>NC_092876.1:254491366-254798866 GCF_028372415.1 Notamacropus eugenii | reverse complement strand
AACAAATGGCTTTTTAATTTTTTTATTGCTTGGAGCAATCAGTGTATGGTGTCCCAGTAGTATATTGATGTGCCCGTTCTCCCATTGACCTTTTAGCGTTGATTATTTCAGGTTTTGTTCACTTCTTTTGTCACTCTTTGTCAACTTAATTCAATTCAATTCAACAAGCAATTATTTGGCTTTGTCTCAGTGAGAGTTATTGTAAAATAAACGTTGGTTAAGTACTATCTCTGATACTGGCTTTGGGACTCTGGGCAAGTTGTTTAAGCTCTCTGAGTACCAGATCAGACTCCCGAGACTGTGATTTGTAGGGCAGGTTCAGATCTGTATTGGTGGAGGGAGTTCCTTGCTAGGAGCTACCTATACTCCCTCCCCCCAACCAAAAAAAGCCATGCACTGTATTAGTTATTGAGGATGCAAAAATACCAAAAAATGAAGAAGTGGCTATCATCAAGTTCTTAGAAGGGAAAACAACATATACTTTGAAGATTAATTAACAAATATTTACAAGGTATTCCTGATAATGGTGCTAGCACCTGGGTAGAGGGAATGCAGGAGAGTCATCCTGAAGGTGACTTTAACACTGCTTTGAAGGAAACTAGGGATTCTATGAAGTAGAGTTCTGGAAGGAGCATATACCATGAATGATGATAGTTCTTGCAGAAGCCATGAGACAGAAAGTAATAAAATGTCGTGTATGGAACAGTCTGACTGAGATGGGGAGTATGTAAAGGAGAGTAATGTGCAATCACTGGGGAAAAGCAGGCTGAAGCTAAATTAGAAAGGGTTTTAAGACACCAGAGTTTTTATTTGTCACTGGAAACCAAAGGGATCCACTCAAGTTGCTTGAGCAGAGTAGTGAGGCAGTCAGATTTCATATTTTTGTAAAGGGAGTAGAGGACAAGCGTAGGGGGAATCTTCAGTTGTAATTTTCATTTATTTTATTCTTAGTTACAAAGCATTTTCCATATGGTTGTTGCTCATTTGCATTTCTTCTTTTGAAAGCTTTTTATTAGTATTCTTTGCTTGTCTATTATTCATGGATCTTCTTAAGTGGTATGATCAGTTTGTAATTTGTTTCTTTGGCTCTGTCCCTTTTTTTCTGCTTGCATTTTTTCATAAAGGTCTTTTCGTATTCTATTTATCCCATATACTTGTCAATCTTATTTGCATCATTATGCTTTATTACATACATTTATCCCAATTTCTTTAGCCATTGCACTATTATTAAAAGTTACTTCCAATTTAAAAAAAGTAATATTACTATAAAAATATTTAGCCAAATGGTTCTCATTTTATGAAATAAAACCAAAACAATACTGGGTCTGTTCCCAACAAGAAATTATGCCTAGTTTTGTAATTCATGATTGATTGCTAAATTGCTTTCTAAAAAGATTGTAGTAATTTTTCATGTCATCAGAAAAGAATGTGTTCCTATTTCTTTATAATTCTACAAACATTGTTTTGTTGTTTCAAATTATTTCTGCCAGTTTGAATGATGGGTACAATGTATTAACTAAGAGTTGCTTTAATTTGTATCATTTGATTATCAGTATGGTCAAATTTTTTTTTCAAAAGGATTATTATTTGTGCTTCATGATTTGACAACTATGTGACTATATTCTTTGACCTTTTACTTTATTACTGACTGGGAAGTACCTTTGTAAATAGTCAACAATTTCTTATCCATTTTATATATAAAATTTTTACCTATAATATTTTCCAAAAATGTTTTCCCAATCTGGGGCTTTTCTTTGTCTATTGATTATATTACTTTTTATTACATAGAAAAGTTTCACTTTAATGTAGTCTCACCTATCTTATTCTTAATAATTAATTTTGTTTAAAGAAAAAAATTGTTATCACAACTAAAATACATATATAGTTGTTACTCTACCTATTCTGTCCTTTAAAAAGCATTTAAAAAACTATATATGTCTATTATCCAGCTGAAACTCATTGAGGCTCATTGTGTGTGACATAACTCTACATATATTTCTAGTTGAACTCACAATCACTTTCTCCAAATATGTTAATACATTTGCTAATTAATGCACCCTTTCTCCACTTAATTTTTTCAATAGGCTAATCAAACACCATTCTTTTGTGTACATTTATTTGGGAGACTTTCCCTATTCCTGATTCCACTTAATTCTAGTGAATTTCCTTTGTCATCTCCAATTCTCCTATATAGATATAATTGGACACAGTTGTTTCAGTGTTGTGCTTAAGGGTAGAGATAGTCTTTTACCATTCTTTGTCTCTCTAGCCCTTAGTACAATGTCTGGCACATAGTAGCCTCTTCTTCACTGACTGTCATTGATTTATTTCTCTATATTTTTTGCTCAGTGCCACATATTTTGATAATGATCTTGTCAAGTCAATAAGAATTTATTAAATAAACATTAAGGTACTAGAAGATAGGGGGAGTTGTAGAGAAAGTGGGGAGTCAGGAGTGATTCCTGGAGAGGAATGAAGATATGGCTGACTTGAGCCTCCTCATTGAGATGGAGGTTTAGGGAGGAACCAGCTAATTAAAGGAAGAGGTGACAGAGATGGAGAGTACTTCCAATTTGAGTAGTGTGGGGCCAAAATAAGCTTCCAGGATTAACAGGTTTTTGTGGTTTTGTGGAGAATGAATGGGAGAGTCAGGAGTGCTGCCTGGAGATGGATTACTTTGCCACCTGCCACAAAGTCTGTGAATGTAAGACCATCTTTGCCAAATTTTATGTTTTTAGCAAGAAAAAAAAGCCTGCTTGCTTATTCATATGCATTTTACCATAATTTTATGTAGTCTTATATGTAATCTCTAAAATATTTGATAATATATTAAATATATAAATCAATTTTCAAAATATTTTCATTTACCTACTTAATCTTCCCTTGACCACTGAACATTCCTCCAATTATTTGTCTTTATTTTATTCATTACCATTTTTATAGTTATACAAGTTATTTACACAAGCAGATGATGTGATGTTGCAAACAATCTCAGGAAAGACACAAAATTATTTGTTATATAAGAAAGTTTTGCTAAAAATCATAAAAACCCATTTATAACATTTCATATTTCAAAGTGAAATTCTTATAGAATGTAAATGATTTATATAATTTCTTGAGAACGTTTTTATCATATCATCTACAAGTAATGATATATTTATCTCATGATTTCCAGTATGAATCCTTCGAGTATTTTTTTATCCTATTTGAATTACTAGAATGTTTGTTACCATGACAAATAAAAAATAATGAAAATGTACCTCCAGGTTCCAAACTCTTTCAGGTGGTAATGTTTCTAAAACTTGTTGCTTTCTATTTTCCTCAGGAATAATCTTTTGCTTTTTTTGTGTTTTTTCTTTATCGTGAATAAATATAGATTTTTTTTGCGCATCTTTTCTGCCTGAATTAATATAATTTAAGCATTTTTTTAAAATTTGCATGTTGTGAGTTGATAGTTTTCCTATTTTTGACCCAACCTTTCATACCTATGTAAATACTACTTGGTTATGATGAATAATATTTTAATATACTGCTATATTTTGTCAGCTAATTTTTTATTTAGTGTGTTTATATCTATATTCATTACAAAGATTTCAAATTTTTGAATTACTTTTGCCAAGCTTTAAGATCAATGTAGTATTTATCCCCAAAAGAGTATTGAATAATATTTTACATTTTTCTATATTTATGAAAAATCTATATGACATATGGATCACATATTTTTAAAATGTTTGGAAGAATTCCATCTGAGCCTGGTGTTTTTTTGTTTATTTGTTTGAGCAGGAGTGGAAGTGGGATAAGGGATAAAGGATGAAGGTAGGAGACTAGTTTAAAACTTTCATAATATCTCTTATTTATTCCTTTATGACTTGTTCATGTACATTATTAACTTCTTGTTATGTTAATGTGACAATAGCTGGTACATTGTAGCTGCTTTTGCAGGGAGACTTGGAGAGAGAACAAGAAAACATAAGGTCTATATTTGGTACGTTTTAACTTGAGAAGGATTTTACTGGGACTAAGGTAGGGGAAGAGGAAAGATGCAAGGATTCAATAAAATTCAATAAAAAATCATCATCACTTCAGAGATAATAATGTACCTGAATCTTTGGAGACATAGTGTATATCTGGAATTAAGTCACTTTTGGGGAATGTATTGGTGTTGAGTGAGAAAATATTCAGGCTGTGTCAAGAGGAGAAGCTCCCCCAAGACCTACAAAACAAGTTAGACCACTGTCTTGCCACTCCCCTCATCATTGTAGGCACATTCTTTTCATCTCACACAACAGGTCTATTCCACATTATGCATGTGGGCCAGATGTTTATAAGGAGTAGTAGAGTCTCAGACATAACCATATTGGTTTCTACCTCTGATTCACAGATAGGTAGGTGCAATTAGTTGGGAAGCTAAAAGTTCCCAATATGAATGATTTCAAATGTGAGTCAGGGCAGAGGTACTAGGCAGGAAAACGAAACATCTCTAAGGCAGAGATAGTCTATCTCACTAAATCATTGGCTCCTCCCAAACACAAGATATTCTGGACTACTATCTTCAATTTTTGCTATTCATATCTTTGTAGGCAATAATTTATTTTTTTAACATCTCTAATTTGTTAGAATATAGTTTTGTGTAGTATTTCTGAATATTTTAAATTTCTTTTGTACTTGTAGTCACTTCTTTTTCATTTGTTATTTTTATGATAAACATTTTTATAAAGAGTAATGTTTGATAATAGTTTGTCAATGTTAATGGTTTTTAAAAAAATGTCTCCTGGTTTTATTTATCCATTCGATTTCTCTTTCCATTCTATTTCTTTCTGCTCTTAGTTTTAATAAATGTATTAGTTTCTTTTTCCTCCCTTACTTATTATGCCCTGAAAAATAAATGTGCTTTTAAAAATTTATTTGGCTGCATGTTCTACAATTTGATATGTGGCACTTTTGTCATTTTAAAAAATGTCTTTTTGTCATTTTAAAAATGACAATTATTTTCCTGTTTCTTCCTTAATATGATAACTGTTTTTTCATATCTTTGTGGTTTTAAAACTCTAGCTTATAATTATAATTATATTCTAATTTAAATGATTGTATTCTAAAAGAAATTTTAGATTTTCTGCCTTCATGAACTTTTGGAGAGTTTATTTATGTTTATTTATGATGTAATATGTGATCAAATTTTTTGTGAGTGTTATATTTGCACCTGAAAAGAATGTGTATTTACTACTTCTCCCTAAAACTGACAATAATTTCTGCACATATTTTTATGTTAAAAATAATAATGAAAATAGCTAATATTTATATAGCACTTTAAGATTTGGAAAGTAATTAACAAATATAATTTCATTTGATTCTCATGGCAACCCTGATAAAAATATTATGACACCGATTGGATAGATGAGGAAACTGAGGCAGACAGCAGTTAAATGACTTGGTCAGGGTCAGTCCGATAGGAAGTGTCGGAGTCAAATTTGAACTCAGATAATTCTGACTCCAATTCTTTAATCTATTGTGCCACATAGCTGCCTCATAGTATTATAAAGCCATTTCCCACTAACGATCTCTTTTTCTTTACATATAACTACTTCCTGATTAACTTTATTCATAAAGTTAAGAGATAGAATGAAGAATAACCACAATAGGAACTTTGAAAATTCAATAGTATGATGAAAAAAAAAGCCTGGACCTACTGGGGAAAAATACAAAACCTAATCAGAGGATGTGTATAGTGATATCAGATATCCAAGAGAAAATACACAATAGATTAGTGTTTGAAAATAAAACTCCTAAAATAATAGTAATAAAAAAACCCAGGGAGGCAATTCATTATTTAAATGAGGAAATTGTTTATTACTTTAATAGAAAATTTATTTGGACCCATGTCCCACAATGTACCTTGCTGAATACTATATGATGTATTTTAAAAAATAAATAGAATGAATCATTAAGTTTTGTTATTAGCAATTCTCTGTCCTAGTGAAATCACAGGTAAAGTTTTTTTAAAAAATGAGATGCTATTGGGGATAACAAGATAAAAACTGAATCAGACCCTCTCCTCAAAGAGCTTATATTCTACTCAGGAAAATATAACATATACACTGATGAGTAAATCAAGGGAATCAGGGGAAGAACCACCAAACACTGATTGGGAAGGGGTGTGGACTTAGGGAAAATGGAGCAAGAGATGGTACCTAGGCTGAAACTTGAATGAAATTATGAATTTTAAGATATAGAGATAAGAAGGAAATAGGGAGTACAGCCTGTGATGGTTATTCTTGTGCATTCTTGCTAATTATTCTATCTATTGCAGAAAAATCTTCCGCACTTGCAACTGTAGTTATTGTCCTTAAGTCATACCATTGCTGTAACTTCTGGAGCACATAAATGCCCACACCCATGCCTCCTACAACTGAAGAATGCTCAATATAACAGAAGTTAATAGTATATTCAAGGTAAAACAAGCCTGCCAATCTGCTGCCAACTTTTTGCCAATCTACTATGAAAATTGACAGTGACATAGCCCCTGAATTTTTCATCTCTTCCAGTGCCTGGGGAGGCCAAATCTAGTGGCTGCATGTTGAGTGATACCATGTCCACAGAACTGCAGTCCCAGACCTCTTAGCAAGGTTATTTATGTGAATTGGAAGGTGCAAAAAAAGAAGGTTTTATTCACTTAGTTGGGTTTGCTTCTTTCATTTTTGCTTGTAGATTTTATCCTTAACACATTTTAAGAGGGGTGTAATAGGTTTTCCAGATAGAAAGACAGAAATCACGATAGCCCTGGGAAAGGGGAAATAGGTTCCTTGCTAAAGCCTACTGAAGATAAGAAGGTCATAAATTTTACTGCAGACTAGCCCTTTTAAAAATTAAATCAAATGCAATGGTGAAAAACCATGCAGAGGTTTTTAAGGAATATTAAAAAAGACAAGGTGTAACTTTCTCTACTCCACACCCCTATCCATACTCCCTCCTTTCCTCCCCCGTTTGGTTCATGGAACATCTCTCTTGACGTTAGAGGCAGAGATATGAATGGCTACAAGGCCTCAGTGACCTCCAACTGCTCTCAGATCTGCTGCTAAATTAAAGGTTACTGTAAGGCTGTTTGTGCTTTTCTAGCCTGACTTGGAAGGGCTTGTGGGTTGTGAAGTCAAAAGCGCCAAGGGGTATATTATTGGATTAGTAAATTCAGCTTTTGGGTGAAATGTGACTGCCACAGAATTTCCCATTTTGCATGATATTCTAAAGGAAATATTTTTTCGATGTAATGTCTATTAGTTAACTCATCAATTACAAACATAACCATTTATGTTTATTTATAGTTTGCTATTAACATATGATAAGCTCATATGTTTAGTTTTAAATTCTCTTAAGTTTGCTACTGACAAGTAGTGCTGAAGAAAAGTAAAATGATGCATTTTTTACAAGTCCAAATAAATATAATGCTTTCCCTCTATTTCTTTTTTTTTTAATGTATGGCTTTTACCTCATCTCTTTTACTTAAAGAGCATTTTGCAAGTCTTTGTTTGCTCATATCACTTCTTCTACCCCTTCCTGTTTCTTCAGAGATCTACTAAGCTTCTTCCAGGGAAAAATCCTTCCAGTATCATTTTTGTTTTTATTCAGTTCCATTTCTGCCTTTATTTGTAAAACTTCCTGCTTTTTCTTTTATTATAACTGGGCTAGTTTACTTTGAATCCCATCTCTTTAAACTTTTTCTCAACTTTGGGGAATAGTTCATGGAATATAATCTTACCCACTCTAGGTAAGAGAGATCTTTTTTCCCCTCTCAGTTTCTAAGAGTGTCATTGTCTGACTGTGGGAAACATCTTAGAGTAAAATGTCCACAGTATCTTAGAAGTGAAAGGACTTTAGATACTACTCAGTCCAACCTTGAACATGAAGCATCATTACCTCCTACAAAAACAGCATAACAAGAGCTAGCATTTACATACTATATATATGGCAAACGTTATCTCATTTTGTCTTCACAACAACCATGAAAGATGAGGGCTATTATTATTTCCATTTTACAGATGAGAAAATTGAGGGAGGCATGTTAAGGGATTTGCCCAGGTTCATACAGCTAAGAACTCTGAGGCAGGATTTGAACTGGGGCTTCCTGACTTTAACTCCAGTGTTCTATCCACCCTGTAACCTAGTTATTTACAACCTCCTTGACAAGTGGTTTCCAGTCTTTATTTGAACATCTCCAGTTGGGAAGGTCTCTGTACCTCATCAGAGAAGCCATTCTATTTTCAGTCAAATCTCATCAAAGTAAGTTTCAGGTGAACTTTCCCATAGCAAGTCAGAAAAACCTGAGTTTGAATCCTGTCCAAGATGCTGACTGTATGTGTGATTGTCGAATCATAACCTCTCTTGAGTTGCAAATTCCTCATCTATAAATAGAGAATAATAATATCTATAAATCTTCACTCACAGGGTCGTTTTGAAGATTCAACGTGAAAACATACAATACTTTGAAAATGTTAGTGTCAATCAATATAGAAAGCATTTATTAAATGATTACTATGTGGTAACCACTGAGCTCATTGCTGAGAATTTGAAAAACAAGACAGTCCCTTTCTTTTTCAAGGACCTTACAAAACAAGAAAGGGAGCTAGAAAGGAGAGTGGAGAGAGAGGTAGCTTGGGGGATGTGGAGGTGTAGCAGATGGGAGAAGATAAGTGAAATGGATACGGAGCTGTTCGGAAAAGGAGTAGGAGGAGGTGAATTATCATCTAATTCCCCCTGATTTATCACATCCTCCACATTTTTGTGTGTAATTATTTTTCCTATTTGGGGTTACATTTGTTGAAATGTTTATCTGAAAATAGTGTCATTTCACTCTTGTGTGTATTTGTTAATTTTCTTCATTGAAAGCTCAAATTCTTCAGGGCCCTAATTTTGAAATCTAGTTTGGGAAACTGAGCAGAAATACACAGAAAAATGTGTCTATATCTGAACAATATTTATGGCCTGTGCATGGCACATATTAAAAATACGAACACTATGTTAATGGAAAGTAATGAGTTAACATAAATTAGCTGAGTGAAAGAGCTGTACTTTAATGAAGTAATTTCTTTGGTCTTCAGTATGAAGAAAATTGCTAACTTTTTATGTAATATGTTATTTTAAAATAAAAATTAACCTGGTCCCTTAAAAATAGCAATTTGCTAAATTTTCTACCCATCATCAATTTGAAGGATTTAATTGAAAATTGATTAATTAAAATTAATTAAATTGAAATTTAATTCAAGTGGTGAGCTGAGACAGTGGCTATCACAAAGCCCAAGGTACAAAAAAGAAAATGTAAAACTAAAATTACCTCAGGAATTCCAAATAAAAGGATGGAGGTGTCCCAAAAATGGGAAACAGAAGGAAGCTGGTGGGGTGGAATAGAAAAAGAAGAGGAAGAAGAAAATGGAAGTAGAGAAAGGGATGAAGGAGGGAGGGCAAGAGAGGAAAAGGGAGAAGGGATAGGAGGACAGGAACAAAGGAGTGGGAAGAGAGGAAAAAGGGAAGAAAAGAAGAGAGAAAAGGAGAAAAATAAGGTTTGCTTCTCTAAAAACCAAAGGAGTGAGATTTTGCTCTGAATGTGTTTCTTCATGAAGAAAGAAGCTACTTTAGTCTGTTCCAGATATAAGGGTCTGATTGTTCAGAAACCAAAGAATCTTAAAACAATATTAATATGGAATATTAACTTTAAAAACTAGATGCGTAAAGGATGGGTTAAATATTGGTTATAAATCTTGAAAGAAAATAGGGCAAGTTTTCTAAGTTTAATGAGGTGCTGTGTTCTAATCATTCATTTAAAAATGTTTTTGTGGATATTTTCTGTTTCTTACATCGTTGTAGTTATTGCAATTATCCCTTCCTGCTTCCCCTTTCAGAGCCATATCATGTGACAGATAGTATTTTTTTAAGAGATAAAAAAAAAAAAAACAGTTCAACTGCTGGATACATTGAGAAGGCCTGAAAACATGTGCCATATGTAACACTTGTGGAACTCCCACCTTCAAGAGGTAGAGAGTCTTCAAAGCTCTCTTCATTCAGGGACTGTTTGATCTTTATAATTTTATTATTTTTACTTTTGATTTTTTGGTGAGTTGTTCTTTAATTTACATTTTAGTTATTCCTGCTTACTTCACTCTGCATCTATCTATCTATCTATCTAACTATCTATCTATCTATCTATCTATCTATATATATGTATATATAGATGTATACATATACATATATATATCTTTCCATGCTTCTCTTTCACATACATCATTTCTTACAGCGCAAAGATATTCCATTATCTTCCTGTGCCAGAATTTGTTTAGCCATTCCCCAACTGATGGACATCCATTTGGTTTTTAATTCTTAGCTATTACAAAAAGTGCTGCTACAAATATTTTGGAGAATAGGGGTACTTTTTTTTTCTTATTGATGACTTCCTTGGGCAGGGGTGGTGGTAGAGAATAAGCCCAATAATGGTGCATCTCTTTCAAAGAATATGGACATTTTAGTTACTTTATTTGCATAATTCCAAATTGCTTTCCACCATGGTTGTACCGTTTCACACCAACAGTGAATTAGAAGGTCTATCTTTCCATAACCCCTCCAACATTGATTTGCCATTTGGAGTATTATTTTTTGTGGGTATGAGGTGAAATTTTTCTTTGTATTTCTCTTATTATTAGTAAGTTGGATATTTTTTCCATGGTGTTGTGAATACTTTGGAATTTTTTAAAGACTATTTGTTTATAACCTTTGATATTTATCTATTGGGGAATGGCTACTTTTAATATATGTATATATAGTCATATACATTCGTTAATTGTTTATATATTTTGAATACAAAACCCTTATCACAGAGATCTGATACAAAGATTTTGTCCCCCCATTTAACTACTTCCCTTCTTATCCTAGATGCCTTATATTTGTGTGGAAGTTTTGAAGTGTCAAATAATATCATTGATTTTATCTTTTGTAGTTGTGCCTATCTCTTGTTTAAGTATACATCTCCTACCCATAGCTGTGAGAGGTGTATGATCTATTTCTCTTCTGTTTTATGGTGTGATCTTTAATATTTGAAATATAGAATGTATTGTAAGGTGTGGTATAAGATGTTGATCTAAGCTTAATTTTCTGCCAGACTCTTTTCTAGTTTTCCTAGTAGTTCTTGCCAAATAGGGATTTTCACCTAGGTAGCTTATGCTGTCTACTTTGTCAAATGTTATGTTACTGAGTTTTATTGTTTCTGAATCTCCCTTGTCTAGTCTGTTCCATTGATCTAGCCCTCTGTTCTTTTAAATCAATATCAGATACTTTTGATGATGACTGCTTTGTAATATAGTTTAAGGTCTGGAAATGGTATTCTCCCTTTGCTTTATTTCTTATCATCATTTTCTTTGATATTCTAGATCTTTTGTGTTTTTCAAATGATTTTTGTTATTATTTTATCAAGTTTGTAATGCCTCCCCTTGGTAATTTTATTGTTGTTGTTCAGTTGTGTCAGTTGTGTCAGACTTCCATGTGACCCCATTTTGGGTTTTCTTGGCAAAGATACTGGAATGGTTTGCCATTTCCTTCTCCAACTCATTTTGCTGATGAGGAAACTGAGGCAAACAGAGTTACATGCATTGTCCAGAATCACATAGCTAGTAAGTATCTCAGGCTGGGCTTGAACTCAGCTCTTTCTGGCTCCAGGTAGAGCACTCTATACACTGTGCCACCTACCTGCACATTAAAAAATGTTATTATATTAAAAGTATAAATTAATTTTGGTAGTATGATCCTTCTTATATAGGCACAATTGATCCATAAGCACTGACCGGCTATTAAAGTTTTCCTTTATTTCTTTAAAAGACACTTTGTAATTAGATCTATTCAATTCATGTTCATTATAGTTTAGATTATGGGAGGTTAATCCCAGATCCCAGATATTTTATACAAGTTGTAGTCATTTGGAATGAGACTTTGCTTTGCATTATTGCTTCTTATGTTATTTTTGTTGTTTAGAAATGCTGTCGGCTTTTGAGGATTTATTTTGTGGCATAAAACTTCAAAGACACTATTAATTTTCTCAGTTAGTGTTTTTGTCAGTTCCCTTGGATTTTCCTGGTCATTAGCAGAAAGAGATAGCTTCATCTCCTCTTTAACTAACTTTATTCCTTTAATTCCTTACTCTTGTGTTATTGCTATTGCTAGCATTTCCAGAACTATGTCCAATAATAGTGGAGAGGGTTGGCATTCTGGCTTCACTCCCATAGTTAGAAATTGTTAGAAATAATTCTGGTGTATTCCATTGCTTATGGTGTTTGCTTTTGTTTGGATGGTGGTTTTTATGACATTAAGAAGGTCTCTGTATGCTTATGTTTTGTAAGGTTTTTAGCCTAAAAGAATGTTGTACTTTGTCAAAGGCTTTTTCTGAATCTACTGAGATCATAATGTGGGTTTTCAATATGATAAACTCAGATTTGCAGGATAGGTCACCCAGTGTATATCCTGAACTTCAATGCTCTTTGAAGCACACTATTCCATTCCTTTCTTCTTTTTGTAATGGGTACAGAACCATCTTGTAATATTTGAATGTATTTAAAAGTTTTTTTCCTGATGGCTTACAGAACTTTTTCCTTCTGAATTAAATTGTTAAATATGACAACTATATATCTAGGAGTTTGCAGCCTTGTTTTTTTTCTTTTCCTGAAGATGATATGCAAATTCTTTGAACTGGAATTTCATTTTCTATATTCAAAGCTTCTAGACGGTTCTATTCTATTATTTCCTTCATTGTGATTTAGGTTCTTTGTCCTATTGTATTCTTTTGGGAGAGCTATGATCCTTAGTTTGTCTCTACACATCCTGTCCCATCTCTGGTTGTAGGTCCCAGCAGACTTTTGCTCCTGAAGGGCTCTGATGAAGTCTCAACTGGATCAAACTTCTGCAGCCTAGAGCCAGTGTCTACAAGTCCCTGAAAATAATGAGAGTGAACCAGGGTATGAGGACAGGTTTTGTTGTGTTTGTGTTATGTCCTTGAGTCTTCTTGGACAAACTTATGCTGGTAGCAAGGGAAGTATGGGACGGGTGCTGAGTAAGCTCAGGGCAATGTCATTTTTTTAAGCCCTTTGGATTCTGAATATCTTAGACTATGGAGATAGCTAAAGTTGTTTTATTTTTAGTGCATAATTTCTGTTTTGGAGATGGTTTTGGGGAAGAGAAAAAGTGTCTGGTCCTTCATTTTGTTGCTTACATCCCAATTATTCATTTGCAATGTGCTTGGCATCCAGAACTCTTTGTCCTATCAAAATGATATTTATGGTAGCTAGTTTTCTTTCTTTATTTTTAGTTGCCTCATTTCATAGTTAAATGGTTCTTATAATATTTTTCAGCTCTGTTCTTATGATACTACAAGTATTGTTGAGTGAGAAGAGATCTTAGAGGTTATCTAGACCAACCTATTATCTCTTAAATTATTCTCTATACATCCCTAAGATGTGATCATGCAGTCTCTACTCAAACACCTTCTATGTTAGACAATTCATGATATTGAGAATTTTACAGTTTAAATTTAGAAAAAATATTATATATATACACATATATGCACATATGTATATTATCTCATTTGATTTTCATAATAATTGTATCTTATAGCTAATACAGCCAACTTTATTCCCATTTTACAGATAAGCAAACAGGCCCAGAGAGGTTAAGTGATTTTTTTCCATAGTCAAATAGTCCAAAATCTAATGAATTGTTGGAGATGGGATTCAAAAACAGATTTCTTGTGATTCCAAGTCCAACATTCTTTTAACTTCACCACAAAGGACAATTCATTCTGTTTCTAGACAGCTCTAAAAATTAGAAAAGTCTTCCTTGTTTTCTAAGAGTAGTTTTGGGGAAGAGAAAAAGTATCTAGCCCTCCATTTTGTTGCTTGCATCCTAATTATTCATTTGTAGTGTGCTTGGCATCCAGAACTCTTTGTCCTATCAAAATGCTGATATTTGTGGTAGTTAGTTTTTTTTCTTTATATTTGGTTGTCTCATTTGGTAGCTAAATGGTTCTTATAATATTTTTCAGCTCTGTTCTTATGATACTACAAGTATCACAAGAATAAACTTCCTTATATAATAGGGGTTTGCTCTGAGCATGATCAAATTGCCTAACATGAAAGACTATTACATTTAATGTTGATTAAATCTGCCTCCTAATTTCAGTGATCTTGGAGAGCAAGTCTCCTCTTATCTTTATAATCACTCACTCTCCAGATATTATCACTTTCCTTTTTCTCCTTCATCAAGAATATTTGTGATTGAAGCTCTCCATCAGGGTAAGAGATCAAAGGGACTTGGTAAGTGGGTTAGTAAGAAATAAGAACATTTTTTAAATATTAAAAACAATTTTTTGTAAGAACATTTTTACTGCCAAAGTGAGTCAACGATCTCAACTGAGTACTGTCATTTTCATTAAGAAAATACTATTTTTTGAAAGAGCTGTCCGCAGGTGATCTCAGGCAGCTTATCATACCAGATGGGTTTCTTCTTGTTAACTGTTGTATTCTTGGATACCCCTAGCCATGAAGAGTTTGCCCAAATTCTGTGCAGTGAATGCTTTGATGTTCTGGCAGTAAAGTGTCAATTTGGCCTGCAAAAAGCAGTGACTCCATCCTGGCAGGCAGCTGAGGTTTAATGAGTTTGACATGTCCTCTTCAGAGAGAGGAAGTTCTGGTGCTGATCCCTCTCATGGCATTGCTGGTACTGATGTTTCTTTTATACATTCAGGAAGTTTGCAGATCAATTGTATCTTATTTCTTGGAGACTGTCTATATATTTTGTGATATATATATATATATATATATATATATATATATATTTGCTTCTTATTGTTAATCAATAAATTATATTTTATTACGTAGTGATTATGCAATACTCATGGGGCTCCCCAGGTAACCACACCTGCCTAATTAGGGTTCAATTTGCTTCTTTCACAAATATTGGAACTTTACTTTGGGACAGTAAACATAGAAAGTGGATTAGTCCAGAGAGGTCCTAACAAGCTACTTTAGGACTTGCCCTAAATTTCAAACAATGAACAAAGATGTTTCATTCATATTGAGTCAAAATAAAGTGACTTTAAATTCAGTGGCTTTCTTATTTTCTAGAAAAAAGAATGAGCAGGCAGTGACATATTTCTGCTGTAATTCAGGAAGATGACCTCTGGACATTGGCAAGAAGAGACACTAAAACAGATTCTTCACTGCATGATTGTAAAATGAACTGTAGTGTGCAGTATGTTCCAGGAAAATCTATTTCCCAAATGATTAAACTTTTTTTAGGGGGTGTTAGGAGGAACATAATGTCAGTTAGATGAGACAAGAATTCAGAGTACTGACCTTCCTTGTTCACATGTGGAAGAATTTTAAAAAGGGAAGGGGAGAACAATAATTTATTAAGCACTTATTATGTTTCAGGCACTGTGCTAAGTGCTTTACAAATATAATCTCATTTAAATAAAAAGTTGTAGTTATATTGATAATTTCAAATTGTGCATATTTTGTTCTAAAATGACTAAAAAATGAGAAACATACTTTTTGTTTCCATTTTTACTTATCTCTGTGTTTCCCTCTCTCATTGCTCTACTGAGTAGGAACTACGGTCCCATATGGAAATTTGCACTATTGGTGCTCAAGAAATAGTCATGAGCTTGATAAAAATGCTGTGAGAGAACTTGCACCTGTGACCTGGCCATCCCCAAAGAACATACTGCCCCCAATGTGGATACAATCCCAAGAGGATAAGATCTTTCCTAAAGCTTTCATTTTCCTCTTTTCTTCAGCTCCGTGCTTTAGGAAGCTAGGTCTCTTGTAGGATCACGTGAATCATAGATCTCTGAACTGGAAAGTACCTCACAGTCCACCTAGTCTAACACCCTCATTCTATAAATGAAGAAACTGAGGTCTATATAGGCTAGGGAAAGTTACACAAGTTGTGTATATTCAGCAGTTCATCAATACAGACAGTCTTCCATCCCTACCAATTCCAACCCTTCTTGCCTTACCAAGCTGTTGAGTGGCTAAGACAGTTTATTCCTTTTGGCCAAGCTTTTGGTGAGGCACCCCTTCTAACTTGTAGGCTCAGATGATAGTCCTTGGCCAAGCTCATATTTGAAGTGTTTCTAGATGACTACAAAATGTTAGAGTTTGCATTCACAGGTCTCAACTTTGAAAAGCCAGACTCAATTCCATGCCATAATAAGTGAGGTTTTAATTGTAGTATTTAAGTTGTGGAAAATTCAGATACTAAAATCTGTTCTTTCCACTTTACAAGGCATATAAATAATTGTCAACTTCAATTTAAACTTTATTTACCCATTTATTCAGACACATAATTTAAATACATATACTTCAGCCCTTAGATATTATTACATACAAGGTAGATGTCCGAGATTCTCCTGAGGAATTCAGTTAGCCATGCCCACGAATGATGTGTCTGATCATGAATTTTTTTTCTAATCAACATCTTAATTCATAACATCTCCACCTGTTTGGCTTGCCAGTGTTGCTGATGTGCTTACACAGTGTAGCCTAGCACTTCTTAAGCTTTCATTTTGCCATTCTTAGTGTAAAAATTTCAATGACTTAAGGTCAGCAAATTTTATTTTGGCTTATAATTCCTATGATTCCAATGCATTTTTAATTATAGTATAGCAGCAGAGGTAATGTTGACTTGTTCCAAAGGCATCAATTTCCCCAAATCACATGTGAATTTACTAACAGAACCACAGTGAAAATTAATTAGGGTTTTTTTTTTGCTAGGCTCTAGTTCTTATTTTGTATCTTACTCTACCACTGTTGATGAATTGGTACCTAGCCAAAAAAAAAAAAAAAAGACTTTTTGAAGAAGCACCTTGAGATATTTATTACAGCTATTAAGTTTGCAGTGAGTTTTGTATTTGTGTATTATATCGTGGTCCAAACTAATGTAAAATGCTAAAAATTGTGGGATTTTAAGAAATCACAATGGTTGCAAAAACAACAGGATAAAATAAGGCATTATGACCTAGTTGAAAAGCACTGAATTAGGAATCAAGAAGCCCAAGGTTATGAAGTCAGATCTCTTACTAATCAGTTATATGCTATTAGTTCCATCCCTATCCTCTTTGGGCCTCAGTTTCTTTACCTGTAAAATGATTTTTCAGATCCTTTCTGGCCCCCACATTCTAAGAATCTATTGCTTCATCACTGTAGTTAATAGCTATGAAGCTATAGATTGTATACCATGCTGACTTGATGGTATTTTTGAATTATGGTATTCTGACTAGTTATATGACCTCTTAAATATTATATTCTATCTCCCTCTTTTATATCTTTGCTCCGATTGTGGTTTTCTAAGTCTAGGCTGAACTCCTTCCTCTGAGAATCTCTAGCTTTCTTCCAAGCACAATTTAGCTGCCACTGCCTTCTTATAGGAGGCATTTACTTCTCCACTCTGCTGCCCCCTAGTGTTTAGTATTCTAACTTTATTTTATATATAAATAGAACATGCATAAAATTATATTAAATATGATTTTCTATCATAAAATAATATGGAAATTTATAATATAAAATAATAAATATAATTTTTACAAAATGGTGAAATGATGTAGGCATTTGTATAATAATATTATATAAAATAAACATTTTGCATATATAGTAAAAATATATACGTATATACATATGATATGTATCTATATGTATCTATGTTGTATCATTTCAGTAAAACCTAATTTCTTTGAGGAATTCCTTGATGACAGGATTTTTATCTTTTTATTTCCAACATCTAGCATAATACCTTGTATAAAATAACAATTTAATAAAAAATATCATTGAATGTGTCTGCTTTCGTAGTGCACTAATCCTTAAAATCTTATCCCAGGAACCTTAAGATGATATGTCAAAAATAATGTACTCGTTGAGATATTTCTATTGCTTCGTGACCTTTGTTTTCATGAAGATACATAGTAGCAATTTTTACCATTACCAGCTTCAAGTTTATCTTAACATATTTTATAACCTGAGTCCCAAAGTCAATTGGCATGCTCTCTCTGCATTGATGGATAAAAATGTTGTGCACCTGTTTAGGAGGCGGGGTAGAGTTGGTGAAAAAGAGAAAGCGGAGAATATCTTTAGGTGCTACATTCACTTCGGTTTCTGGCTTCTGGCTTCCATGAGAGAGAAAATAAATGATACCAATCACATCAGGCTGATGAAGGAAAAGATTTGGGGAAGAAGCTGACATAAGAGGAGTGGGCAGTCTCTGTCATGGCCCTATTCCCAGTAGGCTACATTAGAGACCCCGGAAACTTGTCCTTGGGTAAGATTTAGGACTTTCTCTTGACTGAGGGGAGTTAACCTCACTCCCACTGGGAGAGCTCCTTCACTCTGTATTTCTTGGATTATTCCTACATGTATTCATTGTGGAACTGGTATTTGGTGGGAAAAGGGTCAAGCTTTGGGTATAAAGCTTGGGGTCTGGCTTACTTCATTACTGAAACAACAATCAGAGCTAATTATACATATGAGCAGTTTCGATATATAGATATACATATATACATTGAAGATGGGACAGGATGAATGCCATCATCTGAAGTCTGATACTTACCAGTTATCTTATCTTTCCTATACAGAGAAAGAACCAAACAGAATTATATTTTTTGCTACTCAGTATTAAATGTAGGATTGGGGACTGACTGTGCTATGTTTCCCTTTCATCCAGAGCAGCTTTTAAATGTCAAAAGCAATGGAACTTCCTCTGAAGTCTAATTTTTCAAAACATGTTCTTATTTGTCACCACACAACTACAACAGACACTAGAGTTACTGCATTTGGGTGATGCAATTGTAACGGGAACTGATCCAACCATTTTGGAGAGCAGTCCATAATTATGTCCAAAGAGTTCTTAAACTTCCTATTCCTACTAAGCAATATTCCTACTAAGTCTATTTCCAAAAGTGATGAGGGGAAAAGGAAAAGAACTTATGTGTTCTAAATATTTGTAGCAGTTCTCTTTGTGGTAGTAAAGAACTGGAAATTGGTGGATGGCTGAACAAATTGCGGCATATGGTTGTGATGGAATATTACTGTGCTATAAGAAATGATGAGCTTGCCAACCTTAGAAAAACATGAAAAGATTTGCACAAAATAATGAAGAGGAAAACGAACAGAAGCAAGATAATATTATATATTGTAATAGCAATATTGTTTTAAGAACAACTCTGAGGGAATAAGTCATTTTGACTATCATCAATACCCAAATTAGCTTCAAAGGACATATGAAGGAAGATGCTATCTGCATACAGAATAAAGAGCCAGTAAGAAGTATGCAAAGAATGATACACACATACAAACATTTATGTCTAATGGTAGTCACCTCTAGAAGAGAGGAGCTGAAAAAGAAAAAAAAAGAAATTTACAGGATGAATTTATTGTATATTTAAAAGGAATAGCACGTTTTATATAATAGATTTGCAGTTTAATGTGCAATCATCTTTTTACTATACTACTATGTTATGGAAATACTTCTTTTACTCAATAAAAAAATGAATTAAAATTTAAAAAATAACTTAGGTAATTGTAACCATTATATACTCTGTGCTTCTCCTGATTCTTTGATCATGTGCACGAATCAAACAAGTTCCCCCCTACTCTTTTCCTCCTTTTTACCAGGAGGCAAATGTCTGAACTAAGGTTGAAAAAGATAGAGAACCTAGAACTCTGCAAGACATTTTTCCTCTTGGACCTAAATACTTTCTTTTGGGTCTGAGTCAACAGGAAAGCAATACTTTCAAAATATACTTTTTGACTTGGCTCAAACTTTACTCCTAAATGTTATTTGCTTGCAGTTATGGATGTCACAGCATGAAGGTGAATTTAAATGACTCATTCCCAAGCAATTCAAGAGTCTTCATCTGCAAATATCTCCTCTGCAAGGCCAAAGCATTCTGAAATAAAAGGCTTTTGTGAAACTTTTTGGATAATGGAGTCATTGTCTGGATAGTGTTGGTGTTTACATAGAACAAAGTGAACTGGAAGATTTAAAAAAAATATGTATCTTTGTTTCAAGTAGGTAAACAAATTAGGGCTGGCGCTAGAACCTTCTTGACTTTCTGGGTAATGAGCTCCTCCTGACTTAACACTTCATGGACCCTCACAAAGACTTCTCTGCAATCAGTGCTGCCCCGAATGTTCATTTGTTGTTATTTAGAATTAACTGCAGAGAACATTTGACTGACCTTGGTTTAATTTAGGACTGGGTCCCAGGAGAACAGAGGTGCACCAATATTCTGAAGTTCTGATAGTAATACCTGGCACGCTGCAAGCAAAACACAGATGTTAACATTGCCTCAGATGCCAGGTGCTGGTTACTTCAAAACATCAAATAGCAAACTGAACAGATGGTCCAGAACATCTCCACCTAAGACCGTCACAACCAATTGCTGAATATTACTTAGGGCTAAGAAACTGGAGAACTAATTTGGACTTTCAAAAAGTTTTTCCTCTTCTGAAAAAATCACTCCCCTACCCCAACAAACGATGAATTATTTTACATTCAAGAATTTTGGATGAGCTTATCTAACTCTCAAGGAAATAAACCTCACAGAACATCTGCAAAGTATGATTACTTTTTTTTAAATGGTTATGAAATGCATAATTTCAAAACAAGCAGTTTAGAAAGAAGTGGAAAAATCAAAGTCATTTGCTAGCTTCTAAATTAATTTTTTAAGGCTGTAGCTTAAAATTTGAACGTGAATACTTTCAACTTATTTTTCATTTTGAAACACTAATCTATGTTCCTCATAGAATCACATGATTGTGAACTTGCAATTTATTAAAGTCCAGGGTATTTCCTAAAATCATTTACTTTCTGCAATCTGATTTGATTGTCATATTGGCTACAATGATTCCTTGATGTCTTTAAGTAAGAAACTTTAGAATGGATGTGAAACTTGACAAAACATGAGTTCTAATCCACCGCATGAATTCTATGTCCTTAAGGAAGGACAGGCTACTTGAAAACAAAAACAGAAGGTAACACTACTTAGGATCTTTAGTAAAACCTTGACAACTGATCCCAGAAATAGAGTATCAAGAGATCTGTGACTGTAACACATGATAGGTGACCATCTCTGCATTAACTTATTCTTGTTATTTGACTCTAAAACAAAGATACTCAAAGAAAAGTTAATTACATTTATGTGTTAGGTAATTTAGCCTGGAATTGCAGAACATAATTGGGAGACTGAAAAGTCAATGCAGAATCAAAATGTAATTTACTGTCTCCTCCTCTCCTCTCCCCAACCTCCTTCATTTCCACCTCCTGGTAGAGTAGAATGTAATTTCCTCAAAGATAGGACTGTTTCCTACTTTTTTTGTAATTGTATCTATCCTTGATATCACTCATATGTTGCTGTTCAGGTGTTTCAGTCATGTCTGAACCTTTGTAACACCTATCTGAGATGGCAAGGATACTAGACTGGTTTGCCATTGCTTTCTCCAGGATTGCCATTTTGTCAGTCAATCGGAAGTTAAGTGACTCAAGGTAAGGTAATTTGGTAAGGGAATTTGAAGATCTTTCTTGCCCCTTAATAGGCTCATTTGAGCTCTGGCCCAGCTGGTAGCCTGAGTCACATGGAGACAATGATGGGAGGAACTTGCTGAATGGGGGAGCTGAAGGATGCAGCAGAATGAGAGAGTGAGGTGGAGCTGAGAGAGAGCGGGCAGAGCAGAGCAGAGCAGAGCAGCTAGTGTGAGGGAGAGAGGGAGTGCTGTTGCCTAAGGGAGCTTGTTTGTGGGGAGGTCTGACAGAGGGAAGGCTTAGGCATGGCTGTGCTCCCTGCATTGATAATGTGTATAGATTTCCTTGTTACTATGATGGACTTGGCTTTTGCGTGTTTGAACCAATGTCTTAGTTTCATCTTTGAGGAAAAGAGTTTGGATTTTGGGAATTTGCCCTAGAAATACTGCATGCACATCCATAGTGGCTGCTGTGGGTATTGCATTGGCATTACACCAGGTCACTAAGCTAGGAAATGTCTGAGGCTGTATTTGAACTCCTATTTTCCTAACTCCAGGCCCAGTGCTCTGTCTCCTGAACTTGCTGCCTCATAATGAATATTAGGAAGGCTTATTAAATATTGGTTGAGTTAAAATGAAATGAAGACAGAAGACAACATTTAACTGATATATCATCACTGGATTAACTGTATGTAGTGCAAGCTACAACAGTTCATATATTGTATACACTGAAAGGAATTCAGAAATTAATACATCCTTTGGATATTGACTTTTCATTGATGGGATGGAATAAGGTATAATAATTTTCGTTCTGCTCTTTCTCCTTGCATAGTTCCTTTGGAAGGGCTTCTTGAAATAGAATGGGGTAAATTTAAGGGTTCTAAAGTGGAATTTCAGTACATGTCTGGGGCCAGTGAAGTAAATTAATTTTATTGAATTTTTGAGAACAGTTTTAAAAAGTGATTTTCACAAGATTAAGAAAAAACAATCAATTGCCATAGATAACCTCCACCAATAGAGCTCTTCTTTTTAACAACAATAAGAATATAGTTAAACAAAATATACTACATTTCTTCCATTCCTGTAGGCTTCCATAGGCATACATTTTGCTGAGAGGACAAAGACATGATCAGTAAGTAAACATTTAATAAGCACCTAGGGACTGTGCTAAGTGTTGGGGGTGCAAGAGAAGACAAAAGACAGTCCTTACTTTCAAGAGGCTCATAGTTTAATGAGGGAGACAGTTTTCAAACAACTTTATACAAACAAGATAAATTGGAAATAATTGACAGAAAGAAGACACTAGCATTTAAGTGAGGGATTAGGATAGATTTCCTGTTGAGTATAGAATTTTAGCTGAGACTCAAAGGAACCGAGGAGTATGATATGAGGAGGGAGAAAATTCCAGACATGGAAGACAGCCAGTAAAATTTCCTGGAGTCTTGAGATGGAGTGTCTTATTTGAGGAATGACACAGAGGTCAGTATCATTGGTCAGCAGGAGGAAGAGTAGGGTAGGGGTTGAAGTAAGTTAAGAAGACTGCAAAGGTAATGGTGGGAGAAAGGTTATGAAAGGCTTTGAACACTAACAGATGATTTATATTTGTTCCCAGAGGTGATAAGGAACTGCTGGGGTTTATTGACAGTAGGGAAATATGAGTTGCACATTAGGAAGATTATTTTAACAGCTGAGTGGAGAACAAACTAGATTGGGGAGAGATTTATGACAAAGGAGACCAACTAGCATTGTAATAGTCCATGTGTACTAAGATAAGGGTCTACCTCAGGATGGTAGCAATGTCAAAGAAGAGAAGGGGTTGTATAGGAGAGATGTTTGAAGGGGAAAATCAATATGTCTTAGTAATAGATTGGATATGAGGAATGAGAAAGTGAGGTGAGATTGATACTTAGGTTTTGAGCCTGGGCAACTTAGGAAATGGTGGTGCCCTCAAATGTTATAGCAGTGGAAAAACAATGAATTCAGTTTGGGACAAGTCAACTCACTATATATCTATCTACCTATATACATATACAAACACACACATATATGTATATTTCATTAGCAGTCTTCAGGTCAAGATGAGTATTCTGATATCTTCCAATGTTATTTTTCTTTATGTTATTGTAGTAATTATCCAAACTTTTCTCTTGGTTATGTATTCTGCATGAGTTCATGCAAGTCTTCCTAAGTTTCCATGAATTATTCATTTTGTTTCTTACAGAGCAATAATATACCATGACATGCATATTCAAAGCAGCTAGGTGGCATAGTAGATAGAAAGTTGGACCTGAAAGTGAGGAAAACCTAAGTTCAAATCTTGCCTCAGACAGTTAGTGGTTGAGTAACCCTCAGAAAATCACTTAATCTCTGTTTGCTTCAGTTTTCTCATTTGTAAAATGAGGATAACAATAGCACGTAAATTGCAGGGTTGTTATGAGGATAAAATGAGATAACATTTGCAAAATGCTTTGTAAATTTTAAAGCAATATATAAATGCTAGTTTATTATTAATCACAATTTTTAGCCACTCCCAAATTGATAGTTATCTGCTTTGCTTCCAGCTTTGTTACCAGTCCCTGGTAAAGGTTCTGTTAGGTCAGAAGATATGTACTATTTAGTGAATTTCTTTGTATGGTTTTGAACTGTTTTTCAGGATAGTTGGAGCAATTTGCATCTCCACATATAATGCATCAGAATCTTCCATGACTCTCCAAGTTTTTTTTTAAAATTTTCTTCTTTTGTCTCCATTCTGATAGATATAAGGTAAAATTTCATCTTTTAATTTACAGATCTCTTGTTTTTCATAGTTGAGAGTATTAGTTCATAGGGTCATTAATAATTTTCATTTTCTAAAAAGTCTATTCATATTCATTGACCATTTATCTGTTGGAAAATGGCTTTTATATTGTGTTCAATTTCACCAATAACTTGAATATCAGGCATGAGACCTTGATGAGACATGTTACCTCCACAATGTGCAGCTTCATTTTTTTTCTAGCCACATTAATTTCAGTCATGTAAAAGAACAAATCTTTTAAAAAGTGTTGTTAAAAATATGATGCCCTGGAATTATCTGAATATTAGATTTTACCTAATTCAAATTACGAGATCCCTATAAACTATTTCCAAAAGATAGTAAAATTCTTGACACTGACTTGATGATTTGTGGATCAACTATATTCACATAGGTTTTCATTTTCTAAGTTTGTTGCTATATGGTTGGAAAACGTGGAACACTTGATTCAAAAGAATAAAAATTTCAGGTGACCCAATGGACAGATGTATGTTGGGTATGAGTGGGCTGTAGCATATTGCCAAAAGTGATTTGTGAACAAGAAATCACACAAAAGTTTCATCAAGGAAACCTATGTTTAGCAAGACAAATGAGTAATTTAGTGTGTATGAGGGATAACAGACAGCATGAATGCTACATTCATCCCGAAGAAATATGAAAAGAATGAGACAGATTTCTCTTGTGTTGAGCAGGTCCTCCATTAAGGGCTTATAGGGAGACATGGATGGAAATAGCACAGGAGAGAAAGCATGGAGGTCTTGTAGTCCTCATAGTTGGAGGTATGCTCATACTGATAAGTCATGAACCCATCTGAGTATCAAAGTTTCAGAGCAGAATTCTTTTTCTTTAAATACTTCTGGTTCCATTTTTGGAAATGCATCTAGCTTATTCCCATTGCATATAATGCTTGCTGAAGGCTTTAGACAGATACTGCTTATTATTTTATGGAAAGTTCCCTTTATTCCTATGTTCTCCAGTGTTTTTAATAGGAATGGGTATTGTATTTTGTCAAAAGCTTTTTCTGGGAGGCGGAGCCAAGATGGCGGAGTAGAAAGACGCACATACACATAGCTCTGAACCCACAACCCATAGAATGGCTACAGGGAAGTAACTCACGGCGAATTCCGCACCCAGAGGCCACGGAACATTGGAGCGAGGGAGATTTCTGTTGCAGAGAGACCTGCAAACCTCTCGCGGGGGGGTCCTTCGCGCTGCGGACTGGGCGCCGGGACTGGGAGCTGAGTGCAGCCCTGCCGCGGCCGCGGCACCGAGAGGAAAAGATCCGAGCAGGCTTCACAGACAGGATCTCCAGCGGCCACGCGGGTCCCTCCACCCACAGAGGGATCTGCAAACCTCTCACAAAAGGTCCGTCGCGCTGCAGACACAAAGCCCAGCCCAGACCTGCTGAGGCCACGGCTGCGGCACCGAGAGAAACAGATCCGAGCAGGCTTCAGGGACGGGATCTCCAGCGGCCGCACAAGTCCCTCCACCCACAGGTGACAGGGGTGGGTGAGAGAGTCTCTTTGGCGGGTCGAGAGGGGAGTGGGGTGCCCCCATAATTCAGCCCCCCCCCCCCGGGAGGTAGAAGCTGAGAGGTGGCTGCAGACAGGGGCTCCCCAAGCGGGTGGGAGCCTGAATCCATTGCGGAAGGTCTGTGCATAAACCCCTGAGGGAACTGAGCCTGAGAGGTGGCCCTGCCCCGACCTCAGCACCAGAACATAATCTCATACTGAATAGCAGCCCTGCCCCCGCCAAAAGCCCTGAGGCTGGAAGCAGCATTTGAATCTCAGACCACAAACACGGGCTGGGAGGATCAGGAGGTGAGGTGGGTGTGAGGAAAATATTCAGAGGTCAAGTCACTGGATGGGAAAATGCCCAGAAAAGGGAAAAGAAATAAGACTATAGAAGGTTACTTTCTTGGCGAACAGGCATTTCCTCCCTTCCTTTCTGATGAGGAAGAACAATGCTTACCATCAGGCAAAGACACAGAAATCAAGGCTTCTGTGTCCCAGCCCACCCAATGGGCTCAGGCCATGGAAGAGCTCAAAAAGAATTTTGAAAATCAAGTTAGAGAGGTGGAGGAAAAGCTGGGAAGAGAAATGAGAGACATGAAGTCAAAGCATGAACAGCAGATCAGCTCCCTGCTAAGGGAGACCCAAAAAAATGTTGAAGAAATTAACACCTTGAAAACTAGCCTAGCTCAATTGGCAAGGGAGGTTCAGGAAGCCAATGAGGAGAAGAATGCTTTCAAAAGCAGAATTGGCCAGGTGGAGGGGGAGATTCAAAAGCTCACTGAAGAAAAGAGTTCTTTCAAAATTAGAATGGCACAGATGGAGGCTAATGACTTTTTGCAAAACCAAGAAATCACAGAACAAAGAGAGAAGAATGGAAAAGTGGAGGATGATGTGAAATATCTCATTGGAAGGGCAACGGACCTGGAAAATAGATCCAGGAGAGACAATTTAAAAATTATGGGACTGCCTGGAAGCCATGATCAGGGGAAGAGCCTAGACATCATCTTTCATGGGGTTGTCAAGGAAAACTACCCTGAGATTCTAGAACCAGAGGGCAAAATAAATATTCAAGGAATCCACAGAACACCGCCTGAAAGAGATCCAAAAAGAAAAACTCCTGGGAACGTTGTGGCCAAATTCCAGAGTTCCCAGGTCAAGGAGAAAGTGCTGCAGGCAGCTGGAAAGAAACAATTCAAGTATTGTGGAGGTACAATCGGGATAACACAGGATCTGGCGGCCTCTACATTAAGGGATCGAAGGGCATGGAACAGTATATTCCAGAAGTCAAGGGAACTGGGACTGGAGCCAGGAATCACCTACCCAGCAAAGCTGACTATAATACTTCAGGGGAAAAAATGGTCTTTCAATGAAATAGAGGATTTTCAAGTATTCTTGATGAAAAGACCAGAGCTGAAAAGAAAATTTGACTTTCAAACACAAGGGTGAAGAGAACCATGAAAAGGTGAACAGCAAAGTGAAGTCATAAGGGACTTACTAAAGCTGAACTGTTTACATTCCTACATGGAAAGACAATATTTGTAACTCTTGAAACATTTCAGTATCTGGGTACTGGGTGGGATTACACATGCACACACGCTCACATACATAGAGACAGAGTGCACAGAGTGAATTGAATAGGATGGGATCATATCTTTAAAACAAAATGAAATCAAGCAGTGAGAGAGAAATATATTGGGAAGAGAAAGGGAGAAATTGAATGGGGCAAATTATCTCTCATAAAAGAGGCAATCAAAAGACTCATTAGTGGAGGGATAAAGAGGGGAGGTGAGAGAAAAACATGAAGTCTACTCTCATCACATTCCACTAAAGAAAAGAATAAAGTGCACACTCATTTTGGTAGGAAAACCTATCTCACAATACAGGAAAGTGGGGGATAAGGGGACAAGCAGGGTGGGGGGAATGATAGAAGGGAGGGCATGAGGAGGAGAGTGCAATTCGAGGTCGACACTCATGGGGAGGGATAGGATCAAAAGAGAATAGAAGTAATGGGGGACAGGATAGGATGGAGGGAAATATAGTTAGTCCTATACAACACAACTATTATGGAAGTCATTTGCAAAACTACACAGATATGGCCTATATTGAATTGCTTGCCTTCCAAAGGGAAGGGGTGGGGAGGGAGGGAGGAAGAGAAGTTGGAACTCAAAGTGTTAGGATCAACTGTCGAGTAATGTTCTTGCCACTAGGAAATAAGAAAAACAGGTAAAGGGGTATAGAAAGCTATCTGCCCCTACAGGACAAAAGAGAAGATGGAGACAAGGGCAGAGAGGGATGATAGAAGAGAGAGCAGATTGGTCATAGGGGCAATTAGAATGCTTGGTGTTTGGGGGGGGAGGGGATAAAAGGGGAGAAAATTTGTAACCCAAAATTTTGTGAAAATGAATGTTAAAAGTTAAATAAATAAATTTAATAATAATAAAAAAAAAAGCTTTTTCTGCATCTATTGAGATAATCATGTGGTTTTTGTTAGTTTTGTTGTTGATATGATCAAAAATGCTAATAGTTTTCCTAATATTGAACCATCCCTGCATTCCTGATATGAATCCTACCTGATCATAATGTATTAATCTCATGATAAGATGCTGTATTCGTTTTGCTAAAATCTTATTTAAAATTTTTGCATCTATATTCATTAGGGAAATTGGTCTATAATTTTCTTTCTCTGTTTTGTCTCTTCCTGGTTTGGGTATCAAAACCATATTTGTATCATAGAAAGAATTTGGGAGGACTCCTTCTTCCCCAATTTTCAAAAATAGTCTATATAGTATTGGAATTAACTGCTCTTTAAATGTTTGATAGAATTCACTTGTGAATCCATCTGGCCCTGGAGATTTTTTCCTAAGGAGTTCATTGATGGCTTGTTCAATTTCTTTTTCTGAGATGGGGTTGTTTAAGTATTCAACTTCCTCTTCTGTTAATCTGGGCAATTTGTATTTTTAAAAATATTCATCCATCTCATTTAGATTATCGAATATGTGGGCATAAAGTTGGGCAAAGTAGTTTCTAATTATTGTTTTAATTTCCTCCTCGTTGGAGGTGAGTTCACCCTTTTCATTTTTAATATTAGTAATTTGATTTTCTTCTTTCTTTTTTTAATCAAATTGACCAAAGGTTTATCAATTTTATTAGTTTTTTTCATAAAACCAACTATTGGTTTTATTTATTAATTCAATAGTTTTCTTAATTTCAATTTTATTAATCTCTCTTTTGGTTTTCAGTATTTCTAATTTGGTATTTACTTGGGGATTTTCAATTTGTTCTTTTTCTAGCTTTTTCAGCTGCATGCCCAAGTCATTGATCTCCTCTTTCTCTATTTTATTTATGTAGGCATTCAAAGATATAAAACTTCCCCTAAGAACTGCTTTTGCAGTATCCCTTAAGATTTGGTATGTTGTCTCATTATTGTCATTCTCTTGAATGAAATTGTTGATTGTTTCTATGATTTATTCTTTAACCCATTCCTTCTTTAGGATTAGATTATTTAGTTTCCAATTGATTTTTGGTTTATCTTTCCATGGCCTTTTATTACATGTAATTTTTATTGCGTTATTATCTGAGAAGGATGGATTGATTATCTCTGCCTTTCTGCACTGGATTGTGAGATTTTTATGTCCTAGTACATGGTCAATTTTTGTAAATGTTCCATGTACCACTGAGAAAAATGTATATTCCTTTCTATTCCCATTCAATTTTTCTCCAAAGATCTATTATATCTACCTTATCCAGAGTTTTATTTACCTCCTTAACCTCTTTCTTGTTTATTTTGAGGTTAGATTTATTGAGTTCAGAGAGGGGGAGGTTGAGGTCCCTCACTAGTATAGTTTTGCTGTTAATTTCTTCCTTCAACTCCTCCAACCTCTCCTCTAAGAATCTGGATGCTATACCACTTGGAGCTTACATGCTAGGAATGATATTGTTTCATTGTCTATGGTGCCTTTTAGCAGGATATAATTTCCATCCTTATCCCTTTTGATTAGATCTATTTCTGTTTTTGCTTTGTCTGAGATTAGGATTGCTACTTCTGCCTTTCTTACATCAGCTGAAGCACAATATATTCTGCTCCATCCTTTGACCTTTATCCTATGTGTATCCCCCCCGTTTCAAATGTGTTTCTTGTAAGCAGCATATTGTTGGATTATGGCTTTTAATCCATTCTGCTATCTGTCTCTGTTTTATGGGAGAATTCATTCCATTCACATTCACAGTTATGATTACAATCTGTGTATTTCCCTCCATCCTCTTTCCCACCATTTGTGCTTTTAGCTCTCCCATCTCCCTTCCCCTCCTCAATAGTATTCACTTTTCACCACCTCCTCCTGTAGCCTTCCCCTCCTTCTTTTAGCCCCCCTCCCTTTTACTCCCCTTTACTCTTATTGCTTCTTCCCTCCCTTTTAGCCTCCCTCCTCTTTCTTCCCCCTTCCCCTCATACTGCCTATAGAGCTAGTTAGGATTATCTACTTAAATTTATTGTTCCCCCCTTTAAACAAATCAGATGAAAGTACCTCTCAAACAATGCTCATCTCGCTCCCCTCTTTCCCTCCACTATAATTTTGTACTTCTTCCTGTGATGTAATTTGTCATTTTCTGCTTCCTCCTTTTCACACCTCCTATTATAATCTCTTCTCATACTTAAATCATATTTTTAACATGACATCATTTACTTTATACCCATTCCCTCTATGTATATCCCTTTTACCATAATAGCTGCACAATTCTCAAGATTAACAGGTATCATCTTCCCTCATAGTGAGGTAAACAGTTTGCCCTAATTGAGTAACAAGTTTTTGTTTTTGTTTTTTCCCCCCATTTACCTTTTTATGATTCTCTTGAGACCTGCATTTGGAGATTGAATTGTCTATTGAGTTCTGGTGTTTTGGTCAGGAAGCTCTGGAAATCCCTTATTTCTTTGAATGACTTTCTCCTTGCCTGAAATGTTATGCTGAACTTTGCTGGGTAGTTGATCCTTGATTGTAATCCCAACTTCTTTGCCTTACGGAATATTGGGTTCCAATTCTTTCAGTTTTTTAATGGAGAAATTGCAAGGTCCTGTGTGATCCTGACTGTATCTCCTTGATATTTGAATTGTTTTTTTCTGGCTGCTTGTAGTATTTTCTCCTTCACTTGATAGCTCTGGAATTTGACAATGATATTTCTTGGGGTTTTGAGTTTGGGATCCCTTTCGGGATGGGAATGGTGGATTCTTTTGATGACTATTTTGCCCTATGAATCTAGCACTTCGGGGCAGTTTTCCTTGATAATTTCCTGGAAAATATTGTCCACACTCTTTTCTTCATCATGGGTTTCTGGCAGGCCAATAATTCTTAAATTTTCTCTCCTGGATCTATTTTCCAGGTTAGTTGTTTTTCCAATTAAATATTTTACATTTTCCTGTATCTTTTCATTCTTTAGATTTTGTTTGACTGATTCTTGCTGTCTCATTGAGTCATTAGTTTCTACTTGCCCAATTCTAATCTTTATCAAATTGTTTTCTTCAGTTAACTTTTGCATCTCCTTTTCCATCTGACCAATTTTTCCTGTTAAGGAGCTATTTTCCCCAGTTAATTTTTGTGCTTCCTTTTCCATTTTACCAATTTTCCCAATTAGGTTTTGGGTTTCCTTTTCTGTTTGATCAACTGTTCCTTTTAGGGAGTTATTTTCTCCAGTTAATTTTTGAACTTCCTTTTCCATTTGTTCAATTTTCCTTTTCAAAGAGATGTTCTCATCAGTGAATTCTTCTTTTATAATTTTAAAATCATTGGCCAGTTTTTCTTCTATTTCCACCTTCAGCTGTTGCAGGAGAGCTGCTTGTGCTTGCGAGCAGTTCATAGTCCTTTCTGAAGTTTCAGATGGAAGTACAATCTCAGCTCTGACCTCTTTGGTGTTTGTGTTTTGGTCCTTCTCCCCATAGAAAGATTCTATGGTTTTTTCACCCTTCTGTTTTTCTTCTTCATGATGTTTATTGAGTGTTGTGGCTTCTGATTCTTTCAGTCAGAAGCTGCAGAACTTTGTGTTGATCTGATGTGTGAAAAAACTAAAAGCAGGTTTTTGTTTTGTGTTTCCCCAATCAACCCTGGGGTTGGCTTGTTAAGTGTGGGGGAGGAGTGGTCTGGTCACAAGAGATCTTCTCAGCTGAACTGAGGCAAAGGCAAGCTCAGGGAATGGTGATCCCAGCTGCCCTATTGTCTTCCCATTTCCCCTGGAGGGCTGAGGCACACCTAGATGCTAATGCGTGTTCCCACGCCTCCTGGGGCTCCTTTCCTGGCGCTGAGGCTTGCCCGGGTCCTAGTGCAAGTTTTCTCTGCCCTGGGTCCTCTGTCCTTCTGGTTTGCCTTCACCACAGTGGGAGGAATCCCCCTTAGCTATTTTCCTAGCCTCAGGGGTTATGAGACTATTTGCCCCCTTCTGCTGTTCCTGCTGATCCAGGATTTTTCTGGGGAAATATTTTATGGTTCTTTCATGGTCATCAAGGCGGGGAGGAGAGAGCATTTACTGATCACTCTGCCATCCTGGCTCCCAGAAGTTCAAGCAGGTGATTTACCAAAGTTTAATCTTTGGGCTGAAGGTCTCAAGAGTTGCTGCGCTGATATCTGGAGCTCAGCGGCTCTCATTGGCTTGGTTTGGCTTGTCTCCTGCCCTTGGTGCTGCTCTGCTGGTTCTGCCCGTCGCTGTCAGGTTTCTCGGGTCCCTTCACCTCTGCTGCGCTGACCGTGCTGCGCTGTGCACTGGGGGCTCACCCCCACAGAACAGATCCTTCCCGTGGACCTTCCAGTCTAACCTGGGCTCTGAATCCATCACAGTCTTTCTCCCTCTGGATTCCATACCTCCAAAATTTAGTCAGATTCTCCTTTCAGAGGTATCCGAAGGAGCTTGTCCAAGAGCTTAGGTGAGTCATTGCTCTCACTCTGCCTGGTTCCATTTTTGGAAACCACAGTTAGATAATTTGAATGGATTCTGCTCTGATATTTGGTGCTTAACAAATATTTATTGACTGACTTGAAATACTAAATAATATTTTTTTATTTGTTGATTAGGGGAAAGTGGAATGGTCACAAGGAATAATAATTTTGTGACTGTGTAGAGGACGATGGATGGGAAAAGAGAGATTAGAGGTAGAGAGATAAATTAGGAGGGAATTGTAAGAGTCCAAGCAAGGAGTGATGGGGCCTGAAGGAGGGCAAAAGCTCTATAAGTCAATTGTTTTTCCAATACTTCTTAAATTCTAGATCTTTCTCTTTGTTGATGATTTCATATTTATCTTCTAGATAGCTTGTTTTTACATAGTTGTTTCCCTAACTAGATTGTGAGATTCTTGAGGGCAGGGACAATCTTTTTGCTTTTCTTTGTATCCTTAGCACTTGCACAGCGCCTAGCACATAGGAGTTTAATAAATGCTTATTGAATGATTGACTCTCATTTTAGTATTATGTGATCCTGGGTTCTTGAAGAGTTTAGGTCCTACAAAATTGAAAAGGCTATGAGTTTGGGTCTACTATCCAAGAATCAGACTTGCTAAGTTTGGAGCAACTCATCACCAAGTTGATTGTATAGTTATTCATTGGGGGACCATAGGAAAGAAGAAACACCATCTACTGAGTGTCATGATTAAAATTTAACAAAAGGGCAGATTGGGGCAAATCTCAAAGCAAGATAACATTTTAGGCCAAAGGCCCCAAGCAAAAGAACAATTCCCTTTAGATAGGTTTTTGGGAGTACAGAACAAAGAACAGAAAAGGATAGCTGAGATCATGGGATTTAGGGCAACATGATTGGTTACAAAACTGAGGTGCAGGAAACAATATGATTGGTTGGAAGTTTGGTAATGGGGTCCAGCAACAACCCTACCCTTTTCTCTCATAAGACTAAGAAGAGTTCTTTGTTTGTGTCCAGATGTGAGATAGAAGTCTAGGCATTTGGACAACAAAGCAGTATAATGTTAATGGGATTTAATATTAATGAGAGTTAAAGATCTTCCCTGCCCATTAATAGGCCTCAGGTGGAGCCCATTAAGGGAAACTTTTTTTTTGTAGGAAGGCCCACATCTTTTGTGAATTTCTAATGAGGCACTGGGTCACTAGGGTTGTGAACCCTCCCGTTCTGAAAAGTGTATACATATTCTGAGGTGAGGTTTTATTTCAGGGCTTACTCTTTGGAAGAAGGTTCATGTGCCAGATGAGACGCTGGGTAGCTCTTAAGGAGGCCCTCAGCTTTGAAAACCCAGATGTTGGTGCTTTTCTCTCTGGTAACTATGTATGTATGTAATCTTTAGACAGTTGTATCTGTCTGTTGATCTGTGATGTATATATTGCTTATGGTCAGACAGTTAGAGTCTCTGTCTGTTAGTCTTTATTTCTCTGCTTGTATTTTCTCTTTTGGTATATGTGATTAAAGAAGATTACTGACCCCTCAAAAGTTTCTTTCCTTTTAGAAAAGCAAATCTAAGGACCTGTGCTAGCAGGCCATCCTGGATGTGTCAGGGTGCTTGGTGCTACAAGCCTACATCTTTGAAGGATAGCTTGGTGGTATAAAGATATAAGATCTGACTCCTCTATACAGGAGAGTGGGGGACAGGGGCACAAGCAGGGTGGGGGGGAGGATGGAGGGGAGGGCATGGAGAGGAGAATGCAATCTGAGGTTGACACTCATGGGGAGGGAAAGGATCATAAGAGAATAGAAGTAATGGGGGTCAGGATAGGATGGAGGGAAATATAGTTAGTCCTATACAACACAACTAGTATGGAAATCTTTTGCAAAACTACACAGATTTGGCCTATATTGAATTGTTTGCCTTTCAAAGGGAAGGGGTGGGGAGGGAGGGAGCTAAAGGAGTTGGAACTCAAAGTGTTAGGATCAAATGTAATGTTCTTACCACTGGGAAATAAGAAATACAGGTTAAGGGGTCAAGAAAGCTATCTGGCCCTACAGGACAAAAGAGAAGATGGAGACAAGGGCAGAGAGGGAGGACAGAAGAGAGAGCAGATTGGTCACAGGGGCAATTAGAATGCTTGGGTTTGGGGGGGGAGGGGATAAAAGGGGAGAAAATTTGTAACCCAAAATGTTGTGAAAATAAATGTTAAAAGTTAAATAAAAAAAAAAATAAATAGAAAAAGTAAAAAAAAAAAAAAAAAAGATCTGACTCCTCTGTGTTCTCACACATTCCCAGTTAAATTCCTTGACTCAAGAATAGGTCAGTGATTAGTAGAGAGCTGGATTTCTAAAATTAACCCATTACAGGCCAGCTGAATTCTGAAATAAGTTCAGAGACAAAGAACTATGGCTTAAGCAGTTACAGAACAGAAGTAGTTATTGGACAAAATTAATTACTTGTAAATAGGATCAATAAATAAATGACACAGGGACAATCTTAATCTTCTCATAAGTAGGCCTGTACAACATACAGCCCATGGACCACTTGTGGCCCACCAAAGGATTTTGGGTAGCCCATGAAAAATGTAGAGGATGTAAAAGAAAGTAAAGATATAAGGAGTGCTTTGTGCACATCCTGCTTAATCAATCTTCTACTAGTCACTATTGAGACTCATATGTAAGTTGGTGGGTGGGTTGTCATTGTACTCTCTCTCCTGTTTGTTAGGTGACCCAGGACAAGCAACCACTTTCAGTGTGTCTCTAGTCTGAGAGGAGCTAGAGTCATATCTTTTTGCTGTGATTTTGGTCATTATGGTGTTGAACAGGGACAAAGTGGGTGCAGCCATGCACCAACACAGCTGAAGTCTGCTATGCAATGAGCAATAACAATGTAAGGGCTTTTTTCCCTCCCTCAATGCAGGGCCACCCTCCTGGTTACGAGTATCTGGTGCTCTCTCTCTAAGGTCAGACACTCAATTCAGTATTTCTTTGTATGTGACCAGTTGCTGTGGAGACCTTTTGGTTCTAATGTTAAAGTTTTTGGGGTGACTTTGTAAAATAGTGATAAAAAGAAATGGAAGATCAAATCAGAACAGAGAGTGTTTAATCCAGAATGGACAAATGGATCCTTGTTTACTTATGAGAGACAAAATATTGTGCCTTCTTTGATGAGAATTAATAAACATTCTGAAGGAATACAATCTTTGTTGCCATTTCGAATCAAAACATCCTGACTTAAGCAAATTGGACACCAATGAAAAACAAATTAAAGCATCCAAATTGTTGAAAAATCTCAGTGGGGAAAAATGGTTTTCCAAGAAAGTAAATTCCCAAAATGAGATGGCTGCTAGGGTTAGTTTTCAGATTTCTAAAAATTGCTGCTGCCTTGAAGTCTTTTACTGAAAGTGACTTCACAGAGAAATATTTGTAGTTTCTGAATTACGTCCCTCTTAGCAAAGTAATTTTTTTAACGTTAATGTTATTTCATTATATATAAAAATCTTACTAAGTGTAATCAATTGATATTAATTGAAATTTTCCTTTTTTTAAAAAAGTATGGCTTATTTTTAAAATAGTTTAATCTTTACTTGGAAAGTAAGGCACTAAAAACCTATCTGCATCCCAAGGAAGTTTAGTCTGTTTTAGTTTTGACCCCTACCTACTTCCAAGTTGTACAGGTCTGTCATAAGGATAGATAGATAGCAACCACACTAGCAAAATGAGAGATTCTTCTGTTAATGTCGCTCAGAAGCTATGACAGAGTGAAGGTTGAATTCATTTCCTTAAAGTATTCATATGTCAACAACTAGATGTGATAGTGTTTTTCTTAAATACTTTATTGTGTAAGGATGAAATAAGTTGCATATTTTTTCAGTAAAGAATGAAGGGGTGATTTTTAAATGAACTTTCTCAGAGAAACAATCTTAAAAGATCAAGTAATTTTTATTCAAACAATATGAGTTATAATGAACTTCAGTCACAAAATTTCATGATTTCTGTATGACTTTAATTATATTACTTTCAGTAAATTGGGCAATAGGTTGTCAGTAATTTCTTTGGAATTCTTCCAGTTTTAAAAAGTAATCAATAAATATGGAATACATGGGGAATAGAAGAAGGAACCAGTGGGATCTTTCTGTAGCAAGAGAATTTATTTCACTCAGTGTGATGAGAGGAAGGAAGTTAGTGTGCTAATTTATTTCTGTCTGTCTGTCTATCTAATCTATAATTCAATTTCCTTCTCCCTCCAGGGCTGAAAGTACAGTAATCACTCATGATCCAATCCCAATGCCGATTAATATGGAAGTTTTGACCTGCTCTCATATTCCATTCTCTGCCAATTGAATCCTGCTTAGGATTCATTGTGACCCTCCACTTTTAGGTACTCCCCAAAATAGTATTGAACTTGCAGAGACCTTGTTGGTTTTAGAACTATTGCTGCTTAGAATTCCCAAACCAAAGCAATCCACCAGCCTCAATCTCCCTCAGGGATTACATTTGTGTGCCACCAAGCCTGGTTAATTTGTAGTATAAAAAAAAAAAATTAAAGGCAGTATAATTGAAGAAAAAAATGAGTTCAAGTGCAATCATCAGACTATTTGGACATCTTGGAATATGTAGGTTGAAATATGGTGGAGATAAAATAATCTTCTAGAAGCTCAAGATTAAAGAAAATTTCAAAGCAACAAAGAAGTTTTGTGTAAAGAAGCAAATGAAGCAAGTGCTATCACCATTCAGGACTGGTGTAAGAGAACTCATAAAAGGCATAAGGTCATTGTCTCAATATAAGTACATCAAAGGAGCTAAAAAAGGAATAAATAAAAATGATCAAAAAAATGGAATGTCAGATTTAAGTGGCTCAAGAGAAGTGAATTTGAGATATCACTAAGAAAAATGACTGTTACATTGTAGTAAGAGATTAGATTTGAAAAAAAGGGAAAATTTTTCAAAAGAGCAAGGGCCATTGGAAGAGTGCAAGGACTAATTGAAAAGGAAATGTATGTTATAAAAAGAAAATGTTCCTACACATGAAGGAACAAGAGATCACAAAGTGACAATGTCTGAAACCATAACAACAAATATTATAGTCCAGTTAAAGATTTGACATAAGGAAAACGCCTATTATTTGAAACTAAATAAGGACTATTGATGTTCTGTCATGTGCTTTGTGCCCTCAGAGGCTCTAATCCTCAACTTTGTGTTGCTATACTCTTTTTTCATTTTTCAATTTAGATGCTATAAATACTTTATCTGGTCATGCCTTGAGACTGGTAGTGATTCAGATAAATCAATGGAAAGTTGCTAATTATAATCATTCCACAAAAGAAATATCTCTTAATCAAACACATAGTGATTAGCACCTCCTGTGTCCAAGCAGTACGTTGGCTGTTGGGATCAGAAAGATAAAAGTGAAACAAACAGTTCCTGAGCTCAAGGAGCTTCTAATCTATTATGGAAGACAAGATATACATATTTGAAAAGTATACACAAAATGAATACAAGATGAATTTGGGGGAAGACACTTGCACCTTTAGAGATGAAGTAATGTTTCTATAGAAATGAATGCCTTAGCTGAGCTTTGAGGGAAACAAGGGATTCTAAGACGTGATGATGAAGAAGAAGTGCATTTGGCTTATCAACTTTCATGGGTCTATGCAGTTGGCCTACAGATGACTCTGAAATCTACATATCTAAACTTTAGCTCTTTCCTGAGCTTCAGTCCTACATTTTCAAGTATCTGTTGGATATCTCCACTTAGATGTCCTATATATATACCAAATTCAATGTGTTCAGAACAGATTTAATTACTTTTCCTCCTAAATTCATTCTGCCTTCTATCTTCCCTTGTTCAGGTATGGGTAATACCACATTTCCAGATCCTTTGGTTTGCCCCTCAGAGTCATCTGTAGCACCAATGTGATGTTCACAGCACCTACAGTGGCCATGAATATCCCAGTGCAATTCAGAATTGTGAAATACAACAGACTCTCCACATGGAAGGCAGAACCAAAACATTTATTCAGACATCAGAAAGCCAAATCCATCATAGTAACAAAAATCTATCAACAGTAACAATGCAGAGGACAACACTATTCCCAAACCTTCCCCCTGCTAGGCTTCCCACAAACCAGTTCCATTAAACAAAATCACAAACAAGCTCTTTCATTCACATTAGCCAACTGCCATCTTGCCAGTCTCCTTCCTAGCTCTGATTGCTTTCTGACTCACTTTCTCTCAGCTCTGCCATAGCTCCGCCTGTTCCTGCTCCAACCCTTCAGCAAACTCCTCCCACCACAGGCTCTATGGGACTTAATAGGCCTATTAATGAATGGGAAAGATTTTCTCACTTAAATTACCATTACATCATCCTAGATTCTTTTTTTTTTTCACTATTCATATCTTATCAGTTGCCAAAACATCTTTTGATTCCTACCCAGTTCAGGACCTGATCACCTCTCTCCCCTCTTTTGAACTTTGAAACTTTTTCTCTAAAACAGTCCAGTTGTTAAATTGGATTATTCCAATCACCTCCCCTTGCTTTCTCCACAGTCCCCCTCTCTTCTTTCTAATCCATTTTCCACAGGGCTGCCAAATTGGTGATTCAGAGATTGATTTGTCATTTCTTTTCTCCAGAAATAGTGATTCCCTTTGCTTCTAACACACACACACACACACACACACACACACACACACACACACACTTTTTGGTTTGGCTCCACAAAACCTTCATGATGTTGCTGCAGCCTTTCTTTACAGACTCATTTTGCCCTATTTCACTCTCCTTCACTCATTCTTTATTCTGGCCTAACTGGCTCATTTGCCGTACTCCATGAACAGCATTCTGTTTTCTGTCTCTCTCCATGCAGAGTGCCCCCCCCATATTTTAATTATTCACTTCCTAGTACCCTTTAAACTCAAATCAGATTGGTCCTCCTGTAAGAAGTCCTTTCTGATTCTTCATTTGGCAGTGATTTTGTATTTTGTACATATCTGATATTAATTTATATGTGTATCTATTCTTTATCCTACTTGGATCTAAGTACCTTGAGGGTAAGAATAATTATGTGTTTGTCTTTGTATACTCATTACCTAACTTTGTACCTGACACTTAATAAATTGGTTGAATTTAATTTAATTAAAAACAGATTGGAAGTAATTTTAGCTTGAAAAGCAATGAAATAATATTCTAAGTCCAAATCATCTCCAGTCTTCCCCATAGCCTTGCAAATAGTAGGTGCTTGCTTAGAAAATGTTTGTTCAATGAAGAATTGGATTAATTAATTCTACCTACCCTTGTATTGAAAGGAAGAAATCAAGCATTTATTAAGCACATATTATTTGCCAAGTACTGTGCTAAGTGCTTTACAAATATTTCATTTGATCCCTATTTTATTATTATTATCCCTATTTTACAGTTGAGGAAACTGAAGAAAACAGGTTAAATGACTTGCTTAGGGTCACATAGCTAATAAGTGTCTGAGATTGGATCTGATCCAGGGTCACACAATTAGGACGTGTTTGAGTCAGGAATTCAGATCTTGCTTACTCCAGACCCAGCGCTCTATCTACTGTATTACCTAGCTGGCTTTCCATTGAACCATCTGATTCTCCTTTAGAGCTAAGGAAAAGGTAACTCCTTTTAAAAAAAAATGTAAAATTGAAAATTAAACCCCTTACCTCAACTTCAATATTTCAAGGATCTCTAATTTCAGCTTTGTGAATATTCCCTCTATCAAAGCAGATCTCAACCTCTTCATTACTTACTAATCAGTATTTGAGAATTTTTCTGGCCACAAAGATTCATTACCCTGGTAAAATTCTCATAATAAGTTTCTCTGAAATTAACTAGACTGGTCCTTACAGCAATAGATACATAGATCATTATCGAGTCTGTGAGGAGAAGAAAGTGAGGTTAGTCACCTTGCACAGCCCTCCCTCACTCAAATCAAAGTCAACTGCAAGTCATGTCATCATCTTGATGTCATGATCCTCTTCAAGAATGAAGGACAAACACAATCGAACCTGTACTTTCAGGCATTTCCAACTTGGTGGAAGGGCAGTATGGTATAGTGGGAAGAAGAGTCTATTTGAATCTTCCTTTTACTACTTATATCAGTTGGTTAAAATACATAACCTCTCTGGATCTGATGTTCTTCAAGTTACATTCTTTAAACTCATGATCATATACCTTGTCAGAACTTGTATCTTACTGAATCAGTATTTCAGAATCCAGGATCACTTTCACATCAGAGCAAGGCACAAGAATAAGATTTTAGTTAAGATAATAATTCCATAACCATCTAATTCATTAATAAATGATTTTTGGAATGGAAGCTTGTACAGTACTTGCTACATATGGGCTTTTAGGGAAATTATTATAATGATAACTTATTTTTATCTAGCAGTCATATGTGCAGAAGCAAAATAGTTAAGACAAGATGAAGGAAATTAAAAAATAAAACTCATGTGTTTAGCACAAAGTGAATTTTTCTTTAAATTTTATTTTGTAATAACTGTTTTATTCATAAAATTCTCTAGGATTTCAAATACTGAAGATCTAACCTATAATGCATATGCATTCTGTTTAAAACTATGGCCAAGGTACAGAGAAACTCAGTCAAAAAGTAAATTTCAGTCTGCTGAAATTCTGATGTGTACATAACACAACAAATAAAGACAGAAACATTGGTCCTATGGCCTTATTACAGTTTTGACTGGCTCTCTTTTGGTTACAAACAAGGAACAATTTCCAACCACAGAAAACCACACACTTTTATTGATTTGACATAAAGATGTTAAGGAAGAGATAGTTAGAATTTTTTTTCTTCCCTCCCCACCCCACCCATGACATGAATACTGTTTTAAGGCTTATTTTCATGAACTATATTATAAACCCAAACCTATTTCCAGTATTCATCACAATAAAACCCTCTGTTCATAGTTTCCTCCCCCCACCCCTAGTAACAGAGATTACCGAACGTTTTGTGAGAAAGAGCTAATTTTCTTTTCCTGAAGCTTGGAGGTCACTGGCAGATTGCATGCTAAAACTAAAGGCCCTGAATTGGGAAACTTATAGGGAAAAATAATGATGCTGAGAGTAAAGTATCTGAAATAGATCATGGATAGGGAAACGATGATTAATTATCTTCTTATGCCAATTAGGAACACCAAAAAATTGGGAAAGGATGGGTATGTCAGCAGTAACTTTAATTTTCTGATCAAGTAAAATTTATTTTGATGTAATTTGATGTTGTTTTAATTTAAGTTGATTTACCAGTTGGAGACTTGAATTTTCTGTTATTACTCATCTTGTTTTAATATATCTGAAATGCATTCTAAGTTGAAGTGATCTTTCTTTTAATAAATCATAGTTAACTTGACTTCACCTTTTTAATCTCATCAAAATTTTATAAACTAATACAAAACAATATTATGTTGTCTAAAAAAACATAGGGGTTTAGGTAACTATAAATTCAATGCAAGGCAAAGGGGAATCATGTTGCTCAGCTCTGCTCTTGTTAGGAGATAAATGGTCATCGTATTTTAGGATGGACATGTCCAGGTTATCAGAATAGCCAGAGCAGGGCAACAATACTATATGTGAAAGAAGTTTAGGGAAATAGGAGAAGGAACAGAATGGTCCCTTCCTATATTTGCCATCTTCCTACAGTCTGCTTTAGAATTGTTTCTTTGTCTCCACAACAGAATTATTAGACATGGGTTGAAATATCAAAAATGAAAGTTTAGTCAATGACAGGAAAAGCAAATGAACAAACTTCTGACATTTAGAACTACCTAAAAGTGGAATGAGCAGCCATAAGAAGTAATGTGTTTCCTTGAGGCCGAGACTAGATTACTATCTGTGGATTGTGGTAGAAATGTTTGAGTCAGACTAATGACCACAGAATCACAGCCTTTGAGTTGATAGGCCTCAGTTGATATATAGTCTGTTGTAAATCCTTTTATAACACAGCTGACAAATGGCTATGTAGCCCTTATCTGAAGATGTTTGATTAGAGAGAGAAACTATTATTTCCTAAGGCAAACACATTACTACTTTCCACTATCTCTAATTATGTATAAGGGATCTTTTTTGCAATTTATTTTGCTGTCCTGTTTTGATAGATTTTTTTTTGAACTTTGACATAATGTGTTTTCTCATTGGTCCCTTAAAAGGAAGCACATTGGTGAGGTTCCATGAGCTCTGGTTTTGAGTATATATTGAACTTTGAAATGCCTCAAAACAGGGATAACTTTCTGGAGTTTCAGGAGTAAGAAGTACAACATGTAGAATAATTTGGTCTTCTCTGAAGGAGATTTTACTCTTACTGTTCCTTCACTAACGAGGTCACATCTGGATCCTGTATGGTTTTGAGCACCACAATTATGTAAAGACAATGACAAACTGGAGTGTGCCTAGAAAATGATACCAGGATTATTACAGAGAAAGAAACTGTACTAGAAAGACCAATTAAAAGGGATTGAAGTGTTTAGCTCTACAAAGTTAAGACACATGGGGGATTATAGTCTTTCCAAATATTTTAAGGGTTGTCATAAGAAGAATGGATAGATTTTTTTTTTTGCTTGAATGAAAGAGGGTTAACTTCAGAATAATAAGCAGAAGTTGAAGAGAGGTAGATTTGGAGTAGATAGAAGGAAAAACTTCTTGCAATTAGAAATGTTCAGAAAGCGGCTGACTTCTCCATTATATGAGAGGTTTATGACCTCTTTTCAGAGGTATTTTGTAGGGGATGCCTATTCAGGCAAAAGTTGGACTCAACGATCTCTGGGTTCTTCAAACTATGAAGGTCTGTGATTCTATACTTCCCTTCTTGTTAAATGCATTTATACTTCCATTTATAAATATATAAATATACTTCCATATATAAATGCAATATACTTCCATTTATAAATATATAAATATACTTCCATATATAAATACAATATACTTCCATTTAAAAAAAAAAACATTTTATGTCAGCCAGGCATTGTGTAAAGATTTACAGGGCACAAATATATTAAAGAACTCTCTTAAGATTACCACCTTAAGGTGAAATTTCAGAATTACTTTTTTATCAAACATTGGTCTCCTGGAGAATACAGACTGCCCTGGGTGCCTCCATGTTGGAGGTGTTGATTTAAATAATCAAAGGGAAATAAAGAGGACATAAATGCAAATTTCCATTTTGCATCATTTTAAAATTTATTCTATGAAGCTCATACACTGTAACTCTCAGACTCTTTTGTCTAATGATTTCTCTCAAATGTTGTTATTTTAGATTTTTAATGAAAGCAATCTAAAAGAAATGATTGCCTTAACTCTGTCATTCACTAATTGCTATGTGTCCTGGGTTTAAAAATGGAAATTTTATTCAAAGTATTTTTAAGTTTCTGAGTCACATGTGCTCTCTTATTGCCACATATAAAATTCTTACCTCCATAATTGTTCAATCGCCTTTTAAAACTTTAGATTTTTTATTTCATGTCTGAAATACATGCATTAGTACTCAAATCACTGTTGTGGTGCTGTCATTTATTTTATTCCTAGAGACATTTTAAAGTGTTTTACATAATATCTTGCTTTTTGAAATTATCTTCATTTTAGAAAAAATTCAACATATATTGATTTTAAAAGTCATCTTTGTCAGTGAGAGTCTAATTGTTGAAATCAAGATATCTTTTATAACATTTCTTAACAAAAAACATTAGCAAATATCTTAAATATAAATATTAACATTTGCTAATATTTTGTTATTAAATGTCCTAAATTTCCATCATAACATCACATATGTATTCACCTGGTTGAAAAAGGAAAAACAGTATTGATAACTGCCAGTGTCAACACAATGGGGTGAGGAAGGAACACCCTGCAACCCTCCTAAATTCATGTCCAAACAACCTTACAACAATGTCTCAGATAAAGTTTTGGAGTAGGGAAGCAACTTATCAGCCTAGGAAAGCTTGGAGCCTCACCAGTTAAGGTTTGTTTCACTGAGGTAGGAAGGGAGTATGCTCAGCAAGCATCAGGGGCAGGTCACAACCCAGCAGGCTTGCAGGAAGTCCCTTGGGCCTGGGCAAAACCTCACCCCCCCTACTGTAAACTAGAGACAAGACCAGAACCCCAAAGCAAAGCAGCGCTCCTTGTGGACCAGCAGCATAGCAAGATGCTACCCTTAGGGCAGGCCATCAGCAAGGCTCAACACCCCATTGCAGGCCATCAGTGAGGTCCTGCCTCCAGTATAAGCCAGCAGGGAGGCCCTACACCCAGTGAAAGCCAGCAGCAAGGCCCTAGCCTCATTTCAAGAACAGAGCCCAACTGTTATATAAAAATACAAAGTCTCAAAATATCAGAAAAAATGAGCAAAAACCAAACTGACTATAGAAAGTTACTATGGTAGCATGGAGGATCAAAGCACAAACTTAGAGGAAGGCAATTAGATCAAAATGACTAGTTGCAAAACTACAAAGGAAAATGTAAATAGTCTCAGCCCCTCCTCCTGAAGAACTCATGAAATCACTGATAAAGAATTTTAAAAATGAAATAAGAAATCTAAAATAAAATTGGGGAAAAGAACTGAGAGTAAGGCAAGAGAATCATGAAAAAAAGGTCAACATCCAGTCATAAAAATGGGAAAAAAAATGTTTAAAAAATCACTGAAGAAAACAACTCCTCAAAAAGTAGAACCAGCCAAATGGAAAAGAAGGTACAAAAGCTCACTAAAGAAAATAACTCCTTAAAAATTAGAATTGGGCAAGTGGAAGCTAGTGACTCCACAAGACAACAAAATATGATAAAACAAAATCAAAAGGAGGAAAATATTAAAGAAAATGTGAAATTTCTCATTGGAAAAACAATTGACCAGGAAAATAAGTCCAAGAGAGATTGATAAAATAGAAATTAAGAAATTCATTAAACTAATAAAACTAAAGTTGGATTTATGGAAAAACCCCAATAAAATTGATAAACTATTGTTTAATTAAAAAGGAGAGAAAATCAAATTATGAGTATCAAAAATGAAAGCAGTGAATTCACCTCAAATGAAGAAGAAATTAAAACAATTACTTTTCCCATTTATATGACAACAAATTTGACAATTTAAATGAAATAGATGATTATTTAAAAAATATAAATTGCTCAGATCAACAGAAAAGGAAATAGAATGCTTAAATGACCCCATCTTAGAAAAAGAAATTGAACAAGCCACCAATAAACTCCCTAAGAAAAAATCCATAGGTCCAGATGGATTTACAAGTTAATTCTAACAAACATTTAAAAAACAATTAATCTCAATGCCATATAATATATTTGGAAAAACAGGTGAAAGGGTCCTACAATATTACTTTTATGACAACAATATGGTACTGATACCTAAACCAAGAAAAGTAAAACAAGAAAAATAAAACTATATGTATAGACCATTTCCCTAATGAATACTGAAGTAAAAATTTAAATAAAATAGTAGAAAGAGGATTATAGGAATATATCACAAGGATAATACACTCTGACCTGGTGGAATTTATGACATGAATGCAGGATTGGTTGAATATTAGGAAAACTATCAATATAATTGACCATAATCAATAACAAAACCAACACAAATCATATGATTTTATCTCAACAGATGCAGAAATGGCTTTTGAGAAAATATAGCAGCTCTTCATATTGAAAATAGCAGAGAGCATAGGAATAAATGGAGCTTTCCTAAAAATCATAAGTAATATCTATTTAAAACCTCAGTAAGCATTATCTGTAATTGGGATAAGCTAGAAGAATTTTCAATAAAATAAAGGGTGATGCAAGGATATCCATTGTCACCACTATTATTCAATATTGTAGCTGTAATGATGAGAGAAGAAAAAGAAATTGAAGGAATTAGAATAGGCAATTTAAAAAAAACTATCACTCTTTCTGATGATATAATAGTATACTTAGAGAATCCTAGAGAATCAACTAAAAATTAGTTGAAATAACTAATAACTTTAACAAAATTGCAAGATATAAAATAAAAGCACATAAACCATCAGTATTTCTGTATATTATCCACAAAGTCTAGCAGCAAGAAATAGAAAAAGGAATTCCTTTAAAATTACTATGAACAACATAAAATACTTGAGAGTCTACTTGCCAAGATCAATCCAAGAACTATATGAATATAATTGCAAAGCACTTCACACATAAATACAGTCAAATCTTAACAATTAGAAAATATCAATGGTTCATGGGTAGCCCAAAACAATATAATGAAGTGACAATTCCATCTAAATTAATCTACTTATTCTATGCCACACCCACCAAACTACCAAAAATTATTTTATAGAGATAGAAAAAAATAATAAAAAATTCATCTGGAAGAACAAAAGTTCAAGAATATCAAGGGAAGGAATGAAAAAACATGTGAAAGAAGGTAGCCTAACCTCCCTGCCTTCCTTCTTTCCTTCTTTTTTTGTTTTCTTTGAGTTTTTCTTCCACAAAATGACTAATACAGAATTGTTTTACATGATCACACATGTATGATCTACATCAGATTATTTACCATGTCAGGTAGAGGTTAGGGAAGGAAGAGTGTGATTGAATCTGAAATTCAAAAATTAAAAACCAAAAGCAACATAAATGTTAGAAATTTCTTTTACATGTAATTAGGGAAAAATAAAATATTAAAAAGGAAAAAATATCAGTGAAACTTACATTATTAAGGTCCCATGTGTGACTTACTTGGCATCATAATCAGTTTGATAGTTTTTTCATTCATCCAAATGATCTGTTGCTCTTGAATCATATAGATTGTTAAGTAGCTCAATGAATAGAGTGCTGCACCTGTAATCAGGAAGACCTGAGTTCAAATGTTACCTCAGATACTTCCTAGAAATATGACTCTGGGTAAGTCACTAATCCCTTGCCTTAGTTTCCTCATCTGTCAAAAATAAGGATAACAATATCACCTACCTCCCAAGGTTTTGTAAGGAGAAAATGAGATTACATTAAATATTAAAACGCTATATAAATGCTACTTATTATTATATGATAGTCATCTCTCTATTTTATATGGGGGAAGTCATTTTGAAATATATTTTGCCATGTTGTTTGGTTAACTCCTTTTTGCTTTGACTAAGTTTGTCCTCTGATTATCCAAGTTTTTGGCTGAACAGGTTCTGGTATTTGATTGTAATGGAATGCTACTGTGTTATAAGAAATGATAAGCTTGGTGGTCTTAGAAAAATATGGAAAGACTTGCATCATACAATGAAGAGTGAAAAGAACATAACCAGGAGAACATGGTATAGAGAAACAGCAATATTATTTTAAGAATGACTTTGAACAGACTGGACTTCCTGGAGCCAGGATAATGGAGTAAGCAGTAAATCACTCACCCGTGAATAACCATAGAATAGAGCCTCCCAAACAAAGCCTGGAACAATAGAACCAGCAAAAAGATAATGTGAAACAATCTTTTAGAACAAGAAACTTGGAGGATCAGTAAGAAAGGACCATCTCACTCAAGGGAAAGGGGAGTGCAGTCCAGGATGGGAAGCACCTCAGCAAGCCAGCAAGAGATCCTGAGCCCCAGTGTGGTGGAGCAGACAAACACCAATGCAAGGATACCCCATGTGCCTTAGCATAGCCAAGGAAAGCAGTAGACTCCAGTAGCCAGACCTTCACATGCTTCAGAATAACCTTGGGCAAGGAGGTAGATGCCAACTTTAGTGGTACTTAAGCAAATAGGAAGCTACCAACCAATACTGGTCCTGCCATGTGTTAGTGTAGCCTTGGGTAAACGGGCAGCCTCCAGAGGGTAGACCACCATGCGCTTCAGTGTAGCTGCTGGGAAACACAGAAACACCCCAATGGGTCTTGGCACACACCAGACACCATGAATAGGAGCCCAGCTTAGCACGAGATAAGCTGCCAAAACCCTATGGCCTCCAGCAGCACCAACCAACCCCTACTCCACCTTGTCAGCACAGTACCAGATATGAGTTCCCCATGGGCCTCAGGGCATCATCAGTGCAGCATCAGGTAAACAGCCAATACCTGCAGTCACTAGCAAAAGAAATCTGAGACAGTGCTGCTTCTGCCTTGGGGTGCAGAGCTCAAATTTGAAAGAAAAGGAAAAGGCCTGAAAAGATGAACAAAAAACAACAACAAACAAGTCTGACCATAGAAAGTTATTATGATGACAGGGAAGACCAATACGCAAATTGAGAAGAGGACAGCAATGTCAAAACATCTGTGGGCAAAACCTCAAAGTAAAGCAGAAACTGGTCTCTAGCCCAGAAATAACTCATGGAAGAGCTAAAAAAAGAGTCTTAAAAATCATAGAAGAGAGGTAAAAGAAAAAAATGGGAAAAAATGAGACTGATGCAAGAGAATTCTGAAAAAAGAGTTAACCACTTGAAAACTGCTTAAAAAGTAGGATTGGCCTAATGGAAAAGGAGGTACAAAAATTCACTGAAGAAAAGAGTTCCTTAAAGAGGCCAAATGGAAAAGAAAACATAAAAGCTAATTGAGGAAAACAACACCTTAAAAGTTAGAATTGGGCAAGTAGAAGCTAATGACTCTATGAGACATCAAGAATCAAATGAAAAAAGGAAGAAAATCTAAAATGCCTCATTGGAAAAAGAACTGACCTGGAAAATAGATCCAGGAGAGGTAATATCAGAATCATTGGACTACCTGAAAGCCATAATTAGAAGGATCTGGACAGCATCTTTCAGGAAATTAGCAAGGAAAACTGCATTGACGTTCTGAAAGGAAAAATACTATACAAGGCCAGAAAGAAACAATTCAAATATTGGGAAGTGAAGTCACAATCAGGATCATGCAGGACTTGGCAGCTGCAGCATTAAAGTACTGGAGGTTGTGGAACATGATATTCTGGGAGGCAAGGGAATTATGACTACAACAAGAATCACTTACCTGGCAAAATTAAGAATAATACATGAAGGAAAATAAATGATAATTCAACAAATAGAAGGATTTAAAGGTTTCATAAGGAGAAGATCAAAACTAAACCAAAACTTGACCTCCAATATCAACACCCAAGAGAACCATAAACAGGTAAAAAGGGAAAAGAGAACATAAGAGATTCAATAGAGGTAAACTACATTCCTATATGAGATGACACTTGCAATTCCTAAAAAAATTGCATCATTAATTGTACAGATAGAAGGCATAATATACATATACAATAATAATATGTACATACATTTATATATATATGTGTGTATATATATATATATATATATATACACACACATACAGAGAAGGTACAGGTATGTGAATTTGAGAGAATGACATAAAAATGTTAAAGGATGAGAAAGAGGAGTACATTGGGTAGAGCAGGAAGGGAGAAGTAGAATAGGGTGAATTATTTCACAAGAAAAGGTGCGAAAGACCTATTACAATAGAGAGGAAAATGGGAGGGTAGGCAATGAGTATCATGTGAACCTTACTTTCATCAGTATTGGCTCAAAGAAGAAATCATATACACAATCAGTTGAACATAGAAATCCTTACCTGGCAGGGACGTAGGAGGGGAGAAGATCAAGAAGTGTCAAGTGTCTGAGGTGAGATTTGAATTCAGGTCCTCCTGACTCTTGCACTGGTGCTCTAGCCACTGCACCACCTAGCTTCCCCCTACGGATTAAATAAAAGAAGGGAGAACAGATAGGAAGATACTGAGAATCCACCTCAGAGTCAAGATGACCTGGGTTCCATTTCTGATTCTGACACATACTATTACTGTAGGCAAATCACTTAACTTCTCAGTATTCTAGGCAAATCTCTAAGACAGCAAATTGTAGAGACAATGCCAATCTGCATTATTAGAGTGAGTTTCCTCACCTGGGATTTCTATATTACTCAGTCCCTGTCCTTATTCCTAGAGAGAATTCCAGTAGGATTAGAAGCAAAATCAGTTATTACAATATGTTCCTTTCCCTGACAAATTTTCACGGTTCTATTTTTAGCTTCTCTGAAACAAAAATCAAAGCTAGCCATTAAGGCAGAAATGTAACATCCTTTATGTTTCTCTCTAAAGATTTTCCCTCAGCCAGAACTATGGCCAAAAGACAATCAAACTGTACAAAACCTTTTATCCAGAAATGCCACTACTACGTCTGTATCCCAAAGAGATCATAAAAGGGAAAGGACCTACATGTGCAAAAATATCTATACTATCTCTCTCTCTCTCTCTCTCTCTCTCTATATATATATATATATATATACATATACATATACATATATATGTATATATGTATATACATATATATATGTACATTCATGGAGGAAAATATTGGAAATTCAGGTGATGCCCATCAATTGTTGTGATATATGAATGTAATATGTTGTGATATATGAATGTAATACAATACTATTGTGCAATGATAAATGATGAACATGTTGTGATATATGAATGTAATAGAATTCTATAGTGCAATAATAAATGATGAACAGGCAGATTTCAGAAAAAACCTGGAAAGACTTGTACAAACTGATGCAATGTGAAATGAGCAGACAGGAAAACACTGTCCAAAGTATCAACAACATTATGGGATGATCAACTACGAAGGGCCTGGCTCTTCTCAGCAACACTATGATCCAAGACAAGTACAAAGGATTCATGGAAAAAAATGTTGTCCATATCCAGATAGAGAACTAATGAACTCTGAATGAAGCTGAAGCATATTTTTTCACTTTCTTCTTTCTAATTTTTTCCTTTTATCTGTTTTTTCTTCCACCACTGTGATGAATATGGAAATACGTTTCATATGATAACACATGTAAAACTGTATCAAATTGCCTACTATTTTCAGAAGAGGGGTGGGGAGGAAGAAAAATTTAAAACTCAAGATATTATAAAAATGAATGCTAAAAATTTTCTTGATATATAATTGGGGAAAAATAAAATTTAAAACAAAAAAAAGGAGTGAATAAGTCATTTAATTAATTATAAAGGACATGTGAAGGAAAACACTATCACCATACAGAGAAAGAACTGGTAAATAAAAGTATGTATAGAACAATTTTACACACACATGCACACAGTTCGTATTTGTGTCTAATGGTAGTCATCTTTAGTGTGGGCATGGGGAAGGAATACAAAAAGAAAAAAGAAATTTACATGACAATCTTATTATATGGTTAAAAGAAATATCAAGTTGTACTTAATAGATTTTCAGTTTCATTTACAATCCTTTTTTATTATACTGTTATAGAATTGTTTTTTCCATAAATTAAAAATTAAATAAAAAATTTTTTTTTAAAAAGGAAACAGTGTTAGCTTTGAGTGTATGCCGATGCCTCAAAACTTGGATAGCTTTTTGATTGTCTTGGGATGAGGAGTTCTACATATAGAATCATTCCAGCCAGAACATAGGAGTGTTAGTCCCACCGAAAATTGTGTATAGTTTTGTGAGCATGCTAGCTTTGGAGAAAAAAAAATGATGCATGATTATTTAGTGATTGGTGATAAGAAATAAATTTAATGTTATACATGTTATGCATACTAAATTCCATTGGTTTAGGGCTCTCCTCTAATAAGGAGTAGAGAGGAGAGAGCTTCAGTTTTCTCTGAGTTGTTGAAGTCTATGAATTCTCTTTGGTTTTTACAGTAGCTACAGAGAGAATTCTTCACTCTTAATTCCTTCCTTTATTCTTTAGAGAGAAGATTGGGGATCCAATCTTACTTCTGGTTCCTGAAGGAAAAAGATTCTGGGAAGAAGCCTGTGTGAAAGGAGCTGGCAGGCTCCATCATGTCCCTATATCCAATTTGCTAACGTTAGAGACTTTGGAGAACTTCCTTTTAGGTGTCAGGCTTTTTCCCTCTGTGATTGAGCTGAGTTACTTCATTCTCAGTGGGAGACCTAATTCACTCTTCGATTGTCCAGTGTATTATATCCTATGTAAACTTTGCCTGATTTCTACTTTTTTTTTTTTGCTGCGATTTTCATAAATGAGTTTTTTTTTTATTTGTCATATGCATGTTCATTGTGTAACTGGTATTTAGTGGGAAGGGAGTTAAGTCTTATATATAAAGTTTGGGGTCCTGCTTCTCCACAATTGATGGAATAATGAGCACAAGTTAGCTTGAACCTGAAGACCATATCCACTAGACTAACAATTTTTAAATGAGCAGATAGATGTAATTCTAGTCTAGGTATAATTCTAGTTTGAGGAAAGCAAACTGATTAGCTTCTTGTCCCACCTTTTTGCTTCTCTTTCTGACAGAGTTTCCCTTGGAGCAGATTGTGAGGAGAAGAGGATATAAATTTCTTTTCTGCCTCCTTTCAGGCCACCTAATGACACCTCCTTGCTACATGTGGAATTGAGCTCTTGCCACACGTGCATACATGCACATCTATCTATCTGTCTGTCTATCTAGGCATTGCATTATAATTATCAGTTTTAGTACTATAGTTCAAAATATGGGTATCACATATGACAGAAAAGGATAATTGATAGGTTACATATAATATCAAGAGGTTGAAGGGTAGGGTTCAATATATTTATCTAACTTTTTCTGTAGTAAAAACAGTCTTTTGGTCACTATAATTTTGGATTGAAAGAACAACTCCGACAGAACCAGGAGATTAGGTAAGCCCAAGGGAGCATATTGGAGTTAATTACGCTTAACTAATGACTACTTAGCCACCTTTAACACTCCACTTCATGATTTTTTCCCTTCTCCGAGCAACTTTGAATTAAGTACCATACTTTTTGCACTTAATTTTTATTCTTATTGCTGTGGAAATTGTGTCTTTCCAATTAGATTGTGAACTTCTCAAGGGACCAAAGAAATTCACTTTCTTCCATCTCTCTTCCCTAGCACTGGTACCTCCTCAAGTAGTTGTTTGGTTGATTCACCCAATTTAGTTCAACAAACATTTATGAAATGCCTCCTATGTGCAAGTTATTGTGCTGGGCACTGGGGATACAAAAACCAAAAAGATCCCCAAACATTTCTTGTCTTCAAGAAGCTCTCATTCTACTAGAGGAATAAACACATACCCAGATAAGAAATGCAAGAAATTTGAGGAAGGAGAGAGCATTCATAACTGGAGTTGGATCATAGAAGCCTTTCTGAGAAGAGAAGGTAACACTTGAATTTGGGTCTTGAAGATGGAGGTGAAAAGGGATTTCTTGATAAACATTATAAACTTGATAGACATTTTATTTACATAAGCACCTATTACCTTTACAAAGAGATGCCCTCATGGGTGCTGGCCTATCAGTTAGTCAGTTCTAGACAGTAGTCAATCAGATATAAAGTATGCAGGACTAGAGATTGGGGAGATCAGTCCTTATCACTCTGAGTTTCTACCCAGAATGATCCATTCAATCCATGAGAGAGAAGAGTTTGTAGGACAAAACCATTTGTGAAAGGGGATGAAGAGTCAAAGTAGTACTCATTTTAAAATAATTAAGAATTTAGATGAGAAACATTTGAGAGTAAATGTATCTTCTGGGTGAAATGGTCTGTTAACACAGGTAAATCTTTAATTCTACTGATTCTCTCTAAATAACATTTTATCTTACATACATTTAATATTTTTTTAAATTATACATAAACAAAAATTTTAACACTCATTTAAAAAAAATTTTGTTTCTAAATCTCTTCCTCCCTACATCCCTCTTCCATCTCCTCTTTGAGAATATAAGCAATTTGATATAGATTGTACATGTACAGGGATGCAGAACATTTAGACATTAGCCATGTTTTAAGAGAAAATGCAGATCAAAAAAAAAACATTCCAAGAATAATAAAGTAAAAAATGTATCCTTCAGTTTGCATTCAGGCTTCATCAGTTCTTTCTTATTAGGAGGTGGATAGCATTTTTTCATCATAAGTCCTCTGGAACTGTCTTAGATCATTGTATTGCTCTGAATAGCTAAATCATTCACAGTTTTTCCAACAAACATTGTACTGTGTATTGTGTAAAATGTTCTGATTTTTCTCATTTTTCTTTGCATGAATTCATGTAAATCTTCCTCTGTTTTTCTGAAACATCCTGCTCATTATTTCTTTTAGTTCAATAGTATTTCATCACAATCATATACCACAGCTTGTTCAACCGACACCCAAGTGTGTATCCTTCAATTTCCAAGTTTTTGCTACCGAAAAAGAACTGCTATAATTATTTTTGACCAAATTTGTCCATTTCCCTTTTCTTTGATGTCTTTGGGATACAAACCTAACAGTGATATTGATAAATCAAAGGATATAAACAGTTTTATAACCCTTTGGGCATAGTTACAAGTTGCTCTCTAGAATGGTTGGATCAGTTCACAACTCCACCAATAATACATTGGTTTTATTCATTTGTTTCACTCATGTCTGACTTTGTGTACCTATTTGGGATTTTCTTGGCAAAGTTATATAGTGGTTTGTCATTTCCTTGTCCAGCTTATTTTATAGATAGTGAAACTGAGGCAAATAGAATTAAGTGACTGTCCAGGATCACACAGTTAGTGAGTATCTAAGGTCACATTTGAACTCAGGTCTTCCTGACTGAAGACTTGGGACTCTTTCAGTAGACAGATCAGTGGATAGGCACAATCTCACTGCCCCAAACAGTGCATTAGTATTTGAATTCTACTACATCCTCTCCCACATTTATCATTTTCCTTTCTGTCATATTAGTCAATATGATAACTGTGGGGTGATGATTTAAAATTGTTTTAATTTGCCTTTCTCTAATCAATGGTGATTTAGAACATTTTTTAAATTTTTTTAATGTTTATTTATTTATTTTTAGTTTTCAACATTTATTTCACAAAATTTTGAGTTCCAAATTTTCTCCCCATCTCTCTCTCTCTCCACCCCATAATGCCTTTCATTCTGAGTGCTCCTTCCCTCAATATGCCCTCCCTTCTATCACACCCCTCCCTTCCCTTATCCCCATCTTCTTTCTTTTCTTGTAGGGCAAGATAGATTTCTATGCCCCATTACCTGCATTGCTTATTTAGCAGCTATATGCAAGAATAACTCTCAACATTTGTTCCTAATTCTAGAATTCCAACTTGTCTCCTTTTCTCCCTCCCCACCTTTCCTTACTGAGAAGGCAAACAATTCAATATATGCTATATATGTGTAGTTTTACAAAAGACTTTCATAATAGTCATGTTGTGTAAGACTGACTATATTTCCTTCCATCTTATCCTGCCTCCCATTTATTCTATTGTCTCTTTTGACCTTGTCCCTCTCCAAAAGTGTTTACTTCTAATTACTCCCTCCTCCCATTAGCCCTCCTTTCCATCATCCACCCCACCTCACTTGTCCCTTACTCCCCTACTTTCCTGTAGTGTAAGATAGATTTTCATAGCAAATTGAGTGAGCATGTGATTCCCTCCTTAAGCCAAATGTGATGAGAGTAAGCTTCACTTTTTCTCTCTCACCTTCCCCCTTCTTCTCTCAATTGAAAAAGCTTTCCATTGCCTCTTTCATGAGATATAATTTGCCCCATTCCATTTTTCCTTTTCTCCTCCCAATATATTCCTCTCTCACCCCATAATTTGATTTTGTTAGATATCATCCCTTCCTATTTAACTCACCCTGTGCTGTGTGTGTGTGTGTTGTGTGTGTGTGTGTATTCTATCCAACCACTCAAATACTGAGAAACATTTCAAGAGTTGCAAATATTATCTTTCCATGTAGGAATGTAAACAGTTCAACTTTAGAAAGTCCTTTATGATTTCTCTTTCCTATTTACCTTTTGATGTTTCTCTTGATTCTTGTTTGAAAGTCAAATTTTCTATTCAGTTCTGGTCTTTTCATCAAGAATGCTTGAAAATTCCTCTTTTTCATTGAATGATCATTGTCCTCTGATTCTAGAATATCAGGGCAATTTTCCTTGATAATTTCATGAAAGATGATAACTAGACTTACTTTTTTGTTCATGGCTGTCAGGTAGTTCCATAATTTTTTTATATTATGTCTCCTGGATCTATTTTCCAGGTCAGTTGTTTAAGGTGTCATTTTCTTCAGCATTTTTTGAGTCTCCTTTAGCAAGCTCTTGACTTGCTTTTCATGATTTTCTTAAATCACTCTCATTTCTCTTCTCAATTTTTCCTCCACCTCTCTTACTTGATTTTCAAAATCCTTTTGAATTCTTCCATGGCCTGAGACTCTTGCATGCTTATTTTGATGGCTTTGCATGCAGAAGCCTTGACTTTTAGGTTTTCCTATGATCATATGCATTGTCTTCCTCATCTGAAAGGATGGAAGAAAATATCTGTTCACCAAAAAAGTAGCCTCCTATAGTCTTATTTTTTCCCCTTTTTGGGGCATTTTTGGAGCTAGTTACTTGACTTTTGAGTCCTCTGTCAAAAGGAATGTATACTCTGGGGACCTGTAAGTTCTTGGTTCCTCCAAAGTGGCACAATCAAGGGAGATGAGTCTACTGCTCTCCTGTCCTGTGCTCTGTTCTGTAAGCAGGATTCCCTCTTCAGAGCCTCCACTAACCAGCACTCCTCCTTAACCTAGGACTGCTTCTCAGGGTCGAGATCCAGATGAGGTGCTCAATTCCCTCAGATTCTTTAAGCCAAGTGTTCCAAAACTGGATGCTGCTGCTGGAGGAGCCAAACCGCATTCCCTTTTCTCCCCAAAACTTTCTCACTGACCTTTGAAGCTGTCTTTGGCCTTTGTGGGTTGAGAAATCTGGGAATTGCTGCTGCCATTGGCACCCTGAGGCCTGCTCTAGTCCTGTTCCTTCTGCTCCGTGTGGTGGTCAAGCTCTAAGCCCAGAGCATTAGATCTTTCCAGGCTATCTTGGGCTAGAAATCTCTTTCACTCTGTCATTTTGTGGCTTCTGCTGCTCTATAATGTGTTTAGAGTTATTTTTTACAGGTATTTTATGGGCTGTGGGGGGAGGTTACTTCAGGTCTGTCTTTCTACTCTGCCATCTTGGCTCTGCCCCCCGGGAGGGAAGATTAAAGGAGGTAGGACTCATAAGGAAAAACAGACTTTTGAGGAGAGAAAGACTACAAAGAAAGAGAGAAAGAGAGAGAGAAGAATAAACAGGAAAAAATATAATGAAGGAAAACAGACATTTAATACACATATTATGATTGGGAATAAAAGAGAGTCAGCAGAATAGGAAACCAGAATTCAACTATACATACATACATATATGTATATATGTGTATATATACATATATTTTACAAGAAACACACTTGAAAAGAGATACATGCACATAAAAAATAGGGGGCAGGAGCAATATCTATTATAATTCAGCTGAGGTCTGAAAAAAAGCAGGAAAAATAATTATGATCTCAGACAAATCAAAAGCAAAAATAGACCTACCTAAAAGAGGTAAGCAGGGAAATTAAAATTTACTAAAAAGCAGCACAGACAAGAAAGAAGTATCAATACTAAACATATATACAGCAAATGGAAGAGCATCCAAATTCTTAAAGGAAAAATTAAATCAGCTATAGAAAGAGACAAACATTAAAATTATACTAGTCAGGGATTTCAATATTTCCCTCTCAGAACAAGATAAATTTAACCATAAAATAAGCAAGAAAGAAGTTAAAGAGATAAATAGAATTTTAGAAAAGTTAAATATGATAGATTTATAGTAAAAATTGAATGGGAATAGAAAGTTATACCTATTTGTGTCCTGTACATGGCACCTTCACAAAAACTAGAGTATAAAAACCTCACAACCAAATGCAAAAAAGCAGAAATATTTAACGCATTCTTTCGAACCATAATGCAATAAAAATCATAGTCAATAAAGTGCCATGGAATCAGATTAAAAGTTAATTGGAATGAGTGAGTAAAAGAACAAATCACAAAAACAATCAACAATTTCATTAAAGAAAGTGATAACAATGAGATAATATACCAAAATTAATGGGATGCTGCCAAAGGAGTATGTAGGAAGGAAAATTATATTTCTAAACACTTAGCAATAAAAGAGAGAAGTTTAAAAAAACTAGCAAAAGAAGTCAAAAACCCCCAATTAAACACCAAATTGAAGGAATTAAGAGTAGGCAATGAAGAAACAAAACTATCACATTTTTGTTGATGATTAAATGCTATACTTAGAGAATTCTAGGGAATCCACATTTCAATAGATGCAGAAAATGTTTTTGACAAAATAAAATTCTCATTCCAATCAAAAACTCTAAAAAACATAAGAATAAATGGAGCTTACTTTAAAATTATAAGTAATTGTTATCTAAAACCATCAGCAAGCATTATCTGTAATGGGGTAAGGTAGAAGCTTTCCCATCATAATCAGGTGTGAATCAAGAATGCTCATTACCACTATTGTTCAAAATTGTTCTAGAAATGCTAGCTATACTAATGATAAGAAAAAGAAATTGAAGAAATTAAGAGTAGGCAATGAAGAAACAAAACTATCACATTTTGTAGATAATTAAATGTTATACTTAGAGAATCCTAGGGAATCAACTAAAATATTGATTTAGCTGAAATAGCTAACAACCTCAGGTAAGTTGCAGCATTTAAAATAAATTATCAGAATCTCTATATATTATCAAGAAAGTCCAACAGCAAGAGATAAAATGAGAAATTCCATTGAAAATAACTTCAGACATTATAAAATGCATGAGAGGCTACCTGCCAGACAAAATTAAGTATTACTTCAACACAATTACAAAACACTATTCACAAAAATAAAGCCAGATATAAGCAAATAAAGAAATATTAATTGCTTAGGAATAGGCAAAGCCGATATAAAAATGATAATTTTTACATAAATAGATTTACTTATTCATGGCCATACTAATCAAACTACCAGAAGTTATTTTATAGTACTGGAAAAAAAATAACAAAATTTATCTGGAAGAACAAAAGATCAAAAATAGTGAGATACTAAATTATCAAAAGAAAAAAATTATGAAGGAAAGTGGCTTACTAATACCAGATCTCAAATTATATTACAAAAAGGTAATCATCAAAACAATCTAAAACTGGCCAAGAAAAAGATTCATAGATCAGGGGAGGTGCACAATACGCAATAATAAATGACCATAGTAATCTAATGTTTGACAAACCCAGAGATCCAAGATTTGTGGACAAGAAACCACTATTTGACAAAAATTGTTGGAAAAGCTGGAAAGCAGTTTAAAGGAAATTATGTATAAATCAACATCTCACACTATATACCAAGATAAAGTCAAAATGGGTACATGAATTAGTCATGAAGTGTGATATCACAAATAAATTAGCAGAGCATGGAATATTTTACCTATAAGATTTTTGGATAAGAAAAGAATTTATGGTCAAACAAGACATAGAGAGCATTACAGGATTTAAAATGAATAATTTTTATTACATCAAAACATTTTGATGTAATATGAACTGTAATTATTCTGTAAAATGAATTTTGATGGAATGATGAACAAAACATTTTCACACAAATAAAGTCAATGCATCGAAGACTAGAAGGAAAGCCAGAAATTGGGGAAAACTTTTATAACACGTTTCTCTGAGAAAGACCTCATTTCTTAAATGTATAAAGAACAGAGTCAAATTTAAAAGAAGACAAGTCATTCCCAAATTGATAATTGGTTAAATATGAACAGGAAGTTTTCAGACAAGAAAATCAAAGCTATTTATAGTAATATTAAAAAAAGCTCTAGATTGTTGGAGGCAGAACCAAGGTAGCAGAGTAGAAAGATGGATCTATAGAAGCTCTCCCACATAACCCATAAAATACCCGTAAAAATGACTCTAAACAAATTCTAGAGCAGCAAAAGCCACAAAACAACTGAGTGAAAGAGATTTCCAGCCCAAGACAACCTGGAAGGCTGACAAGAAGGGTCTATTGCACTGGGAGTGGAGCACAGCCCAGTGTGGGCTGCATGACATGGTAGGGACAGGACCAGGAACAGGCTTCAGAGAGCCATAGGCAACAACAGTTCCCAGATTGCTCAACCCACAAATGCCACAGACAGCTTCAAAGGTCAGTGGGAGGGCTCCTTCACCCAGGAGAGGGGAGAGCAGTCTGGACCCCCAGCAGCTGCAACTGAAACAGCAGTTTCCGTTTTTGGAGCCCTCCACCTAGAGCCCCTGGGGAAATTGAGCAGCTGGTCTGAATCTCAGCTCTGAGCCCAGCCCTGGGGTGAGGAGGAACCCTGATGTGGTGTAGGTGGAGGCAGTTGTGGACAGGGAATTCCACTCACAGATTCTAGGCAGAAAAGTTTTTGGTTGCTCCCAAACCCATGCACAGCCCAGCAGGGAGTAAACACTTCCACCTTGATTGTTCCACCTTGGAGGAACTAAGAACTTACAGATCTCCACAGCATACCCTCCTCTTGACAAAGGATTAAAAAAATCAAGTAACTGGATGGGAAAATGCCCCAAAAAGGCAGAAAAAAAATAAGACTATAGAAGCTTACTTTCTTGGTGAAGGCATATTTTCTTCCATCCTTTCAGATGAGAAAGAAAAATGCATACCATCAGAAGTCAAGGTTTCTGCATCCAAAACCTCCAAAATAAATATGCAATGATCTCAGGCCATAGGAAAGCTCAAAAAAGGATTTTGAAAATCAAGTAAGAGAGGTGGAGGAAAAATTGAGAAGATAAATGAGAGTGATGTAAGAAAATCATGAAAAGCAAGTCAAGAGCTTGCTAAAGGAGAACTCAAAAAATGCTGAAGAAAATGACACCTTTAAAAATAGGGTAACTCAACTGGCAAAAGAGGTCCAAAAAGCCAGTGAGGAGAAGAATGCTTTAAAAAAAGAAAAATTAGCCAAATGGAAAAGGAGGTTCAAAAGCTCACTGAAGAAAATAGTTCTTTAAAAATTAGAATGGAGCAGATGGAAGCTAATGACTTTATGAGAAACCAAGAAATGACAGAACAAAACCAAAAGAATGAAAAATTGGAAGATAATGTGAAATATCTCATTGGATAAACAACTGACCTAGAAAATAGATCCAGGAGAGGCAATATAAAAATTATGGAACTACCTGACAGCCATGAACAAAAAAATAAGCCTAGACATCATCTTACATGAAATTATCAAGGAAAATTGCCCTGATATTCTGGAACCACAGGAAAAAATAAATATTGAAAGAAACCACTGATCACCTCCTGAAAGAGGTCTGAAAAGAGAAACTCCTGGGAATATTGTAGCCAAATTCCAGAGTTCCCAGGTCATGGAGAAAATTTTGCAAGCAGCTAGAAAGAACAATTCAAGTATTGTGGAAATACAATCAGAATAACATGAGATCTAGCAGCTTCTACATTAAGGGACTGAAGAGCTTGGAATATGATATTCCAGAAGTCAAAAGAACTAGGACTAAAAGCAAGAATCACCTACCCAGCAAAACTGAGTATAATACTTCAGGGGAAAAAATGATCATTCAATGAAAAAAAGAAATTTTCAATCATTCTTGATGAAAAGACCAGAACTGAATAGAAAATTTGACTTTCAAATACTTGATTATCAAGGGAAGCATAAAAAGGAAAACAAGAACGAGAAATCATAAGGGACTTACTCAAGTTGAACTGCTTACATTTTCTACATGGAAAGATCATATTTGTAACTCTTGAAACATTTTTCAGTATTTGGGTGGTTGGATAGAACAGACACACACGTATCCATACACACATATAGACAGAGAGCACAGGGTGAGTTAAATAGGAAGGGATGATACATAACAAAATCAGTGTAAGGGGTGAGAGAGAAATATATTGGGAGGAGAAAAGGAGAAATGGAATGGGACAAATTATTTGTCATGAAAGAGTCAATAAAAAGCTTTTTCAGTTGAGGGCAGAAGAGGGGAGGTGAGAGAGAAAAGGTGAAGCTTACTCTCACCATATTTGGCTTAAGGAAGGAATCATATGCACACTCAATTTGGTATGAAAATCTATCTTACACTACAGAAAAGTAGGGGAGAAGAGGACAAGTGAGGTCGAGGGGATGATAGAAAAGAGGGCTAATGGGTGGAGGGAGTAATTAGAACTAAACAATTTTGGGAAGAGACAAGGTCAAAAGAGAGAATAGAATAAATGGGGGGCAGGATAGGATGGAGGGAATTATAGTTAGTCTTACACAACATGACTATTATGAAAGTCTTTTGCAAAACTACACGTATATAGTGTATATTGAATTTCTTGACTTTTCAGTGGGGTTGGGTAAGGAAGGAGGAAGGGAGAGAAGTTGGAACTCAAAGTTTTAGGAATGAATGTTGAAAATTGCTTTTGCATACAACTGGGAAATAAACAGTACAGGTAATGGGAAATATAAATCTAACTAGCCCTATAAGAAAAGAGAGAGAATGCAGATAAGGGAAGGGAGGGGTGTGATAGAAGGGAAGGCAGATTGGGGGAAGGGGTAATCAGAATGCACAGCATTTTGGGGGGGAGGGGAGAGATGGGAAAAAATTTGAAACTCAAAATTTTGTGGAAATTAATGTTGAAAACTAAAAATAAAGAAACAATCATTAAAAAAAGTCTTCCCTGTCTTCCATCAGCCTCCATCTCTTTCTCTTATTCCCTTCCCCTCCTACCTCACTGTAGATTTCTATACTTGAACGAGTGCCTATGTCATTCTCTCTCTCACTTGCACTCAGACTAAGGTGCAAGCATTGCTTGTCACTCCTTTTCATCACTCCTTCTATTGTAACAGCATTTCTTTCATGCCTCTTTTTTGTGAGACCATTTTCCCCATTCTTCTTCCTGTTCCCTTCTCCCAGTGCATTCTCCTTTGTCACCCTTCAATTTTTTTTGAAACTATCCCATCATAATCTTCTCATACTCATTCCCTTTGTCCATGTATACTCTTTCAAACTTATAACTCTAAACTAGCTTCTAACTAATCATGATAAAGTTGTTAAGAGTTACAATTATCATTTTCCTATATGAAACCATTTTTATCTTGTTTTCTTATAATGGTCTTTTCATTATTTTCTTTATATGCTTCATTTCAGTCTTGCATTTGATAGTCATATTATCTACTTAGCTCTGCTCTTTTAATCAGGAATTCTTGAAAGCCCTCTCTATTTCATTAAAAGTCTATTTTTAACCCTGAAGGATTATACTCAGTTTTGTTGATGTAGATTGCTTTTGGCTGTAAACCTCACTCATTTGTATTCCAGAATGTAAGATTCCAAGCCCTCTGATCCTTTAATGTGAAAGTTGATAAATCTTTTGTGATTTTGACTGTGTCTCCATATTTGAAATGTTCCTTTCTAGCTGCTTGCAATATTTTCTCCTTGACCTGGGACCTCTGGAATTTAGCTATAAGATCCCTAGGAGTTTTAATTTTGGGTTTTCTTTCAGGTGAATTGGTAGACTCTTTCAAATTTTATTTTACTTTCTGGTTCTAGGCTCTCAGGGCAGTTTTCCTTGATAATTTCTTGAAATATAATGGTTAGTTTCTTTCCTTAGTGATGGGTTCTAAGTGGTCCAATAATTCTCAGATTATCTTTCCTGAATCTATTTTCCAGATTAGTTATTTTTCAAAGGAGGTATTTCACATTTTCTTCTAGTTCTCATTCTTTTGATTTTGTTTTATTGTTTCTTGGTGTCTTATATAATAATTATCTTTCTCTTGCTCAATTCTGATTTTTAAGGAATTGATTTTTTTCAGTAATCATCTATATCTCTTTTTCCATTTGACAGTTTCTACTTTTTATGGCTTCTTAGCTTTAATGTATGTTTGGATATCTTTTGCTATTTGGCCTATTTTGCTTTTTAAGGTGTTTTCTTCAAAATTTTGGAGGCCTCCTTTACCAAACTGTTGACTCTTTGCATGATTTTCTTGAATCACTTTATTTCTTCTCCCAGTTTATCCTCCTCCTCTCTTATATGATTTAAAAAATTCCCTTTGAGCTCTTCAGGGAATTCTTATTGGGTTTGTAGTTAATTCACATTTTTCTTTGAGGCCTTGCTTGTGGCTGCCTTGGCATAATTGTCTTCTAAGTTTATATTTTGATCTTCCCTGTCACCAAAGTAACTTATTAAGGTTAGGTTCTTTTTTGTTGTTGTTATTGTTTGTTCATATCCTAGCTTATTTCTTGACTTTTACATTTATGTTAATGTTGGGCTCCTGAGGTGTAAAAGGGACTTTCCTAAGCTTTAGTCTTTTCTTATTGCTGTTTTCAGAGATAACTTTGTGAGTCTATAAGTTTTCTGTCATTCCAAAGTATTATGATCTAGGGAGAGATGTGGTCACTGCTCTCCTGGATTGTACATTGGTCTTTACCCAGGAATGTAAAGTGTTTTGTATCTTTGGTGATCAGTGCTAGTGTTCCTGTTGGCACTGGCTGTGTGACCAGGTACTCTGCTCTTCTGTAGTCATAATTGTGAGTGCTCCTCTCTATCTTGGTATTGAAACCAGGGTTCCTATTATCTATGAACAACCATAAGTACTCTTCTCTGCCCTGGAACCAGGACCGTGGCCCCTGCTGTCCTGCTATCATTTTTTTGGTTGTGGAACTGTATGTGAGCAATGTGCCAGCGTCTTGAACCCAAATGTCTTCTGTAATCTCCTTCCATTAAGTTCAGCACTCCCACAGTCTATGTGCTCAGAGCTTCTGAAGCAGATACCACTGCCAATTCAGTTGTCTCCAAGGCCTGATGCTGGAGCTATGGCATGGCTTGGACTGTGTGTTCTGTGCTGCCTTTCCAGGTTTGACCATCACCGCAGTGAGATAGACCTTTCCTGCCAACCTCTTAGGTTGTCTTTGGCTGGAAAGTTGTTTCACCCAGATTTTTTGTTTTGTTTCTGCCATCCCAAAATTCAATATTTGGCATTTTAGTGTTGTTTTGTATAGGATTTGGGAGAGATCAGCTGAATGCTTTTCTACTCTGTCATCATGATTCTGCTTCCTTTCCAAATTATATTTTGAGGCCCAGGTCAGATGTTACTACATGTGCATAGGCTTTCCTCTTTACTTCAGCCAAAATTATTCTACTCCTTTTCCTTTTCTGGTAATATATCCACTGGGATTTCAGATCAAGGAATTAGATCCGAAATTGGGGCAGCTGGGTGGTACACTCGATAGAGGAGCAAGTTTTGAGTCAGGAAGACCTGATTTCAGATATAGCCTCAGACACTTATTAGCTGTATGATCCTGAAAAAGTCATTTGATCATGTTTGCCTCAGTTTCCTCATCTGTAAAATGAGCTGGAGAAGGAAATAGCAACCCACTCCAGTATCTTTGCCATGAAAATCCCAAATGTCATCATGAAGAGTTCAATGTGACCGAAAAAAATGATGAAAAACTGAATAACATTGTTAGAACTGTCCTTCCAGCTGATGTCCCCTGGTCTCAGCAGAATTTACAAGTGAATGGCAGCAGGTTGCGCTGAAAAGAACACCACCATTGCAGTCAGAGGAATGGTTTTCAAATTCCATCTTATTTCCTATAAGGGTACCTTGGACAGGTCATTTAGTTTCCTCATCTGTAAAATGAGTCTTCTGGATTAAATAGCCTCTGAAATTCTTTTCATCTCTAGATCTGTTTTCTATGAATTATTACTTTTTTATGGATTAAGGTGAAAAGGCTTGTTGGGAATTTGTCCACTGACTAAAGTGAAAAATGCATTGGCAAAACTAACATTCAGTTTTACCGTTAATATCCACGATGTATCTTACTCTTTTAGGTACTGATTGACAAGGATTTCTGAGAAAGAAAAGAAAAACTACATTAATCACACTTTGATTAAAAAAGAAAAGCCTCAAGCCTGAAGGATTTTATGATTGCTAGAAAGCAATGGTGTTCTAAGGTTAATAGGAAAAAAAAACATTACAGTTTTTTTGACATTTGTAATTTTTTTTTACATAAAAATAACATTTGTAATACACTTTGAAAACCTTAAAATGAAGGGCGGTACAATGGTTAATTAGCATGCTGGACTTGAAATCAGGAATATGAGTTCAAACTCTGTCCCTGAAACCTCCTTCCTTGTTACTCTGGGCAAGTCACTTAACCTCTCTTAGCCTTAGTTTCTTTATCTCCAAGATAAGGCTAATAGTAGTTCTTACTTTACAGAATTATTGGGATAATTCAATGAGATAATATTTGCAAAGTACATTATTAGTCTTAAAGCACTATTTGCTTTATATGTATACATGTTTATTATTATTGTCTAGATTTTAAACAAAAATAAATCTATTGAGTACTTATCTTGGAGATCAAATGAATGAAGGCTCTCTGTTAGAGTAATAAGTACAGCATACAAAAATCAATGGCATTAGGTAACATGAGCCTAAGGGCCCCGAGTAACCAAATTACTCTGGAATAAAGTGTGTCACTCATACTTTAACTCACTGCAGTGAAATTTGGTACAAATATTTTCTCTTTATACTATATGAATTAATTTTGTTCCTGCATAAATTTTGCAACTTTATACAATCAAAATTATTGGGAAGCTAAGAGACCTCAAAATATTTTATGCTAAAGAAATGCCCTGCTTATTACACAGGAGTTGACTCCTTTGGTTTTAAATACAAGTTTGGTCATTTCAAATTTATCTTTATGAATTTAGAAACTCCTGAAGAATGTAGTGGTGAGCCTATTAATAAGTATTGTGAGGCAACTACTCTACACTGGACATTGTTTTACATGTGAGAGTTTCCAAAAACCTGATATAAGTAAACAATTTGTATTGGTATTTATTACTATAATAAGACATTCATTATGAAAAGAATGACTATTAAAAGGAGTTTTGTGTCTGTTTCAGATTTAATGTGTCCCAAAACTTTTGGACAATCATTTTTGAAGAGGGAAAAAGTTGTTTGTACTTGTTTTCAGTAAAATCTGATGCATAGTTATACTTAAAAATAGATTCTCTGGATATCTTTGGTATTTAAATTCCCTATATTTTCCTCTATATCCTTTAACCTGTCCTCTTCTAGAGAGCCAGATATCATAATGAAGAATTTTTAAAAAGAAACAGCCAAGAGGAAAAATTAGCAAAATGGATTAATATGCTTATAGACACTAACATAAAATCTGATATCATATGGAATATTTAGCATTGCCATCACTATTGCAAAGCAGTTTAGACATTTTGCTTGCTTAATTTCAAATAATGGAAATAATTCCAAAAATTCCAGAATATGTTAGTGCACAAACCTATCAATAATGTTTTAGTATGCATGGGTTTCCATGAAGTATAAAATAACCAGTTTTTTTTTTTTTCCAAGGGGTTTGGGTCAGGGTGTGTATATGTGATATGCATTTCTCTTCTTATTAATTATTTGTAGCATTTATTCATGTAGTTGTTAATAGTTTTTTGGATAACCATTCATATTTTTTGACCACTTATCTTTTGGGAAATGACTTTTGGTCTTTTATATTTTGATTAGTTGTCTATGTATCTTGGATATTACGTCTTTATGTGGGAAATTTGGTACAAATATTTTCTCCTTATACTATATGAATTAATTTTGTTCCTGCATAAATTTTGCAATTTTATACAATCAAAATTATCTCTTTTGTCTTTTGTTGTTGTCTCTGTCCTTTATTTAGTTAAGAAATCATTTTATTTCTATAGCTGTGAAAGGTCTTCTGCTTCTCTTTTACATTTTTATGTTATAACCTTAAATGATTATGTCTTATATCCACTTTGAATTTATTATATAACATTTTATAAAATGCTTTTGGGCAATATTTTGTAAAATGGTTTTCCCAGTAGTTTTTTTCTCATGTGAAGAGGTTTTTTTGTGTGTTTTATGTTTCCATATTTATCAGGTTTATATTAAAATAATATTTTATTTCCCCCTAATTATATGTAGAAACTTAAAAAAGATATTTTAAAAGTTTTGTTCTTCAAATTCTGTCCTTCCTACCCACTCCCCTTCCTCAGATGGCAAGCAATATGTTATGGTTTTACATGTGTAATTATGTAAAACATTTCCATGAGTCATTTTGTTCAAGTAAATATGAAAGAAAAAAAAAAGAGAGAGAGAATAGTTGTAGCACCACAATATTCACCTACAGCCACCGTGAATATGCCAGCACAATTCTGAATCATGAAATTCAACACACTCTCCACGTGGAAGACAGAACCAAAACATTTATTCAGACACCAGAAATCCAAATCCCAACAGCAGAAAGCCAGATCCATCATAGTTACAAAGAAATTTATACACAATAACAATGCAGAGCGCAAAACCAGCCCCAAGCCTTACCTCTGCTAGGCTTCCCACAAACCAGCTCCCTCAAGCAAAATCACAAACAAGCTCTCTCACTCACACTAGCCAACTGCCTGCTTTTCTCTCCCTCAGTTCTGACTGCTCTCTGACCACTTTCCTGTCAGCTCTGGTCCAGCTCTGCGTCTTCCTGTTTCACCCATTCAGCAAGCTCCTCCCACCACATGTGCTCACATGGGCTTATTAATGAATGGAAAAGATCTTCCCATTTAAATTACCATTACAATAGTATGCTTTAACCTGTATTCAGACAACATTAATTCATTTTCTGGATGTGAATAACACTTTTCATGCATGCTTTGGGACTATCTTGGATCAATGTATTGCTGAGAATAGGTAAATCATTCATAGTTCTTCATTGTGCATTATTGCCATTACTATGTACAATATTCTCCTGGTTCTGCTCATTTTCAATTTGTGTAAATTCATGTAAGTATTTCCAGGCTTTTATGAAATTATCCTGCTTGTTATTTCATATAACACAATAATATTCCATCAAAATCATATACCACAATTTATTCACCATTCTCCAATTGATAAGCATCCCCCCAACTTCCAGTTCTTAGCCATCACAAAAAGAGCTGCTACAAATATTTTTGTACAAATAGTTTCATTTCCCTTTAAAAAAAAATCTCTTTGAGATACAGATATAGTAGTGGTATTGTTGAATTGAAGAACAGGAATAGTTTTATAGCACTATGGGCTCTCCTGAATGGTTAGATCAATTTGCAACTCCACCAACAGTGAATGAGTGTATCAGTTTTCTGACATCACCTTCAATATTTCCATCATTTTCCTTTTCTGTCATATTAAGCAATTTGATAGATATGAGGTGGTACCTCTGAGTTGTTTTGTGTTCCTCTAATCCAAAGTGATCTTTTCATATGACTCTAGATAGCTTTGATTTCCTTATCTGAAAACTACTTGTTAATATCCTTTGACTATTTACCAAATGGGGAGTGGCTTATATTCTTATAAATTTGACTCAGTCTTCTAAGTATTTGAGAAATAAGACCTTTGTTAGAGATGCTTGCTATTAATTCCCTCCCTCCATTTTCTATTTTCTTTCTAATTTTGGTTGCATTGATTTTGTTTGGTAAAAACTTTTAAAATTTTATATGATCAAAATGATTCATATTACATTTCATAATGCTCTCCGTATCTTGTTTGGTCCTAAATTCTTCACTTATCCAAATATCTGGCAAGTACATTATTCCATGCTCTCCTAATTTGCTTATAGTATTACTTTTATGTCTAAATCATGTAACCACTTTGACATTATCTTGGAAAGCAGTATGAAATGTTAGTCTATATCTAATTTCTGCTTTACTGTTTTTGCAATTTTCCCAGAAGTTCTTGTCAAATAATGATTTTTTGTCCCCAAAGCGTCGATCTTTGGGTTTATGAAACACTAGATTACTATGGTCATTTGCTACATTGTACTCTATTCTCCTGATCCACCACTGTATTTCTTAGCTACTACCAGATATTTTTGATAATTATTGCTTTGTAATACAGTATAGCGTCTGGTGTAGCTAGGCCACCTTCCTTCACATTTAAAAAAATGATTCCCTTGATATTCCTGAACCTTTTGTTCTTCCCGATGGATTTTGTTTTTATTTTTTCTTGCTCTATAAAGTAATTTTGCATAGTTTGATGGGTATGCCACTAAATAAGTAGATTAATTTAGGCAGAATTGCCATTCTTATTGTATTGGCTCAGGCTACTCATGAGCAATTGATGTTTTATCAGTCGTTAAAATCTGACTTTATTTTGTGAGAAGTGCTTTATAAACACAATCATACAGCTCTTGGGCTGGTTTTGGCAGGTAGACTCCCAAGAATTTTATTTTGCTGACAGTTATTTTAAATGGAATATTTCTTTCCATGTCTTACTGCTGGACTCTGTTGGTAATATATAGAAATACTGCTAATTTATGTTGACATTTTGTATGTTGCAAATTTATTAAAGTTACTAGTTATGTCAAGTTGATTCTCCAAGATTCTCTAAGTATACTGTCATATCATCTGTAAAGAGTGAGAGTTTTGTTTCCTCATTGCCTACCCTAAGTTTTTCAATTTCTTTTTCATCTCTTATTGCTATAGCTAACATTTCTAGAAGAATACTGAATGATATTGGTGATAAAGCATCCTTTCTTTACCTTGATTTTATTGGAATGGTTTCCATGTGTCCCAATTACAGATAATGTTTGCTGATCATTTTTGATAAATATTACTTATTATTATAAGGGAAACTCCATTAATTTCTGTGTTCTCTAGTGTTTTAAATAGGCATGGTGTTATGTTTTGTCAAAGGTTTTTTCTGCATCTATTGAGAGAACCATATGATCTCTGTTGCTTTTGTTATTGATATGGTCAATTACATCAATAGTTTTCCTAATAGTGAACTAATGATGTATTCCTGTCATAAATCCTGCCTTGTCATAGTGTATAATCCTTGTGATATATTGTTATAATCTCCTAGCTAGTGTTTTATTTAAATTTTTTCATCAATATTTATTAGGGAAATTAGTCTATAGTTTTTTTTTCTCTTTTTGCTCTTCCAGGTTTAGTTATCAGCACCATATTTGTGTAAAAAAAAGTATTTGCTGTGACTCTGCCTATTTTTCACACATAGTTTATATAGTATTGGGATTGATTGTACTTTAACTAAATTTGGTAGAATTCACTAGTGAATTCGTTTGACCCTAGGAATTTTTCCTTAGAGAGTTAATTGATTGACTTCTCAGTTTCTTTTTCTAGAATGAATTTAAGTATTCTATTCCTTTTCTGTTAATCTAGCAACTTTTTAGGTTTATAAATATTCAATTATTTCACTTAGATTGTCAGACTTGTTGGTATATAATTGGGAAAAATATCCCCTAATAATATCTTAATTTTTTCTTCATTTGTGGTTAATTCACCTCTTTCATTTTTGATACAAGTAATTTTATTTTCTTCTTCTTTTTTTTAAAACAAATTTAATGCATAGTTTATATTATTCCCCACCCACCCACCCTTCATAAAACTAGCTCCTACTTTTCTTTATTAGTTTAGTGGTTTTCTTACTTTCAATTTTATTAATCTCTCCTTTGATTTTTCAGGATTTCCAATTTAGTGTTTCATTGGAGATTTAAAATTTATTCTTTTTCCTAGTTCTTTTTTTAAGTTGTAGGCACAATTCACTGATCTGTTCTTTCTCTATTTTATTGATGTAAGAATTTAGAGATCTACTACTTTGGCTGCATCCCATACATTTTGACATGTTGTCTCATCATGTTCATTCTCCTTAATGAAAATATTGATTGTTTCTATGATTTGTTCTTTGACTTATTCTTTAGAATGACATTATTTAGTTTCTGAGGAATTTTAATCTATCTTTCCTCTACCATTTATTGAATGTAATTTTTACTGCATTATGATCAGAAAAAGATAAATTTAATATTTTTGTTTTTCTGCATTTGAATGTGAGGTTTTTATGCCCTAATACATGATCATTTTGTTTTTACTATAAAAAGGTGCATATTTTTTCTATTTCCATTTAATTTTCTCCAGAGAGTTATCATATCTAATTTTTCTAGCTCCTTTGTATTCTGTCAATATGGTTGTTGTTCAATCATTTCAGACATTTCCAACTCTTTATGACACCATTTGGAGTTTTCTTGACAAAGATACTGGAGTGATTTGCAATTTCTTCTCCAGCTCATTTTACAGATGAGGAAATCGAGAAAAACGGTGTTTGGTGACTTTCACAGGATTGCAAAGCTATTAAACGTCTGAGGCCAGATTTGAACTCAGGAAAGTGAGCCTTCTTGACTCCAGGCACAGCCTGGCTGCCTGTATTGTCCTGATATACTTTTATGTTTGTTTGTTTATTGTTGTTGTTTTTTACTGGTACCAAATTGTTTTAATGCAAGTCAAGGTTATCAATGATACTTTTGTTGTCATTTTTAAGGCAATAGATATCTTTCTTTTCCGATTATTTAAAATTTTATTTTCCAGAGATGGGAAAATTAATTTTATTACTTATTCTTTCTTTGATAGTTCTATTTATTTATCTTGTATTTCTGCTGCTTGAGGTGGTTGTAAGTTGAACAATTTGCTTCTATTGACTTTATTTTGACAAGGATGCTTCAAATGGTTGCATTTTTAAATGTCCATCTTTTTTGAATTTATGATGAGACACAGATTTATAGAATATAGTATTAAGGATTTCATTTTACCTACTTTGCTTTCTTTTGCTTTGCTGTTTTCATTCTATTCTATATTTTCTGGCTCATGCAAAATAGTCTTTTGTTATACAAATTTATTTATCATTGTATTTGAATGCCTTTGTCCTAGTTTTTTAAAGTATTTTTTGTCATTTGAATTGTTCATTTTAAACACTTAATGTCTTGAAGTTTGAACTCTTTTTTTTTGAAATGAACAATGGATTTTTTTCTAGTGTTACTCTGTTTTCTGTATTCAGAAATTATAGGAAATTTTTATAATTATCTCTTGCATTATGATATTTAAGTTTTTTGGCTTGTTATATTCTCCTTGAGGTCTCTTCACCTTGTCTCTTTATATCTAATCTTTGAGATCAATGTGCTTTCTTTGTATAGCAATTGTTTTTCTTTTAACATTATTCCTTTCCAACTTCCAGATTTTCCTTTACTTCAGTATGTTTTTATTCTTAATCTGTTTTCTTTTTTTGCTTTTCTGGATGAACTTATCACCATGGATTCATTTTTAAATTCTGTACTGTTCTGCTGTGCAGCACATAAATTCTACTTGTTTCCTTTTAACTTCTTTTCTCAAGATTCTAATTTCTGTTTGAACAAATATCCTGCTGTAATTACATGTTCTCTTAGGAATACACTGTCTTCTGTGTTTCATTAGGTTTTGGTTCAATTATCTTTCCATTGCAATATTTATCTAGATAAGTTTGTAATCTTTTCTGGGTTCTGGTAGCCTTTTTCCCTTTTCTATTCATTTTTCTGATTCTGCTCTTGGTTTTTCAACTGATTTTTTTCTTCTTGAGATCTTTGGTGTTTTTAACCTTCTTTTTGTCTCATAGTCCCCTTTTAGTCACTTTATGATCTTTGCCCCTTCTATGGTCATTTTATCCTAGAACTGTACCTAAACACTCTTACCTTCCACACAATTTAAGGAATTTACTTTTTGCTGACTTCAATTCCAGCCCCAAATAGCTTCTAGGCAAACAGGACTGACCTCAGCTAAATTCAAGATCTTTCCTTAAAGACTTGTAGAGTCATTTGCTATATAGAGCATATGATATCCCCTTGCCCTCAATTCCATCTAATTTTTTTTTTAGTTCTCTGGCTGGGCTGAATTAGTATCTGCCTTTTTTTGCAGTGTTGGGGGAGGACAGAGTATGTATTTCAGGCAGAATTTCTGCTTCCTCAGTGTTTCCTAACCTGGAAGTTATTCCATGCTAAAGGAAGTCTGAACTCCCATATTTCTCTTCCTCGCTATGTGGCTGGATAAAGTTGATGTCCCTTACTTGTTACAGGGATGAGGCATGTTGACAATATATTTAGGAATGAAATTCATGGATAGGTCCAAAATCACATCCCTAAGGTTTGTTTTGTTCACTGTGGTAGAATGTGGAGGTTTGAGGAGAGAGGACATTGTAAGTTAGATTTATCCATTGTAAATTCATAAAGCATATTACCTTTTTGTTTCTTAATCCTTGAAAGAAATAATTCTCCTCACTGCTTAGACACATGCCATTCATTGATTGATGGCAGTAAATTACTTCTTAAGAGCTGTGAAAAATGAAAAGTTAGTTTTTAAAAAAAGTTTTCTTTTACCCTGAATCATCATTTTTCTGGAATATTTTCTCATTAGTGTAACTCTATTAAGCCATATTCTGCTAGTCCTTCTCACCTTTGTTTAGTGGTACATCAGCAATGTTCTACTTAACTGGTTAAGGCAAATATGGAGGGATGTGATATGCATGTTAAAATCTCCATCAGGAGACCTTCAGGCAATGACTTGGATCATCATTTGGTATTTATGTTCAATAAAGAGGAATTGTTGTTCTGGTATGAGTTGAATGAGATGATCCCATAGGTCTCTTGCTTTTCTGAGGTCATGTGGTTCATTAATCAATGTGAATTCAGCAGTTTTTCTAATGAATTACCATTACCTAGAATTATACATAAGGCCAATTGTTTGATAGTGTTACTGTTCTTGGGTAATTGTTTAGAATATCATTTTTCAGCATTTAAGGGCAAGCAAAGTTGACATTCAAGAGAGACATGTAAATTCTTCTCTATTTCCCTAGTATTATGCTCCTTTAGCATAATCAAGGAACTTGGTGGAAAAGTTAAGTTTAAAATCAGGGCTAAGGAATGGTTGATATGGTATTTTCTGCCTGTCAACTTCAGATGAAATTCCAGGGGCAGAACAGGGGTCTGTGCATAACTTTCATTAATCTGACCAAGGCCTTTGATTCTGTTAGTCATGAGGGATTGTGGAAAATCATGGTGAAATTTGGTTGCCCAGAGAAGTTCATAAGTATTGTATGCCAGTTCCATGAAGGCATGCTTTGCATATGCTCTGGATAATGGATGATGCCTTCCCACTTTCCCAGTCACCAGTGGAGCAAAGCAGGGCTATGCACTTGCTCCCATGCTTTTTAGCATGATATTTTCAGTGATATTATTGGATGCCTCTAATGAGGATGAAAATTACATCAAAGTCAGTTATTGCACTGCTGATAAATTATTTAACTTGAAAAGTCTATAAGCCAAGACTAAAGTGATAGGATAATTGGTGCATGACTTTTTGTTCACAGATTATTGTGTGCTCAATGCAGCCTCTGAGGTTGAGATGCAATCAAGTATGGATCAATGCTTTCCCTCTTGTGCTAATTTTGACCTGACAATTACCACCCAGAAAACAGATGCTTTGCATCAGTCAATACTGTATCATTCATATATGGAACCATCAGTTACATCAAATGGAGAAATTTTGAATGTTTGCTTACCTTAGCAGTGTTCTTTTCAGAGTTCTACACATAGATGACTTCGACACATGCATTGTCAAAGGTAGCTCAGCTTTTGAGAGACTCTGAAAGAAAGTGTAACGAGAAGAGTTATTAGACTGCCTACGAAACTGAAGGTCTAGAGGCATTGTGTTGACCTGATTGTTGTTTGGCTGTGAAACCTGGAGAGTATATGTGCCATGTCAGGAAGCTCATTTACTTCCATTTGAATTATTTTAGAAAGATTCTGAAGATCACCTGGAAAGATAAGGTACCAGACACTGAAGTCCTTTCTCGAGTTGAACTGCCAAGCATTCAAAATCTCCTCCAGAGAGTACAAATCTGATGGGAGGCCATATTTGAATACCAAAAATACATTTGCATAAAGGACTAGTTTATGGAGAACTCACCCAAGGCAAGCTCTCACATGGGCACTCTCAAGGTCTTTCTGAAGAACTTTGGAAATGATTATGTGACATGGGGGACAGTGGCACAAGACAATCCAGCATGGTGTACCTGCATCAAAAAAAGGCATTGTGCTCTGTGAGCAAAGCAGAATTGTAGTAGTTCAAAAGAAAATTGAGATGTACAAATATAGAGATATCTCCATTCCAAATGCTCATATGGACTATCTGTGCCCAACATGTGGAAGAGCCTTCCAAACTTGTATTGGTCTGATAAGCCAGAGCTGGACACATTATACCTTGACCTCAGCATGGTGATGTCATTTTGATCTTCTTTGGAAATGAAGGACAGCAACCAATTGAGCAATTAACCAATCAATCAACCAAAACACAGCTAGTTGGCATAATGTATTAGAGTGCTGGGTGTACAAGTTTAAATCCAGCCTTAGGTACTTACTAGTTGAGTGACTCTGGGCAAGTGACTTAATCTCTGTTTGTCTTGGTTTCCTCACCTGTAAAATGGGGACAATAGCATTTACCTTTTAGAGTTTTGACGAACAACGCGATAACCATTGCAAAGCTCTTAGCATGGTGCCTAACACATAGTAAATGCCATATAAATATTAACTAATATATATACACAGATGTATGTAAAGTGAGTATAAAAACTCAACAAAATCAAATTGTGAGTGTGTTCACTCATTTTTAAGTTAATCCAACTTGTCGTGACCCCATTTAGGGTTTTCTTGGCAAAGACAATGAAGTGGTTTGCCATTTCCTTCTCCAGCTCATTTTACTATAAGGAAACTGGTTAAGTGACTTATCTAGGGTCATACAGGTAGTAAGTGTCCAAGGCCAGATCTGAACTCAGGAAGAGGAATCTTCCTGACTCCAGGTCCAGCACCATTCAATTGCACCACCTAGCTGTTCCAAAAGCAAATTATTCAGTCCAATAAAATACAAATTACTATGCAAATGTACAATTAGTTTAAAAGTCCATCTCATTCCCCAAGTATAAGGACCTATGCAAACCTCATAGCATCTCTTTTGGATACATAATTTTCCTGACTTCAGATAAATCGCAAACTAGTTTAGATAGGGACAAAACACAAGCATAACACACACATAGTATCTGTGTATTCACTCTGTAATTCAAGCATTTCAAAGATATAAGCATAGATACTGGGAAGGTGGATGAACTTCAGAGGAATAGTAGAGAAATGGAAAATGGATATAGTTTAATCAGGGACAATTATTCTTTATGTTGTTAAAGTTTTTTTGTGTTATCTAATATTATATTGACAGGCTTTAATTTAAGAGTAAGAATAAATTTGCTTTTGAACACTTGGAAATCCTTATGAATAGTTAATCATCAATTCAGCACAGTGGTATCTGTTAAAGGTCCAACATAATGATGTTTTACATATCAATTCATAACTCAAGACTTTCCGGTTAAAATACTTCTTTTATGTATAACATTCAGTCAGGATATTTAAGATTAAAGAGAGAGGATCAGAATGATAAAAACTAACTTTTCATTGTCTAGTGGTTTTCAGTTATGTCCATCTCTTTGTGATGCCATTTGGAGTTTTCTTGGCAAAGATTCTAGAGTGGTTTGCCATTTCTTACTCTCGGTTACTTTACAAATATGGAAACTGAAGCAAACAGAGTTAAGCAACTTGCCCAGAGTCATATAGCTAGTAAATGTCTGAGGTCAGATTTGAATTCAGGAAGATGAGTCTTTCTGACTCTAGACCTGGTGCTGTATTCACTATACCACATAGCTATCTTCAAAAACCACATAACCAAAAATGAAAAACAAAAAAAGCTAGTTTAGGTCTGTTTAAAATTTTTGATATGTATTCCTTTTAAATTTTGGACCAACATGATTTATTATGGAAGAGATGCCATATTGTTTTAGGGAAAAACATTTATGATAGAACCTGATATTTTTGTTACTGTAAGTTTCCTACTAGAGGCAAGTTATAGAGGATCAGTTTCTGCAAATTTATTTATTGCCCATAAGAGGTTGTTGATGAGAGAAGGACCTGAAAAATTATCTCCATCTTTACATCTATCTGAATAAAATATTGTTTCCTTCTTATTGGAAAATGACAGTTATGGGGATTTCGGATACTATGCCTGGCATAGAGTAAATGCTTTGTTAATGTTTATTGACTGACTGCTGGTTTGGCATTTCCCCTAGATGACTGCAAATGGTCTCTTTAGCTTCTGGGACAAAATGAAAAAGAATCAGAGGAAATGGGAAGGGTGTTCTTTTAATTAACCCCAGCATGCAAGAGAGGAAAATGTACTGTCAGTGACTGTGATGGAGGGAAGCTGTGTCAACAGAGCTGTCATAGAAGGGGACCCATCACCAAAGTAAGGATTTCCAGTGAGTTAGAAAGAGGTGTTCAGTTCAGACCTGTACTTAAATACAATTTTAGATCAGTCAGTGACTGGCAGGAATTCCTATCATCAGGTATTTATTAAATGTTTACTGTGAGCACAGAATTGTACTAGTGTCAGAGGAGGGGAAGAGGGGTACACACTTAAGATAAAACTCTTTCTCTGTCTTTATGGATCTTTCCTTTAGTAGGGTGGAAGGCAAATAATCTTGGTAAACAATAATATGTAGATGCAAATGGATCTTCCACATTTTATTATTCATTATGTAACAATATTTTTCTAAATGAAAATCTTAACACACCTTAAAGATATATAAATAAATATTCAGCCACATATACAGGTACATATGGTTATATCTATGTCAGTAATTACAGTAGTCCTCACCAGAATAACCAGTTCCATTCTTGATGCAAGTTCATGGGAGGTTTCCAAAAAAAAAAAAAAAAACCCGAAAGGAAGCTTAATGCATTCAGCATACACTAGACTCTGGACTCCATGACTGAAGGCTATGGATGTACTTTAAAATATTAACATCATGCAGCATAAGCAGCCCCTTAGGGCTCAATGGCTTGGGCAGGACAAATAATAACTAATCCATCAAGGGTTGGTAGATTTCCTTTGATGTTGGAGCTTCACTTGATGAACTCCTTAGTCATTCTGGTTGTTTATGCTTGCATGGCTCCCCCTCCTCCCATGGGAGGAATTGACTATATTCATTGTCATTATTGAGATAAGGATTTATTTGTGGACTTGAGAAGAGAGTGGAACTGTTTTTTAAGATCTCCTTTGAGGAATGAAGATTAACAGGCTGGGAACAGTATATGCTCATGTGGCAAATGATTCTAAGCTAATTTTAGTAAAACATTAAATGGTACACCATGGGATCAGAGCTAGTATGGCAAGGAGAATGGGAAGTCAGAATGGGGGAAAGAGGCTGGGAGGAGAGAGATAGATACAGGGAATGGAAGCCATGGCAAAGAATGAGTAGATTTAATGTTAGTGAAAACTTGGGGGAGGTGGAAGGATAGGAGATAATAGCTGAGGAGTATCATTTCAAACTTGGAGTTTGGGGAATTACTGGGTTAGGCTGTTAGAATTGTCTTTGGTGCAAAAAACGTGTTCATTCTTCATTGCTGAAGAAGACCATGTCATCAGAGAAATGATGACATGACTTGCACTTGACTTTGTTTTGAGTGAGGGAGGGCTGTGCAAATCACCAGCCTCACTTCTTCTCCAGAGCCATCTGAATCCAGTGACCAGATATTCATCAGGATGACTGGAGATGACCCAGGATGAGACAATTGAGCTTAAGTGACTTGCCCAAGGTCACGCAGGTAGTGAACGTCAAGTGTCTGAGGTGAGATTTGAACTCAGGTCCTCTTGACTCCTGCACTGATGCTCTATCCACTGCACCACCTAGCTGCCCCTGGTGCAAAAAGTATTAAAGTTCCTGAGGAGGATGCTAGGAATGGGGTGGAAAGAAAGATCTTGAACTAAGTATAAATGTTCACTGAATGATCTGGAATCTGTATGTGTGTGTGTGTGTGTGTGTGTGTGTGTGTGTGTGTGTATGTGTGTGTGTGTGTGTGTGTGTGTGTGTGTGTGTGTGTGTAAATGATAACAGAGTTTGAGAGAGAGGGTGGTATCAATGAATTATATCAACTTCAGAAAAGGAAAGTATATAGAGGGTTAGAAGCAGCAAAAGAGAACAAGGAGCATGTCTGGTGTTCCAGGCTCTGTGAATCATGGTGAGTGGGAAGAGTGGACACCAATGGAGAGAGCTTGAATGAATGCCTTTGAGGGAAAAGTGAGGCTTCATTTAAAGTGAAGAACTAGAAGGAATGATGGTTGAATACTTTTATACTAGATGAGAGATTGCAAAGAGCATAGTGCAATGGGTTAGAAGCTGGGAGAGGAAAAGGGTCTGGGGAATGAAAACATCACCAGCCGGGAGGCCTATGACTGCAAGCTAATATTACAGTGATAATAATGATATCTGACTTCTGTGTAACACCTTAAGGTTTGCAAAATGATTTACATCCATTATTTTATTTGAGCCTCACAATACCGCTGGTAAAGGGATGAGTGAACAAGATAATGTGCACTTAGGAAGGAGTTAAGGCTGATTCAAACAAGGATGATGGTACATGAGAAGGTAGAATGGATATGCAGCTTGCAACTAAGACAGTGAGACTAGATAAGAAATACTGCAAGGATGTTTTAATTTCTGCTTTTATATCACCAGCATGGAACACAGTGCTTGTCACATGATGGGCGCTTAATAAATGCTGGTTGGTGCACAGATTGACTATGATTGAACAGTATAATTAAAAGTAGATTGTTGTGGCATACTACAGTTGCAGAATGTAAATGTGATTTATGGAGTTAATATGAGTTTGATAAGGATTTCAAAATTCTGGTGTTTTGAACTATACTTCCAGCCACTCTTGCCCCTTGAAAATCAATGAATCAATCAATAATTAAGTACCTATTATGTGTTAGGCACTATGCTAGTATATTTCAAGTACAAAGAATGAAACAAACTCTATTTGTAAAAAGATTATATTCTAATGGGAAAGATAGTTCTATGACAAGGGGAATCAAGAAGAAGGGGGTGCATGGTGAGATATTTTAGGAGTAATTTTGGTTTAATAAAAAGAGTAAATTATTAAAAAGATGAGTGAGCTAATCTTTATCTGTTATAGACTAATTGTTGGACCAATTTATGTGGAGTTTGCCTGAGATATAGTTAAGACACCATCCATCCCCTGGTCATAATGTACCCTAATTACAGGAAAAGTGCCAAAGAAAAAATAGTTTCTTATGCATTGAAAGTTAAACTGAAATCTATAAAGTGACAGTGATATCATGCCACCAAATAATTTTAAATAAGAACTGAGAAGATTAATGATATAACAAGATAACTTAGGACCTGCCTTCTGAAATACATATAAAGATATTATTATAGTTGGTAGAAAGCCATTTATTCTTATTATTTTAACAGGCAGAATCAGTGTAAAAACTGTTACCAGGCTCTCTTAAAAAGATATACTAACCCACCTGTTTTGGAATTTCTCAAAGTAGAGAGATGTCACTTTTAGAATTTTATTACACTTTGAATTTTGTTCAAAGGATAACAGCTGTTGTTTCTTTGAAAAAATCCATAAATCACTGTCACTCAGCATTAAATAATAGTGTGGGAACATAATTTGAAATAAGTTTTGTGCTTGGAGTATAACAAGTGTGTAGTTAGGGAATATGATTGATGTGACCTTCTTTTGCTACATATTTACATAAATTTATCTATGAATAAGCAGTCTTATTTCTGACACATAATGAGAATTACATAAGAATACCAATTAAAGAGTTAGGGAGTGAAAAAAATCAATTTCTATCGTTATTCTTTGTCAAATCTGATTGTCATGAACATTTTATAAGGTTATGACCAATAGTGAATATCTGTCTCAGCCTGACCATTTATTTCCCAGTTATTTCCACTTTTAAATAGAAGTCAGGTGGTAGAGAAGCAAAAATTTTAGTCTCAGTGGGTTAGATTTGACGATCACAATGAAGTGACTTAATAGAAATTCTTAACAATTGTTTGATATTAAAAAGAAAAAAAAGTTTTTGTAATTTCAGAAGAACAATTACAGTAAATATTTCTCTCTTAATCCACAGGAGCTGAACTTATCCAAGATACTATTGTGTTTCTAAACGTTATTTTCTCAGTACTTTAACATCTTCATATCTTATTGGTTCTTTCACATTTCATTATCTCTTATCAATTGCTCATAAAATTTGATCTATTTCTAAATGAAAATCTTGTTTCAGAATCAGAACTAATACTATTCTAAGACTATAAAAATAATTTCTAGAACTAATAGTTTCTTGAGTCGTATTACTCTTTACAGGTTACATTCAGTTTTTAACAAATAATCATGACCATTAATAAAATAGAATATTTATATGAAATATTTCATCTACTGTGTTTGAACTTATCCTGTCAGAGAATTCCCTTGTAAATATTTATGTCTGAGTTCATAAAGTCCAGCATCATAAAACCATGTTTTCTCATGAAGTGCAGTTTAGGGAGTAGAAAAATTTTAAAGCAAGTCTAAGAGTTTGAAAGAAGGTAAGTTGCCAGGAAGATTTCATATGTATATATATACATACACACACACACATAAGCACATATATATGTGAATATATGTATATATGGCATCCACACACATTTATATGCATATATACATACATACACACATATATGTACATATGCTTTTAAATACATATACACATATACATGAAGTCAACAAACATTTATTAAGCTCCAACTGTGCCAAATATGACTGGTAAAAAGAAGACAAAAGACAGCTCTTGCTCTTATGAAGCTCACAATATAATGTGTGGAGAAAACATGTAAATTCGCAAACAAGATATGTAAAGGATAAATGAGGGATAGTTTCCAAGTCCAATGCTCTTTTTTTACCACAAACAACATCTCTTAATGGTGATTTCCTTACTCTAAATTCTTGAGACATAACAAAATTACCTATGGTGTCTATAAGAATAGAAATAGTCTATAAATAAGTTGATAATTAGTCATATCCTCCTGGAGTGTTTGTTGTTGTTTTTTCTTTGTATAAACAAATATTGTTCTTGAAAGAGACAAAGACATGGCTACTGAGGCACAAACTTAATTTCCCAGCACACTCACATCTAACTAGAGTCTTCCATGGAGAAAGTAGGATTTCAGATTGAGATACTTTAAGTTTCCATTCTTGGTCTTTTTATTTTTTCAAATTGAAAATAAGGACATTAAAAAGTATAGAACATTTAATAGTAAAAACAAGGTTGAACGATTTCATTAGAATAAAATGGTATGTGAAAGAAAGAGGTAATTTTGATTTAACCAGTCTCAAAGTGATCTTCTTGCCTAATAGCTTTATTATTACATGCTTTTAATTAGTGTATAAAGATCATGTGGATTGATTATCCACTTAACTAACCTCAGAGTCCTTTTGTAGGAGAATTAAATGCCTATAGGCACAATGCTTTGAAGTAGAATTCAAGATTCATGAGTAAAGCTGTTAATACATTCTGGAAATACATTATTTTTTGTAAATATATCTGTGGAATTTGATAGGAAAATGTAGTTCAATATAATTGTTTTCCTCAACCAATTCTTTAGTAATACATCTAATGCACAAAGTGAAATTAGAAATATCTGAGGAAAATTTTGTATATGAATTGTCAATTAATTTGGAGATATAATCACATATAACATATTTATGTGTGGAATACATCTTATATTTGTGTATGAAATAAGTTAATTTATATATGGAGATGTGAAATAATGTGATGAAAATCAGGACGTCATGTTTTCAGTAGAAAAAAATTATGGGAATGGGAAATAAACATTTAAATAAAATCCATGGAGATAAATTTCCTTCCCTTCTTCCCTTCCTTCTCTTTTTCCCTTTCTTCCTTCTTTCCCTCGCTTTAACTTTCCTTCCTTCCTTTGTGGATTTTTTGTATAAATTTAGGAAGAAATAGAGTCTGATTACTGAGTAGTGTTTGCTATGATTATGGACTGTCCAGAAAAAAAAAAAAAGTTTAAAATTTGCAACCTGAGGATCCTGTCTAGGATAAATTCCTTATGTTGTCAAGTCAGTGCAAAGGACAGGGGAGAGGAAGGTAATAAGGTATTTACAACCTTTGAGAGAAAGTCTTATTTCAGTTAGTATCAGAAGATAGAAAAATATAACAGTAAGTGGCCCAAGGATAATAATGTAGTTCCAGATGGCAAAGCAGAAGTAGAGAGAGGAGGAAAGCATAGGGCTGAGTTATGTAGTCATGAGATGGACTGAGGTCGTAAGTAAATGGGATTGACAACTGCACAGACAGAGGCTCAGAATCAGAGAGGTTATAGGCATATGAGTTAAGGATTTGGTAGATACTTGGGAGTAGAAGGGCCAAGGGGGAAGTAACATAGGACCAAATGGGATCTGAAGTTCTAATGATAAAATTCAAAATTCTTAGCAAGGCATCCAGGATTCTCCATAATCTCGATCCAAGGTGTCTTTCTAGATTTAATTTGTACCATTCACTTTCATGTGCTCTGTATTCCAGATTCACAAAATTGCTTACTTTCCTAGGACTTCATCCAGCCACTGTAGATTTGCCCATATCATCTCCTGTCCTTGTTTTGTTCCTCTTCTGTCAAGGTATAGATCAGGTGTGAAGGTGATTTCTAGTCACATGTAATAAGTGTGACTGAAACTGTTGAATTAACCATTCCAATCACCTTGCATTTATAAGAAAAAGGTTTTTTTGTTTGAAGAACAATAGTTTGCTCCTTCTGCTAATCTATTGAATGCTGTAACATGGGCATAGATCCTTATGGGACAGAAGGGTGGATGGACAATTTATAATTAATTTTGTGAATAACAATCAGTAGGTGGAGAACTTTTCCTGAGTAAAGCTCTAATTAGTCTGAGGCAGAGAAACATACAACTGATCTTAGTCACAGAAGCCAGAGAACAGCACATATGTGTTTATTATTTGTAAGAGGACTAATCTTTCAGCCCTTTCACCTGTCAAGATAGCAGTCACTTGAATATTGTTATCTTTAAACAGAAAGGTCAATCATGTTAAACAAAAAGATTCCGAAGGAAGGATGGCTTCGCATTTGACATAGATCTGCTTGGAAGATGACTATTTTAAAGGAAAGAGCCTTGGAGAACCCTACAGGGCTAAGAATAAAAGCAAAATATTAGGTTTCCTCTTTATACTGGATTTTTGATCCCAGACAAATAAGTTAGGATAAATTAAGAAGTATATCAAGGGTTGCTGGCTTATGTAAATAAACATTTGTATTGAGTGGTTTAAGGAATATAAAAATCTGGATAGGGCAGCAGAAGTTTTAGGATTTTTCATTTATCAAAGCCAATGATCAAGGTGGATTTGGTTGCTTTCTAGTAATTTATGCTTGAATTATATTTCCTGATCTTATACTTATGTTCATTTGAAGGAAGCAAAATTCCTTTAAACAAAAATGTGCTGCCTATAGAAAGAATTGGGGGTAAACATTCTGTCAATAGGGCGTCAACCCAGTTGGCAGAAGACTAAGTTCCTAGTAGTTGAACAAGCTCTTCGCATAGGAGGAGGAGAGGCTTCATCCGCACCTTAGCATGTGCAGTCTTTGTGTCATTGGATGGAAGACCGCTGCTGGAGAGGACATGCATATGGTTCAAGCTGAACCTTCCTCACCTAGAGGACAGAAGGTAATGAGTACCACTAGAGGTGTAGCAAAGAGGGACTCATTTCCTGGAACACAATTTCCTATCTCTGGTAAGGATGCTTATGTCCATGATGAATGCTGTTAGAACACATCTTCATTGCATCACAAGTAGAAATAACATGCCATCCCAATCCATGTGATAGGTCTTTATAAATGCTTATTGACTGGCTAAAGTTTAACAGAAAACTATTCCAATATTCTGACCATTTTATTTCAACATTGAAGGTTATTTGTGGATAAATCAAAAAGACTAAAAGGAAAATTTGGGAAATACATCAAGATGCCTTCAATCACATTATGTAGTTTATGAAAAAGTCTTTCTATTAATATCTCAAGGATATTGCGCAAAACAACAGTAATATACTTTTATCTATGAGGTATATATATGCAATATATATATATTTATATATAAATATATATATTTATATATAAATATATATATAAAGTTTACATTTCACTTCACTTTTTTATGGTCATTAAAAATTCTTTCTGTTTTCTTTGCTCTCAAAACTTTTACTTTTAAGTCAGGAATGGACCTACTCTGGAATAAATACCAGATTAACTTCAAATCGAAATGATATACAGGTACAATTTCCAAGTCACTAGACAGAATATACTGCTGAGATCAGAAACAGAATGAAATTGAGTATGTTTTCAACAATGAACTGCTAAGTTTGAACTAAGGCAAACAACTTGTGATATTTAAACCCTTGTCTTTGAGACTCTGATCCTCACATTTGCAGTGCATGAGAAGAGAGAGCAGAGCATCATTATTTAGAGTTCATAATGATTTATTGTTCATTTCTCAGCCTTGGATGACCAGGGTTTCTAATGAACAGCAAAAGGACTGGGTATGTCTCTATGATGAGGGTGGCACAATTACAAGTGACACATGGCAAAGTTGGAGAAATGAGATGCCTGTACTGCAAGAGACCCAATTTCCATTTGTTAATATAGTGTTAGAAAAGCCCACTGGTCTGTTGGCTGCTGTCCTACTGAGAGAGAGCCAGTTGTCAAGCTCAGTTAGCAGGAATATTTTTCTTTCTTTGCTTAAGCTATTTATAGCTGTATCTAGGGGAAGAAATGCATAGAGGGTGTTTCTCAATAAACTTGAATAATGCTTGAACAGGTGATTCCATGGATAAAGGAAAAATACATATAAATGAAGTTTGTAACCCATTACAATTTCTCATGTTCACTTACCACCTAAATCAAAGGAGGCAATTTTTACTCTTAACCCTAAAAAGCAGAGTCATGAGTTTAGGGAAAGGGGAGATAAAATACAAGATATAACAGATGAAAATTATGGTTTTTTTCTCTTTTTGAATAATGTGATAGTTTCTAAATGGAATCTTTATTTGATAAGTTGTTGAAATAAAAAAAAAACACCTATGCAATATGCAATAGGGAAGATAAAATGTGTTCCCTTAATGTTTTCCTTTATCTACTTTAAATGTTGATTTCTTTCATCTTTCTCTTCCTTCCTTCCTTCCTTCCTTCCTTCCTTCCTTCCTTCCTTCCTTCCTTCCTTCCTCCCTTCTTTCCTTTCTTGTTTCATTTTCTTTCTTTCTTTCTTTCTTTCTTTCTTTCTTTCTTTCTTTCTTTCTTTCTTTCTTTCTTTCTTTCTTTCTCTCCTTAATTATTATTAGAATAGATGAGGTTTTAAAAATGGATATTATTCTGAGGAAACATAAAAATCATTACTTTTAAAAAACTCACATTTCAGTGACTGTTAGAGTTATTGCTGTGGCTTTTGGTATGGCAAACTCGGATATTTTGAGGATTATTTAAGCACACAATGAAACTGAATCACCAAGCTGAAACAGAAACTGAATCACCAAAGGTAAAAGTCTTAAAGAATTGACGTAGGATATTAAACAGCCTAAGTGACTTATTCAAGCAATCATGAGTGTCAGAAGTTACTTGAACACAAATGTTCTTGAATGTAACAGGCTCTTACCTATTATATCAAACTATGTCTAATTCATAGTAAGAAGAAGATGCTTAATAAATGTTTGAATGAATGACCTTTGTTTCTCATTTTTCCAGCCTTGTTCCAGAGGCCTTTTCTACCCTTGTCTACTGAGTATCTCTCATGTTCCTAGTACAGAGTTGCTTGACAACAACACTCAGATTATAGTTTCTGTAATGGACGTGTGCATCATGAACTAGACCAATGAGGGTATAGATTGAAGTAACTTAATAGTTATTTAAATCAAATGTTCATATCTGTCCCTTTTCTTCTTAACGTTGCTTTTCCAGCAAGTAACTAAATTTTTTCAAGGAAAGTAAGATTTTTAAATTCATAGGGAATAAGAATTAGATCTCTTGTGACATCAATATCATTGCTAAATTCTAAAATTTCTAGTTATCTAATTTCTTTCTAGTAGGAGCCAGGAATCTCATTATTAGTGTTAGCAAATACAAACAACATTGAGTCCATATTATTTCAATTGCATTCAGTTCCTAAGGGAAATGTTAGAAAACCCATGGTAACATCTAGAAATAGAATATAATGTAATTCCCTCAACTTCAATTACCCTGAAGTAAGTTTTCTCTTTTTAATGCCATTTTGCCTTTTAAAGAAAAATATGAAGACTGTCTAGTGTAATCAATGGATGAACTATTGTAATTCCATGACAATTCTAAGTTCCTACATTTTAATGTATTTTACATGAAGTTTTTCTACCCCAACACAAGAACACTATTATATTAGGACATTAGAGAGAGAATGTGAATAGTCATAGTAAAGAAGTTCTGAGTTCAGATCTAGCCACTGGCATTTACTAGCCAAATGCTTCCGGACAAGTTTAACCCCTCTGGGCTTCAGGCAATTCTCTGAGACTATATTGTCTTACAGATAGGTTCTAGCATATGTAGATGAGCAAGTTATGATGATAATAACAGCAACATAATATCAAAATTCACCATGGTGAAGTAGTGAACCAGAGAGGTGATTCACATATACATTTCCAATCTGCAGCAACACTACTTTCAAAAATTTTAATCTACAAAGGTTTTCCTACGTATATGAACTCAGTTAATTTTGGTTGCTAAATTTATGTTGTATTATAAGTTTATAGCTTCCTTTGTGAAGTTTGCATTTGAATCCCTAATATTTTGCACTAAATATACCTTGCTCTACCAATTTTTCCTACAAGGTTAAAAGTGATGTTTATTATCTTTTGAGACTTTCATTGTTTCTAAAAATATCACAGCTATTGTTGTTGAGTTGTATCTAACTGTGATCTCATTTTACGTTTCCTTGTCAAAGATACTGAAATGGTTTGCCATTTCTTTCTCCAGCTCAAGTTACAGATGAAGAAATTGAGTCAAACAGGGTTAGGTGAATTGTCTTGAATCATATAGCAGGTTCTAAAAGAATAATCGAAGGATAAAGTTGTGAAGAGAGAATCTATAATTTTAACTCTTGCATTGTAATCAGTTTCCCTGCATGCACAGACTGGGTCTCTACATTTTATAGCAAGAACCAGTTTGGTTGAAAGATTTGGTTATTTCAAATTCCTACCAAATAAAAGTTCTAAGTGACAGAATCCTAGAGGACTAGTTCTCCTGGATCACACATTTTGAGGTTTGTGAATTGGACCCTTCCACCCAAAACTTTTCATTAGATCAGTTCATATGTGCATATAAATTCAAGAAGATGGAAGACATCTTGAGAGTTATATCGCAGTTTTTACTCAAGGAAATGGCTAATATCTCCAGGTCAGATCATAGAATCATAGATTTATAGGTAAAAATGAGCTTTGAAATCAACTGACCTAGTCCAAACTCTGAATTTCAAAGATGAGCAACCTGAGCCCCAGAGTGATAAAATTCCTTCCTCAAGATATCATAGGAAATGTCAGGATCCAAATATTGGTCTGCTTAGTGCGAGATTAAATCTTGTACTTTTCCCAAAGAAATAATCAATATGTGTTCTCTTCAGAACCTCCAGAGATTAGAAAATACTACCATTTTCCTTTTTTTTGTTTTAGCTTTACCCTATTACCATCATATTTACCCTTCTTATAGATCGAAAATTGTTTCTTAACAGGGTGGACTGATAAATGATTAACAACTAGCACCCCAAAGAGGGGAAAGGGTGGGGGAAGACAGATTTTTATTTATCTGCATTATTAGCATTTTTTGCATCACTTTCTTAATCAACAAAACAATAAGTCAAACCCTGCAAATTTAAAACTAGAGCTTGTATGAGCTGGCTCTAGCACACTAGCACTTGGTCCAAGTAAAGTTTTTCTGCTTTGACTTGAGCCAGTTGTTATCATTCAACAGGCTAGCCCTATTCTTGAGCTGGAAGGCAGAAATCAAGCCATTCCTTAGTCTTCCAGAGACTAAACAATGTCACTTCACCAGAGAACTTTATTCTTTTGTGGAAACATTTATTTTTAAAGAATTACAAACACTATGGAGATCACATTCCAGGATAAACTTAATTTTGACTGCTATTGCATTGTAGGGGCTAAATACTAGCTGAGGTTATTTTTTATTAGCTACTAAATCTTTGGGGAACAGAAATCTGCCTTCAAGTCAAAAATAAATCTTGAAATAAGAGTTTATTTAGTTTCTTTGCAGGTATCAAGGGAGATTTATAAAAATTGTATCAGCCCCAGCAATCATTTAATATAATCAGACATAAGATTTCAGGATGATATCGTTAAATAACTAATAAAACTCAGGAAGGTCTGTTCTAGTAGTCTAATGGGAATACACAATCATTAAGTCAGAAACAATTGTATTGACATATGTATCCTTTGCCTGGACTTTTGCACAACTTCTTGAAATTAATTTGTGAATTTTGGAAAGTGTTAGTTTCTTAGAACTGCTTCCAGTCCTACCATTATGTGGTAGATCAGATGGAAATATGATCGTGTTCCATCTGCTGTCTTTATGCAACGTGGAAAGCTTTATCTTTTTTTTCCTCAACAGAAATTATCTCAGAAACATCTTAATGCCTTACAAGCCTTGCTCCGGAAGACCTCCTTACTTATACTCTCTTCAGAAATAGCAAGGTATCTATTGGGAATGCCCACAGTGTGCTAGGAGTTGCATTCAGTTTGAAACAAACAGCAAAGCTGTAACTACTAACTCTTATAATCAATCCCACATGGAAAGTTTCTTTGTTTTTAGAGGGACCAGCAATCAGCAAAAAATGATTCTTTAAAACATTTCATGTATTAATCAGTGATCTAAATTATGCTCTCAGAACAGAATATTCAGCCTTGTATTTATTTTGAAAAATGAAAAGGCATAAGCACATTTAGTTGGGTATCATGAAAGCCATTGCTATGTATTCATGCTACTCTGGCGACTTCTCTATAGAATGAGAACTCAAATAGTATACTTAACTTCAATCACTGTCCAACTGACACACACCACTCAATTTCCAGTTATTACTACAGAAAGGACTAATATAAATATTTTTCATGTATGAATTCTTTATCTTTAGTGTCTTTGGCAAATTGATGTAAAAAATGGTATTTCTGAGTCAAACAGTATATATGCACAGTTCAGAAATTTGGTAGTTGTTAGTTCCTCTCCATAAATGCTAAACCAATTTATACCTTCATATCATTTTTCTTTTTTGTCTGTTTTATTAGTTGGAAAGTTGTGAGGTGGCATCTCAGAAATGCTTTAATTTATGTTTTTTTTTCTTATTATTACTCATTTGGAGCATTTTATACACTATAATCATTTCTAGATTGAATTTCTTCAGAAAATTTCCCATTTATATCCCTTAACCATTATAAATTAAGAAATGGTTCTTATAAATTTAAATCAATTCCTCATATATCTTGAAATGAAACTTTTTCTTGGAAACTTGATACAAAGATTTTTTCCCCCATAGTTTTGTGCTTCCCTTCTAATTTTAATTAAAGTGATTTGTTTGTGGAAAATATTTCAAACATATGCAATTAAAATTGTCTTATCATCTGTGATGTTCTTTATTTCTTGTTTGCCCTTAAACTGTTCATTTTTCCATATATCTAAAAAGTATTTTTTTCTTACTTTGCTAGTGATGTTACCTTTATGTCTAAATGATATATCTATGTGGAGTTTCTTTTGGAATATATGATACAGGATGTTAGACTATACCTAGTATCTTCTAGATTACTCTCAAGTTTTCAAATATGCACATGCGGGCACACATGTAGATACATACATGCATATATATATGTACATATATATATGCGAGATATTGAGTTATACCCCAGTGACTTGGTTTTTCTTGGTATTTTTCAAACACTAGTCTACTGTGTCCATTAACTTCTCTTTGTTATATACCTAATATATTCCATGCAACGCCTTCTCTTTTTCTGAGTCAGCACAAAATCATCTGAGTAATGACTATCTTGTAGTATAGTTTGATATCTGTTACTACCAGTTGCTCTCTTTCCCACTTTTTAAAAAATCATTGCTCTTGAGATTCTTGACTCTTTGTACCTCTAAATGAATATATTTTCTAGTTATCTGATGGAATTCTTGGTTAATTTGAGGCTTATGTCAGCAAATAAGTAAATAAGTTTAGGCAGTATCACTATTTTTTAAATGGCTTGGGTTATGAAAGAGTAATTAATAATTATTAGGTCTGTTTTTGTTTCCACGAACAGTGATTGTTAGCTACATTCCTGCAGATCTTTTGTGTATCTTTGCAGACAGATATCCAAATATTTTATAGTTTGTAGTTATTTAAATGGAATATTTCCACTGTCTTTTGTGTTTTATTGATAATAAACAAAAATACTGATTTTTGCATGGATTTCTTTTGTGTCCAACTTTCCTGCTATTGTTGCTTCAATTATTTTTTTCAGTTTCCTGAGTACATCATCAGATCATCCACAAGAGTGATCTTTTTGTTTCTTTGCTTACGCTTATTTTCTCAATTTCTTTTCCTTTTTTTTCTTATTCTAGTTAACATTTCTAGCACTGTATCAAACAGTAGTGTTCACAATGGACATTCTTACTTTATACCAGATCTTACTGAAAAAGAGTCTAGTTTAAACTGATTACAAATAATGCTGGCTCTTTGGGTTTAGATTGAGGAAAATTCTATTGGTTCTTTTATTTTAGTGTTTTTTTTTTTAAGAGTAACGGGTTTTCATCTTGTCAAAATCTTGTTCTCTATTGTTAAAATGATCTGATTTTTTTCTTATTGATATATTCTATTATGTTAATGATTTTTCAAATATTGAAACCCTTCATTCCTAATATAAATCCAACATGGTTATAGTGTATTACCTTTGTGATATGTTACAATAGTCTCCTTACTAATATTTGGTTTAATACTTTTGTAAGTGTATGTTAGGGATATTAATCTATAGTGTTCTTTTTCTATTTTCATTCTCCCTGACTCAGTTATCAAGAACATAATTTTCATCGTAGAAAGGAATTAATAGGAACTCTTTATTCTCTTTATTCCAAATTTTATGTAATATAGAAAATTTCTTTTAAGGTTAGAAAAATTAATTCGAAAATACAGCTGGTTATGAAAAATTTTGGGGGGTGAATTACTTATAGCTTGTTTATTTTCTTTTGCTGCGCTTGGGTTATTAAGTATTTTAAATTCAATTAATCTGGGCATTTTATCTCAATTTCCATGTCATCTCTTTCCGTATATCTGTTTATCCAACCATCTATTATTTATCAATATGTAAATTACCATGGATTTCATTTAGTTTATTGCTTTTATAGATATATAATTGGACAAAAGATTTTCTCACAATTTCCTTTGTTCTTTATTTGTTGTAAACTATTTCTTTTCATTAATAATAGTTTGCATTTCCTCCTTTTAAAAAGAAAAACAAGTAATATTTTATTTTATTGTTCAATAAACAGCTGCTTATTTATCAATTCACATTTCTAATTTCAATTTTGTTTATCTCTGATTTTTCACATTTCTCAGTTTTTAAGTGGGCTTTTAAAAATTGTTTTCTTGTGTGTGCCCATCTTTTTTTTAAATTACATTAATCATTGATTGGTCCTTTCTTTTGCTGAAAATATTTAGAGATATAAATGTAGGAGTTTAGAGACATAAATGTAAGGAGTTTTTTTGACTGTATCCCCCAAATTTTATTATGTTATCTCATTGTTCTTTTTTAAAATAAAAGTATTGTTTGCTTCTATGGTATGCTTTGATTCACCCATTCTTTAGAATTAAGTTAGTCTTCAAGCAATATTTAATCTTTTTAAAATTGTTATTGAATTATGATCAGTAAAAGATATGATTGACCCTTCCTTCCTTCCTTCCTTCCTTCCTTCCTTCCTTCCTTCCTTCCTTCCTTCCTTCCTTCCTTCCTTCCTTCCTTCCTTCCTTCCTTCCTCCTTCCCTTTCTCCCTCCTTTCTACCAATTCTGATAAAAGTGAGATTCAAATATCCCTTACTCCCTTATCTTGGCTATATGAAGTTTCCCTACCCTTTCTATTCCTTTCTACCATTATGTAGTCCATTTCCTCTTCATTTTCTTCTCACAATATATTAAATCATAACAAAACCACTCCAAGGTGCTTTGTATTACTGAACTCCATATATGATGATTGATGATATGAAGGTTCTGTGGAGAAAAATTTTATCCTTTTGCCCTATTAGAATGTCAAAATTTCATCCTTGTTTAGTTCTTTATGATAACTGTTTCATTTTTACCTTTTCTATGTTTCTTTTGACTCATGCTTTCTGTATAAAGCTTTTTGCTTACCTCTAATGTTTCCCTTTGTTTTTTCCCCATTGTTACTTTGAGGTTCAGCTTGTTGCTGTTTTGACACTGTTATCTTCTTCTGTTTGGGTCTGGTCTTCCCTATCAATAGAGTTGCTTTTTAGAATTTTGCTCTCTTTTTATTTTTTGCTCATTTTTTCCTTCCTATTTCTGAACCTTAAGCTTCATGTTCAAGTTAGCTTCTGTTCCTGGGACTAGGGGGCAATGAACCAAACCTCTAATGTTTTTGCATTACTATTTTCAGAACTAATTGTGTTTTTTTTTTATTTTAGAAATTTACATGATAAAGTCCTCATTTCTAAAATATATAGAGAACTGAGTCAAATATGCAAAAATACAAGTCATTCCCCAATTGATAAATGGTCAAAGGATATGAACAGGCAATTTTCAGAGGAAGAAATTAAAGCTATCTATAGTCATATGAAAAAATGCTCTAATTCGCTATTGATTAAAGAGATGCAAATCAAAACAACTCTGAAGTACCACATCATACCTATCAGATTGGCTGACATGACAAAACAGGGAGATGATAAATGTTGGAAAAGATGTGGAAGAGTTGGAACACTAAATCGTTGGTGGAGCTGTGAGCTGATCCAACCATTCTGAAAAGCAACTTAGAACTGTGCCCAAAGAGCTACAAAAATGTGCATACCCTTTGACCCAGTAATACTGCTTCTAGGACTGTATCCCAAAGGGATCCTAAAAATGGGGAAAAGGTCCATATGTATAAAAATATTTATAGTAGCTCTTTTTGTAGTGGCCAAAAACTTGAAATTGAAGGAATGCCCATCAATTGGGGAATGGCTGAACAAGTTGTGGTATATGAATGTAATGGAATACTATTGTGCTATAAGAAATGATGAATAGGCAGACTTCAGAAAAACATGGGAAGACTTATATGAATGGACGCTGAGTGAAATGAGCAGAACCAAGAGAACATTTTACAAAGTAATAGCCACAGGGTGAGAGGACTATTTCTGATATACAGCCCTTCACAGCAATGCAAGGATGTAAAACAATCCCACTTGATGCAAAATGCTATCCACATTCAGAGAAAGAACTATGGAATTAGAATGCAGAATGAAGCAAACTATTTCTTTTGAGTTATGTTGTGTTTTGTTTTGATTTTTTTCATGGTTTCTCCCATTCACTTTAATTCTTTTATTTTTTTATTTTTCATTTTTAATGCAGTTCATATCACATAAAAGTTTCAACTTTTGGTCAGGTGATACTTATTTTAAACCATTTACAATATAGACCACAAATTTTTTTTTAACATTAACCAACTGAGATAAAAATAATAACTATGTATGCTAACTTCATAAGCCCTTGACCTAATTGTCTCCACACTGTTACTAAGAGTTAAAGGACCCTAACTTCTTGTTGATGGTCTAAAGTCCTAAGCCTAATAGCTTAATTTTAGACTTAACCTCAGATCTTCCCCTACCAACAATCTATAATTTAATGAATCTGGTATTAAGCTTATAAACCTTTTGACTATAGGAAATTGCACTAAGAGTAGGGACATCTCAGGGAAACAATATCTCCCCAACTTCATGTCAGTTCCAGGCAGGAGTAGATTGTCAGCTTCCATTCAGTGAAGCTTACAGTCTGCTAGGTGTCAGTGGGGAAATTGAGTCAGGAGACTCCTACCTCAGCCCAGGCTGAACAGCTGCTCTCCCACCCTTCCCATGAGATTACCTTTTGCAGATCACACCAGCATTTCACAGGCTTACTGGCATCATGGACTGGAGACTCAGACTGCCTTTCTTGCTATCCATACCTGGAGTTAGACTCAGAAAAGAGTCAGTTAATAGTCCCATAGCATCTTAAAATAGCAAGTTCCAATAACCAGGTTTCAAATATGACTATAATTTCACATTGGCTAAGGAACAGCTTTTGAGGCAAATCTCAAATGGCTTACATGCCTTTCCATACTTGTTCTAGTTCCTGCTTAAATAACAATCATAAAATCAAATTTACCATTAAAACCTTAACTTTTCCATCAATGCCAAATTTTACCCAAAGTTACCTGCCTCTGGGTAACTTAGACTAAAATTCCTTTCCCCAAACTAAAGATATCTCTGATTTAGTCTCAGTAATTAATTTAATCAATTGTTTTAATACTAATTGCTTTTACATCACTTTGTAACATTTCCAATTTTTCTCCCCATCTCTCCCCTCCCCCACCCCCAATACCTTGCATTCTGATTATCACTTCCCTCAATGAGTCCTCTCTTCTATCACACCCTACCCTTCCCTTATCGCCATCTTCTCTCTTTTCTTGTAGGGCAAGATAAATTTCTATACTCCATTACCTGTGTTTCTTATTTCCTGGTTATATGCAATAATAATTCTCAACATTCTTTTCTAATACTTTGAATTCCAACTTCTCTCCTCCCTCCCTCCCTACCCATCTCCACTGAGAAGGCAAGCAATTTAATTCAGACTAACTATGTGTTATTTTTCAAAAGACTTCCATAATAATCATTATGTAATACTAACTATATTGTCTTCTATCCCACTCTATCCCCTCTTATTTTTTATTCCCTCATTTGACCTTGTCCCTTCCCCAAAGTGTCTATTTCTAGTTACTCTCTTCTGCCATTTGCCCTCCTTCCTGTCATTCCCCTCACCCTACTTGACACCTCCTCGCCTTCTTTCCTGTAGTATAAGATGGATTTTCATAACAAATTTAGTGAGCATATTATTCCCTCCTTAAGCCATATGTGGAGAGAGTAGCTTCACTTTTCCTCTCTCCCCTTTTCCCTTCTCTCCTCCATTGAACAAGATTTTTCTTTATTTCTTTTATGAGTTATAGCCTACCCCATTCCATTTCTCCCTTTCTCCTCCTAGTATTTTCTTCCCTCACCCTTTAATTTTTATTTTATATTTTTTGTGGATATCATCTCTTCTGATTCAACACAGCCTATATTTTCTGTCTATATATATGTATGTGTGTGTGTGTGTGTGTGTGTATGTACAATCCCTCCACCAACCAAAATACCGAGAAAAGTCTCAAGAGTTATAAATATTTTCTTTCAATGTAGGAATGTAAATAGTTCAGCTTTAGAAAGTCTTCTATGATTTTTCTTTTCTGTTTACCTTTTCATGCTTCTCTTGATCCTTGTGTTTGAAGGTCAATTTTCTCTTCAGTTCTGTTCTTTCATCATAAATGATTGAAAGTCCTCGATATCATTGAATGACCATTTATTCCCTTGAAGTATTATACTCAGTTTTGCTTGGTAGGTAATTCTTGGTTTTAATCCCAGTTCCTTTGACTTCTGGAATATCCTATTCCAACCCCTTTGATCCCTTAATATTGAAGCTGCCAGATCCTGTGTTATCCTGATTGTATTTCCACAGTACTCAAATTGTTTCTTTCTAGCTGCTTGCAGTATTTTCTCCTTGAAATGGGAACTCTGAAATTTGGCCACAATATTCCTAGGAGTTTCTCTTTTAAGGTCTCTTTCAGGAGGTGACTGGTGGATTCTTTCAATATTTATTTTGCCCTCTGGTTCTAGAATATCAGGACAGTTTTCCTTGATAATTTCATGGAACATAATGTCTAGGCTCTTTTTTTCATCATGGCTTGTAGAGGGCCGAGCTCTGGACCATGGCCCCCTGGTGAGCCCAGAGACGGGGGTGAGAACCCGCCTTCGGGTGCTGGGAACGCCCCTTCTGGAGCTGAGCTCTGCCTCCAGGGTGGAACATGGGAGGAGCTATGGCAGGGTATATAAGGGGGAACACGGGAAGGTCGGGAGGATTTGGGGTAAGCAATAAAGTGCAGTAAGCAGCTCCTCCAGTGCACTGTTTGGTCATTCCCCTCCCCCACAGGAGGGGGCCGGAACCGTTGGAAGACCGGTATGGCAGTTGGGGCAGTTGGAGAGGTAAGCTCCAGGCGACAGCTCAGGGCAGGCCCTGAGCAATGGCTTTCAGGTAGTCCCATCATTTTTAAATTGTCTCTCCTGAATCTATTTTCCAGGTCAGTTGTTTTTCCAATGAGATGTTTCAAATTCTATTTTTTCAAACTTTCAGTTTTATTTTTTAACTGCTTGGTTTATCTCATAGTCATTCATTTTCCTGTCTTTCAGAGAACTATTTTGCTCAGTGAGCTTTTGAACCTTCTCCTCCATTTGGCCAATTCTGCTTTTTAATGCCTCCTTCTCATCATTGGCTTTTTGGACCTCTTTTTCCAATTGAGTTAGCCTGTTTTTAAAGGTGTTATTATCCTCAGCATTTTTTTGGTTCTCCTTCAGTAAGCTGTTACTTTGCTTTTCAAGATCTTCCATTGCCTGAGCCTGGTTTAAGTTCACTTTGGAGGCTCTAGAGGCAGGAGTCTTAACTTCCTATGACAGTAAGCCTTGTTCTTCCTCATCTGAAAGAATGGGAGGAGACACCTGTTCACCAAGAAAGTAACCTTCTATGGTATTATTTTTTCCCCCTTTTTGGGGCATTTTCCCGGCCAGTTACTTGGCTTCTGAATCCCTTGCCAAGAGATTAGACTTAGCTGCTGGGTTTCCCTGGGCTTTGGGTGGGGTCAGGGCCATCACTCACGGCTGGGATTTAGATCAGCTGCTCCCTACCACCAGAGGCTTTAAACTGAGCTGCCTAGACAATGGACCCAGGTTCCTTCCTGGCCACTGCAGCTCCCTGCAGTCTGCTGCTGTGGCTATTATTGCTGGAGGATCCCCTCCCGTTCTTGCTCAACTGGGAAAGCCCTCCCACACTGACCTTTGGAGCTTTCTTTGTCTCTTGTGGGTTGAGGTATCTGGGACCCTCCCTGCGGGGGATTCTGCCCTGGAGACTTGTTAAAGTCCTGTTCCTCCCTGTACTGCATGGCCAGGACTGGGCTCCACTCTGCTCAGTGTCCTGTGAGATAGACCTTTTCTGTTGGCCTTCCAGGTTACCTTTGGCTGTAAACCTCTTTTGTTCTGTTTTTCTATGGCTTCTGCTGCTCTAGACTTAGTTGAGAGTCATTTTTTACAGGTATTTTGTGGGCTGTGGGGGAAGTGCTAGAGTATATGCGTCTTTCTACTCCACTATCTTGGCTCCATCCCCCATTTTAACTCTTCTGTACAACATGACTAATGTGAAAATGTATTTAATAAGAGTGTATGTGTAGACTGCATGACATCTCAGGGAGAGAGAGGGAGAAAATTTAAAATTTATGGAAGTGATTGTTGAAAATTGAAAACAAATAAATTAATTTTAAAAATATAAAAAAAGAAAAGAAAAGAAAAACAAATAAAAAAAAGTTTATAGTACTTTCAGGGTGGTGTGTACCTAGGAGAGGTGTGATCACTGCTCTCCTGGTCTGCACTCTGATCCTTACCCAGGGAAGGGCACCTGATCCCTTATAGCCAGGAACATTATTGTTCCTTGGGGCCCCTACTCCCTTGTGATTTACCATCTTCCTTTTGCACTGAAAGTGGGACCTGAAAGTACCTATGGGCAACAGAGTTGCCAAATTGTGCCCTGTCTGTGCCAAGTACTGATGTAGGGCTCCCCTAAGAAATGTCTTTCTTACCAGTTGCCAGATTCCCTTACCACATCTGGGTTGAGAGCTCCTGACAGTTGCTGCTGCTGCTGCTGTCACCACTTCTAATGCCCATGATTGGTATTTCAACTGTATGGGCTCCTCATCCCAGCATCACATACTTCTCCATCTTACCTCCTAAGTTGTCTTGGCCTGGAAAAATCTCTCACCTCAAACTTTTGTTGGTTCTACTTCCCCAGAATTCAGTTTAATGCACAATTTTAGCATGATTTAGAGGGGAATGTTAGGAGAATTCATTTGTAGCACTTCCTCTTCCCTGCCATCTTGTCTGCATTTGTTTGGATTTCTCAAGTATGATTTAGCCCAGTGTTCTTTCCAGGTCTTTATTACAGTAGTTATGGGAAAGAGCTTACTTTAAAACTTCCACTTCCACCTCTGTATTTTCTAGATTTTTTCCAACACTCAGCTTCAGTTATATTATTATTGTAATCCTTTCTATTTTCATTATTAGAGTCATCAAATTATTTTTCTCATTTTGCTTTCTTCATTTGCAGCAGTTCATAGAATTCTTCTCTGGGTTCCTTTATTCACCTAATTTATCATTCTGATGGCACTGTGATATTCTATGTACTATAATTTGTTGGTCCAGTCACGAATGAAGCTCAATTTCAGAATGTTTGATGAGTGTCCTTATTGGAGAAGCCTTTTTGCTGGCAGTTCTACAGTATCCCAGCTTTCTGAGTGAGAATGAGTTGTTAGGTTTATGACAAACATGCTCTTGTCATTAATAATAGGGAGAAGAAAGCATGAAGCCAGTAGAAATCTACAGTATGGGGTTAGAAATATTGTTCAAATTCATGAAAACAAGATTACTAATGATTTCTTCGTCATGATTCTTTATTTTCTATTGCTACTTATTTCCAAAAAGTGTTTTCTGCCTGTCAAGCATGTTATTATTTTTGACTTGCCGAATCATCATCTTCCTTTAAGGCTCAAGTGAGGTAGTACTCTTACCAGTTAAGCCTCATTCTTCCTCCTATAATACTCCTCATCCTACTCTACTTGTTACAGATATACCCTTGTCAGTTTTCCTTGTAGCATGTTCATTTTTGAATATGTTTTCACTCCAATAGAAACTAGTCTTTCTAAGGGCAAGGGGCTGTATCATTTCTTGCCTTTACTTCTCTAGAATCCAATCCAGTACCTTCATATTACTCTCTTGTTAAATATTTATTGAATACTTTTGAAACAATATATCTATATCCATTCATCTATCTATCCATCTGCCTATCTAACTATCCATCTATCATCTAGTATCTGTAGCTATTTACTAATTAACAAAAGTGTGCAATGACCTTATATTATCACAATAATATTTTAATACATTATTTGAAAACACGGAATAACAAAACTTTTGATCAGAACGGAACTTTAGAAGTTGATTATTGAGTTCATTTTTAGTATTTGAAAAGTTGAGGAACTGAACCCAAAGAGGTTATTTACCTAGGCTATCAAAACTATTTATTAGTTGTCAAAACCAAGAGAACAACTCAGTACTTTTCTCATTATGTAGCACTGTTTCAAACAGCAGGAAAAATATTTTACTGCTGGTGAGAAGGGAATTGCTCATAATAAACACACATATTTGCACATACACATGCACATGCATGAACTTGTCCCATCCAGTGAAAGTCATTTGGCTTGTCATGTGGTTCCAGTTTAGTCAGACTATATCTACATAATTTCCATTTGTTTCAGAAATTTTTGAAACGTTGTCAAATAAGTTTGACCAGGTCTCACTCCCTATTCTCTTTCAATTTTGTACTCTCTTATTTGATATCTGGTTAGTATCTGGAAATGATTGACAGACATGACCAATCGCATTGTGGCAGCTCTTTATGAAGTATTGTGTAAATATAACACATAACCTTTAGCAGGCTTTAGACTTGATTTTCGTGATTTATTAAGGGCTTAGGGAACTATATAGGTCAGATCCACCGTACTCACAAAAAATTTGTTTGTGCTTTTACCCTTGAAAACATTTTCCCCTTGCTATTGGAGTTAGGCTCCAGATAACTGCTTTGACAAAAATGTTTGTCAATACTTCCCTGTAGACAGCATTAATGTTGCTTCTTTCTCTGCCTAAATGTGTCATGGGGAGAATCAGTTCATTTTTGGCATGGAACGTCCAACATATGACTCATTTAATCCCTTCTCACTTCTAGGATTGGACTCAGCACTTTTCTTGCAAGCCAAAGGATTCATATGAAGTAGTTTTAATGCAGGGATTTCTTGGAACTTAAAAAAAACCCCTCAATATGAATTACTGGAGGTATTAACCAGCTGTGGAAAAAAAAGACATTTATATTTTTAACCAGGAAGAATAATCAATGATGGACAATTTAAAGTAATATTAATTTAGATTCACTGAATATTAAAACTGGAAGGAACCTTAGAGACTGTTTAATAAAGCCTCTGATATTTATTGATAAATTTGACCACCAAAGAACTAGGATGAGCTGTCCAGAGTCACACAGCAGATTTGGTAAAAGATATTTTGACATCCAGTCAGATGTTTTTTCCAGTATAGAATTATGCCTCATTATATACTACATTCTAGAAGGATAAAGAAAAATGTTTATACAAGCTATTTAACTTATCACTTACAGAAAGTCATTTTCTATTTCCTCATTGCATCATGGAGGTATATTTCAATTCTTCCAGTTTTCATAAATTAATTAATTTATCTGCTTAACTTGCTATTCCTCACATGACAAACATGAGCATTTCCATATATAAAGAATAAAAAAGATTACTTATAAAACTCTGTATCTTCATCACACCTAAGTTGCATTTCTTTTCCAGATAATATAATAAATCTCATATCTGTTTTAAAGCTGTCCTGCTTACATCAGTCTACCTTTTAACCTGCTTTTTCTTCTCTGTTCATTTTTAAAAGTTAATTTTCTTTTCTTTCTTAGGGAGGTGGGCACCATTATGTTCTTTATTTCTTCTTTCACTTAATTCCCCCTCATCAAAACCAAGACTAAATCAAGTAAAAAACTTCTAACAAATAAACTTACTTATATAGAACAAATTCACATTATTTCCATGTGTAAAATGAATGTCTAAATACACACATTGAGTCCCCCACCTCTTTGTCATACAGTGGATAGCAAATTTCATCATTGGTCATTTAGTTGATTAGAGTTCTGAAATATTTCAATCTTTTTGGTTTGTGATATGATAATTATTGTATAATTTCTATTCTGGTTCTGTTCTTTTCGTACTGCATTAGTTCATAGAAGTCTTCTCTGGTTTCTGTCTTCCCTTTCATTATTTCTTATGGCACAAACTATTCTATTCTATCTATATTCTTTAACTATGCCCCAGTTGATAGATAATCACTTTGCTTCTAGTTTTTTACTACAATGAAACTACTACTACAAATATCTTTGTATATGTGGGTCTTTTCCTTCTTTCTTTGATTTCTTTGTAGTGCAAGCCTAATAGCAATACTGCACAGTCAAAGGGTGTGTACAGCTGAATGATTTTTGTAGTTTAGTTCCAGAGTGGCTGGACTAATTTTCAGCTTCACAAACATTGCATTAGTTTGTCTGTCATCCTGTAGCCCTTGTAACAATTGATATTTTACTTTAAAAATAATCTTTGCCAGTAAACTGGGAATAAAGTAGAGTCTCAAAATGTTTGAAACTGGCATTTCAGTAATAGTAATTTGGTGTCTTTTTCATATGGTTGTTTGCAGTTTGGTTTTTATTCCTTGGAGAATTGCTTATTCATACCCTTTGGTCATTCATCTGTTGAGAAATTAATTTTATTCTTACATATTCCAATCAGTTTCTTAAGAATCTTGGATAAAAAACTTTTTATCCAAGAAACTACCTGATAATATTTCCCCCAGGTACTTCCTTTCTGTTCTTAAGTGCATTGATTTTGTTTGGGCAAAAAAGTTTCAATTATATGTAATCAAAATTATTCATTTATGATTCCATCCCCCCACTTTTTTTATTATGAAATCATCCTTTAACCATAGTTGCTAAAAATATCTCCTTTATCACTCCTGTAATTTGTTTATGATGTAACCCTTTATAATCTTAGGTATTCACTTAGAACTTATTTTGCTATATATTATGACATGTTGGCCTACGCCTCATTTCTATCAAGTTTTCTCAGTAGTTATTTTGAATGATGAGTCCTTATGTTGGTAGTTAGGATTGTGGAATTTATTAAATACAGTTGTTGTCACATTACAAATCAAGGTAAAGTTAGGCAATGAAGTTCTGAGAAGGTTTCCTTTATTAACAAGACAAGCATTTCCCAATAAAAGTGGTCAATGAATCTTCAGCAGTCAAAACCCAGAGTTAGGGATGATCAGATTTTTTATAGTGATTAACAAGATAATAGAACAAAATCTCAGTCACCATAGGTATGTCTTCTCATTGGCTAAACATTTCAATGAGGAAGTGTCATCTCAGTTCCTCCCTGTTAAAGATTGGGAGGTGAGATCAGTTATCAAGTAGTGGGAATAGTCCTCAGGTGATATGATTAGTCTGCAGGCAATGGGAGTTGCTACAATAGTTTAGATTGATGAGCATTACCTTGTGGTGAATTTCCCTAGAATGGGTGTTGTGGGTGATGTTACAAAGGTGGAGGTACAAGTCATAAGTACAGAATCGTGACTAAAAGATCCCAGGTTACCTGAATCACAAGAATAAAATTATGATTCAAGTGACTTGAGGTTATCTGAGTACACTTACAAGGATAAAACATTTAGACACAAAGGGAAGGAAAATTTAAATCTATGCTGGCATGAATAAGAAACAATTAAAAACCAATTTTCAGTTCCACACAATGTTAATTTGTTCATTTTCTTCATATGCACTATATCTAATCTTTTCCATTGATCAACCCCTTTCTTTTTAAACCATTATTAAATTATTTTGATTATTCCTGGTTTGTAGGTTACTTTTAGAAGGAACATTGCTAAATCCTTTTTCTTTCCAATTTTGTCTTCCATTATTTTCTTTAAGAATTTTTAAAATTTTCTTCTTATTTCTTCAAAGGACTTTTGTCATTGTTTTTATTTGGTCCATAAAATAATTTGTTATTAGTTTATTTGGTATGACTGAATAAATTGATTTAGGTGGCATTCCATTTGTTATAATATTGCCATAGTCAAACTTTGAACTATTAATATTTCTCTAATTATTAACATAAATCTTTATGTCTATTAAAATGTTCTGTAGTCATGTGTATGTAGTTCCAGTATGTATCTTGGTAGGTGGACACTCATATATTCTGCATATTCTATAGTTATTTTGAATGGATTTTCTCTTTTATCTTTTCCTCTTAGATTTTGTTGATAAGATACAGAAAAAACTTCTGATCTATGTGATTTTATTTTATATCCTACTATTGTGCTGAATTTATTTTAGATATTTCTGGTTGAATGTCTAGAGTTCTCCATATACAGCAGGGTAGCTAGGCAGTGCAGTGGGTGGAGCTCTGGGATTGGAATTAGAAAGACTCATCTTTCTCAGTTCAAATCTGGGCTCAGATACTTACTACCTATATCCTGAGTAAGTCATTTGATTTTGTTTGCCTCAGTTCCTCATCTATAAAATGAACTAGAGAAAGAAATGGCAAACCACTCAAGTTTCTTTGCCAAGAAAATGCCAAAATGAGGCTATGAAGAGATAGACAGAACTGAAATGATTGAACAACAATAGCAAAAACAAATAGAACATCCCATCTGCTAATGGTACATTTTGTTTCCTTTTTATCTTATTCCTTTCATTTATTTTTTATTATTGTTATAGATAATATTTCTAGCACTATATTTATTGGTAATACATGGCCTTGCTTTTCCCTTGATCTTACTGAAAAGGTTTTTAGATTTGTTTCCATTATATATAGTGATAGAACTTGGCTTAGGGAGATGCTATTTATTATATTGAGAAAAGCTCATTTATTCCTATGATTTTTAGTGTTTTTAAAAGGAATGTGCATAATATTTTGTAAAAATCATCTTATGTGCCTATTACTATGATAACTGTTTTTAATAGTATGATCTATTATTTTTATACTTTTCCAAATCTGAGCCAATCTTGAATTCCTGGTATAAATATAATCTTCTCATACTATTTAATTGTTTCCTTATGTTGCTATCATCTTTTTGCTAATATATAATTGAATATTTTTGTGCCAATATGTATTAGGAATATTCATCTGTATCTTTCTTTATTTTTATGTTCTCTTGCTAGTTATCAAGAACAAATTTGTATCATAGAGTGAATATGGTTGCAGCACTTCTTTTATTATTTTAGAACAGAGATTATGCAGTATCAGAAATAATTTCTCTTTGAATCTTTGGAATCATTAATTTGAAAATCTATATAATCCTAGATGTTTTAATTTTAGAGTTTATTTCTTGCTTGTTTCATTTCTTTTTCTAAGGTTTTTTTGGGTTATTTCAACTCTCCATTTCTTTTTCTATAATTCAATAATTATAATTCAATAAATTAAATGGATGCATGTTTAAAATTTGTATAAAACAGGACAAAATAGTTTCTCATAATTTCTTTTGTTTTTCATTTGTTGACAAACCATTTTTTTATTTTTAATACTGTCAATTTGGTTTCTTCTCTGTCTTAATCATACTAGTTAATATTTAATCTATTTTATTAGCTTTTTAAAAACTATTTTTTTTCAATTCTATGGCTTATAATTTTGCTAATTTTTCTCTGACTTTCAGAATTGCCATTTTATATTTAGATGAAGCTCATTGGTAATTTGATTTCCTACTTTTCAAATTGAATGTACCCAATTTCATTTTTGTCCTTAAATTTGTGTAGATCTGAAGAAAATAGTTGCAGTTTTTCTTATAGTTTTGCTGTTGGCTTCTCCCTATAATTTGTTTAACTTTTCCTTTAAATATTTAGATTCTATGTAATTTGATGTATACATGTGTAGGTATGTATATATGACTGTACACATACATATTTGGTATCTATGAATGCATTCACTGATATACATATATGTAAACTAATATTCAATCTGCTATATATGATTTGTTATATGTGTATATATGTATAAATATAATATTTAGTTTAAATCCTAGTTAACAACTACAAAAATAATTTGTCCCTCTCCCTTGGGTCAAAATTAGCAATAAAATATGTCTCTAGTATTTTTGCTAAAGAAATTTAACCAAAGTATATCAATGGTCATCAAGAGGGAGTCAAAAGAGCATTGATACTGCCTCAGCTATCAAATACAACCTACTTGTCAAGCAGCAAGACATGGTAACCTGGGACAACATAGGTTCCAAATATAAACGTCTATAAAAAACAATGGGAAAGGATGGTGAAAAATTATGAGCAGGATTGTCTCATAAAATAATGAGAAACAGTAAAAGGAAAATAAATTTAAGGAGAGTTTGGTGAGGGACTCAGTGGAGCAGACTTGTTCCCAAGGAGGCTCTTAAGGGTGAAACTGAAAGAAGAACATATAGACAAAAATGGAAAAGATTGGTTAAGATTTTTATAACTCTTTGTTTAGTATTTTATTTTTCCCCTATTACATGTAAAAATAAATTTTAACATTTATGTTTTAAACTGTGAGTTGCAAATTCTCTCCCTTCCTTCCTCCTTTTCCTGTCCCCCCATGAGAAAGCAAGAAATTAAATACATGTTATATGTGTATAATTGTGCAAAACAAATTTCCATGTTAGTCATGTTGTAAAAGAAAACAGACAAAAAAACCTCAAGAAAAACAAAATAAAAAAGCATGCTTCAGTCTGTATTCAGACATCATCAGTTTTTCTTTTCTCCCCTAGGGATTCACAACTGGCCATCTTACAATATTGCTGTTACTTTGTACACCATACATATCACTTTGTATCAGCTTCTATAAGTCTTTCCAGATTTTTTCTGAGAGTTTTCTGCTCATTATTTCTTATAGCATAATAATATTCTATTAGAATCACATGCCACAATTGTACAGCCATTCCCCAATTGATGGACATCCTCTCATTTCCTAGTCCTTTGCCACCAGAAAAGAGCTGCTATAAATATTTTTGTACATGTACGTACTTTTTCTTTTTCTTTTTTTAAATCACTTTTTGGATACAGACCTAGTAGTGGTATTGCAAGGTTAAAGGGTATGCATGGTTTTATAGCCCTTTGGGCATAGTTCCAAATTGTTCTACAAAATGGTTGAATCAGGTCATAACATCACTAATAGTTCATTAATTTCTAATTTTTCCCACATGCCCTCCAACATTTGTCATTTCCTTTTTCTGTGTTAATTGGGTAATCTAATAGGTATGAGGTAGTACCTCAGAATGGTTTTAATTTGCCTTTCCTCAGTCAATAGTGAGTTATAGCATTTTTCATAGGACTATAGATACTTTAGATTACCTCGTATGAAAACAGTTCACATATTTGATCATTTATCAATTGAGGAATGGCTCTTACTTTTATACATTTGACTTAGATCTTTATATGTATGAGAAATGAGACCTTTATAAGAGAAACTTGTATCAAAACTTTTTCACGTTTATGATTGCTAACTGTATTTCCCTCCATCCTATTTCCCCCTCTGTTTATTCTGTCCTCCCTTTCCTTCTACTTTGTCCCTCCTCAAAAATGTTTTACTCCTGACTACCAACTCCCTCCAATCTGCTCTACATTCTGTCAACCCCTTCTCTTATCCACTTCCCCTCCTATTTTTCTGTAGACTAAGATAAATATCTGTACCCAATTAAGTGTGTATATTATTCCCTCTTTCAGCCAATTCTGATAAGAGTAAGGTTTACTCACTCTCTGTCCCCTGCCCTATCTTTCCCTCCACTGCAAATGCCTTTTCTTGCCCCTTTTATGTGAGATAATTTGCACCATTGTAACTTTCCCTTTCTGTTTCTCCCAGTGTATTCCTGTCTCACCCCTTAATTTTATTCTTTAAGATATTATCCCTTAATTTTCAATTCACACCTGTTCCCTCTATCTATATATACTCCTAACTGCCCCAATAATGAGAAAATTCTAAGTTACAAGTATCATCTTCCCAGGTAGGAATGTAAATAGTTTAACCTTATTAAATCCCTTATGATTTCCCTTTCCTGTTTACATTTTTTTGCTTTTCTTGAGTCTTGTATTCGAGTCATGTTTTGTATTTAGCTCTAGTCTTTTCATCAAGAATTCTTTAAAGTCCTCTATTTCATTGAGTATCCGTTTCCCCCCAGAAGGATTACATTCAATTTTGCTGACTAAGTGATTCTTGACTGTAATCCTAACTCCTTTGTCCTCTAGATTATCATATTCTAAGCTCTATGATCTTTTAAGGTAGAAGCTACAAAATCTTACATTATCCTGACTGTTGCTTCTTGATACTTGAATTGTTTTTTTTCTGGCTGTTTGTAATATTTTCTCTTTGACCTGGGAGCTCTGGAATTTGTTTGTAATATTACTTGGAGTTTTCATTTTGGGATGTCTTTCAGGAGGTGATTGGTGGATTCTTTCAATTACTATTTTAGCTTCTGGTTCTAGAATATCAGGGCAGTTTTCCTTGATAATTTCTTGAAAAATAATATCTAGGCTTCTTTTTGATCTTGGCTTTCAGGTAGTCCAACAATTTTTAAAACATCTCTCCTGGATCTATTTTCCAGGTTATTTATTTTTCCGATGAGATATTTCACATTATCTTCTACCTTTTTCATTCTTTTGGTTTTGTTTTATTGTTTCTTAATTTCTCATAAAGTCATTAACTGCCATTTGCTCAATTCTAAATTTCTAATTTTCTTCAGTGAACTTTCATACCTTCTTTTCCATTTGGCCAATTCTACTTTTTGTGAGGTAAATTTGAAACAAATACAAAAGAAGAAAACAAAAAACAAGCTTGACTACTGAAACTTAAATATGAAATAAGAAAATTTTTTTTGCCATATTCACAGCAGAAGAAAACCTATATAATAAATGATACACATTTTGTTCAGATATTTCCATCATTTCTTTACTTCCTTGCAGGTTTTATTTTGTTCTCTGTGGTGTAATTTTTGCTTTGTTCTTTTTTCCACTCTTCGTTCACCCCATGTCCCCACTCTTAGGGCTACAATTAAGCATGGACTCTCTCTCACACACACAACATATATACATTTACATAAATATCTAGAATCATAGACATATACATTCATATGTATCTATGTAAGACCATGCTGTACTTGTTTGTGCTCCATTTCTCTGAAAGTGGATAACATCTTTCTTCATAAGTCCAAGTCTCTCCATATTTTTCTAAATCCATCAACTCATCATTTCCTTCACCACAGTAACAGTCCTTGTTCTGTCTAAAGTAGTGATGGGGAACCTGTGGCCTCGAGGCCACATGTGTCCCTCTAGGTCCTGAAATGTAGCCCTTTGACTGAATCCAAACTTCACAGAACAAATCTCCTTAATAAAAGGATTTCTTCTGTAAAACTTGGACTCAGTCAAAAGGCTGCACCCAAGAACCTAGAAGGCTACCTGTGGCCTCAAGACCTCAGGTTCCCCATCCCTGGACTAGTTCCTTTAAATGTTCTAAACCTATATTGATTAACATGGCTTGTATAGTATAGTTTCCCTACCATTCTCTTTTGATTAAATCTACTTTAACTTTAACTTTGTCTGGGATCACGATTACTTCACTGTTTTTTCCCTAAAAATTTCTATTCCTGATCTTTATTTTATGTTTGTGTGTACCTCTTATTTCCTATCCCTCCTGACTCTTCTACTTTACTTCTATCTGCTACCTTGCTCTCCTATTACTTAACCTACCCCTCTCAAGAATCCCTCCCTTATTCTTCTCCCCTTTCCCCTTGCCCTCCTGTTTCTATCTGAATTAGAAGACTTTCATAGCCTTCTAAATATATATGGTGTTTCCTCTTTATCCCATTCCCATTATTCTAGACCCCCTTCTGTACCCCTATCCTATTCCCTCACCCTGATTTCTTTATAAATTTAGAAGACATTTATTCCCTTTTAAGTGGATATATTGTTCTCTGTTTAACCCACATATGATGTGTTTATCCCCCTACCCCATCCTTTCAGCCTTTGATTTTTTTCTGAAATTAGAAGACTTTTATACCTTTCTGGATATACATACATACATACATATATATATATACACACACACACACACACATATATATACACACACATATATGTATACACACACATATATATGTATGTATGTATATATGTATATGTATATGTGTTATTCCCTTTTTAACCCATTCCTGATGAGAGTAGGATTCCAGAACCAGCCCTCCTCCCCCATCTAATTCTTCTGTGTCATTTCTTCCTCTTGTACTTCATTTGTATAAGATAATTACCTTTTTTGCTGCACAGTCAGCAGAGACCCTGCCCTACTGCTTCTGCACTCACCAGATGTGTGCTGGTTTCTTCTCACCCAGGGACGCTTCTTGGCAGTACAATCCCTTATGAGTAAAGGTTACCTTAATCTTCTCCCAAGATGCCCAACCCCACACACTGTCCAGGAGGTAAAAAGTCCTGCGACTGGGGCTGAGGCTATATCCCAACCTAGCCAGCTCCAGGGCTTGCCCCTTGCTGTGGTGGTGTTTACACTTCACAGAACCCAAACCTCAGTCCTTGGATTTTTCTTCTGTTCTTCTCTGTTGTTCAGGGAGGACTACTGTTCTACGCCAAAGCTTGTTTATTTTTACTGCTACATCTTCAGCCTGAGGTGTTATGTTTTTCTTATTTACAGGGAAAATCTGGAGAGCTTGGGTTTTTCTGATGTACTTCACCATCTTCCCAGAATCCTCTCCTTGCAATTCTACTTTTTAAGGAGCTTTTTCATGAGTTTTTGTGCCTCTTTTTCCATTTGGACAATTCTGCTTTCCAATGCATTCTTCTCCTTATTGGATTTTTGCACCTCTTTTACCAATTGGCCTGGTCTGTGTTTTAAGGTGTTATTTTCTTCAGAATTTTTTTGTATCTCCTTTGTCAAGCTGTTGATTTCTTTTTTGTTATTTTATTGAATCACTCTTATTTCTCTTCTAAATTTCCCCCCTGCCTTTCTTACTTGGTTTCTAAAATACTTTTTGAGCCCTTCCATGACCTGAGACCAATTCATATTTTTCTTGGAGGCTTTGGATGTAGGAGCTTTGACTTCGTTATCTTCTGAGTGTATTTTGACCTTTCTCATCACGGCAGTAACTTTCTATGATCAGATTTTTTTTCCCATTGTTTGTTCATTTTTCCAGGCTATTTTTTTTTTACTTTTAACTCATTGTTAAAGTAGGGCTCTTTTGCTAGGATGGACAGGGTGCACTCTCCCAGGTTTTAAGGGTTTCACACAGCTGTTTTCAGATTCTTCTAGAAAACTGTAAGTTTTCAGTTATTCCAAGGAAAAGTGTTTGCTACTTTCATGGCCTCTCCTCTGATCTGTGAGTGACCACACATACTATTTTCAGACCTAGAACTGTGACAAGCACCCCTGCTCTGCTGTAGCCACAAGCTCTGGTGTGCTAGTGCTTCTCCTTAACCTGAGATTGCCACCCAAGACTGCAACCTTGATCCTAGTATGACAAAACATGGAGTACTGCCTCAGTGCTAGCAAAGAGGCCCCTGTGATCTCCTTCTGACCAGATCATCTTACTATCATTGGGTTAAGAGCCCTGGAAGCCACTGTTGCCACTGCTGATTCAGTGGATGCCATGACCCGTTCTTGGCTTGCTAGGGTCAGGCCTGTGATGGCACAGCCTGCACTGCACTGTACTGCATTCTCCCCTAGCGTGACAGGCCTTTCCTGCCAACCTTCTAAGTTGCCGTTGGCTGGAAAATTATTTTACCCCATCCTTTTGTACGTACTGCCACTTCAGGAATTGTTTTGTGACATTATATAAAGGTATTCAGAGGAATTTGGGGGGAATTTTGTCTTCTTGACTTCCCCCACCATAACTCTTTTCACAGAAAGGACCTATTTGAACTCATACCACATTTCCTAATGTGCACTTGAGGAAATGGAAAGGACAAAATAAAAAATGAACACAAACACAAATATATCAGGTTGTTGGGCTAGTTTGAGTGTATACATAAATGGTTTTTACAGGAGAAAAACATAATTTGCAGAGTCCTGAATGATTTATTATAAAAAGTATTTGATAAAGAGATAGATAACAAAGGATTAAAAATAAATCTTGTATCTTGGTACCAAAAAATGATAATTATAGCAGTGCAACAGTGGAGTCAACCTAGAATCTGGAATTCAGTAAGAATACTATATGACAAGACTGGCACTGGTGATATAAAGGCAAAAGAAAAAAAAATGAAGTGGTGCCTGAAACTTAGATTCTACGTAAGGGAAGCAATATGTATATAGATAAGGATACACAATTTTAGAGGTATGCTGGAGCCAGTTCTAACTTGCTTACGAGAGCTAATTTTTAAATTTTCAGAGTAAGCATTTATACCTCAGAAATTAGCAAATGCTACAAATCAGGGCTTGATTTATTGTTTTGTTGGTTATCTAAACTTATAAAGAGGCAGATAAAATGTTAATAATGCAGATTAAACTTAAAAGTAAGCTATGCAGTTCTGGAGAGTAGGTTGTTAAACATTCATCAGCATAGCCCTGTAACAAATTTATGAACAGAATAAATACAGAATAATTTTAGAGTGAGAGCACTTGCAACCAGGATCTGGGGGAAGGGGAGTAGGAATGAGGAATGGATTCTTCCAGAAGGTGACATGTGAGCTATTATTTGAAGAAGGTGGAGATTGTACAAGGTAGAATTGAGGGAGGTTAGCCTTTAAAGTATTAAGAATAAACTGTACAAAGGTACAAAGTTGGGAGATGAAATGCTGTGTATAGAGAATCACTCATTGTCTAGTTTTTCTGGAAGTGACTTTCAAGAGTAAAATACAATCAGTCTGGAAAATGAGTTTGGAACCATAATGTAAAGTGCCAGACAGAGAAATTTGTAGTTTATCTCCTAATGGTTATAAGTACTCATTGAAGCTTTCATTCAAGTAGTATCATTGTCAGAATTGTGCTTTCTCCTCTTCTTCCTCCTCTTTATTCTTTAAATTCAGGTCTTGTCTTTGGTACATACTGGCTATTTGACCATGGGCTTGTAACTTAACCTCTCTGTGCCCTGTAAGACTAAAAATTATAGTTGAAATACCTGTGGGAGACCAAAAAAAAAAATCCAAAACAAAATCAACCCTTATATTAATTATATCTCTCTCAATTTTTTTTAGAATAATTTGCATAGACATCAATGTCATTCGTGATGAAGTTACAAGAAAGGAGCATATATGTTTTCATAAGTAGTATTCTGTATTAGACCACCTCTTAGCACACAATTGACTTAAAGGTTGAGGAATACAAGATTGTACTATGCTGAACTATTTTTAAAAAATTGATTCTATAGAGCAAAGTGGTACTTTCCAGATGTCTTTCCATCAGGACTCTTTCAAGAATATTTTAAAATTACATAAAATTCCTTGGAAAATGAAAAACAAAGATAATTTTACCTGATGGCCATCTAATGATTATTGGCAAACAGACTGAAAAAAAATACATCACAAAACCATGAATTATATGCCTATCAAAAGTGCTTGCCACTTTGGTGGAGGACACATTTATTTGTACAGAGTGCAAATGGAGGAGAAATTCACTGTAGATGATGAAGTCCTCCAGGTGTTCTTTGCAAATGACATTGAGCTGATTACAGAAAGCTTTGAAATATTATGAGTATTCCTAAATGAGATCCATAATCACTCAAACTAGTTTGAGTTGACTGTCAACAAAGTAAAAATGAAGTGACTATTTTCTAGGCCAGATATGCAGTTGAATATACAACCCATAGAGCTATTCCATTAGTAAATACATAGTATACATATCTTGGATATATGGTGATAATGGATAATAGGCTGTGCCTGGAACTGAAAAAAAAAGGCTTGTCCTAGAAACTCTTTCACATTTGGTAGAATGGATCACTTGGAACCCTGGAGTTCAAACAAGCAATTCATTTATAAAATTCTATTCAAATCTCCTCTCCCTCAACCCCAGGGAAAGTAGTACTATAGATAGTTAAAAAGGTCAGGAAAATAAAAGGAGATAAGTCACTAATGAGATGGTTAAAATCAGGTGGCAAGGATGTTCCCTGGGATTTAAGAAGCCCTCCATTAAAGTTTTAAAAATTGCCTTTATACTCTTCTTATCCAGAAGTCCCCTAGCTGGTACCCAGATAAATCCACATGGCAGCAAAGTTAACCCTAACTTCTTCAGGTCTGCACCATAACTTCCTTTCTTATAACTCTGTATGCTGGTGTCATGGGAATATGGAGGGTTAATTGCTTCTGAGTTAACCTAGTTCTATCAGTTTTCTGACCCACAACAAGGCTGCCTTATCTTTGGGAAATTTTATAGGTTTTTATTGATTCTAAGCTTTTTCCTGAAACCAAGATCCATCTTTTTCACATCAATATTCTTCACATGGTAACATATGAATGAGAGTCATGAAATGCTATAATATCCACTGAGGATTGTTCAAATGTCAACAAAGAGGCACAGGTTGGGAGTAAACATATCACGAAAAGTTACCAATGAAGACTTATACAGAAATAATGTAAGGCATATCATTAGAGAAATCACTGGAGAAAGGTCTAACTTGTAGATAGCCCATGCGATTCATTGGTATTCAGAGAGTATCATAAGAATGAGAGGAAGACAACTTGCACCTTGGGTGCACCCTGCTCTTTGTAGCCCCCCCCACAGCAAATTTATGCAAAGGCATGGCTAGTTTGTGAGGACTGATAGACATGGCTAGGTAAATAGCATTCTGAGACTGGTAGACAAGAGAAAATTTCAATCTGCATTTTAATAGGTAGTGCACTCATTGATGAAGTAATTACTAACTACATTGAAGCACTAAGATATTGGAGTACTTATTTATGAGAGCTTGGTGCAGTGGGCATAGCACGAGAATGGCATCCAGATACCTGGGTCTGAATCTTCTACTCTTCAGCTGATGTGTTGTATGACCTTAGGCAAGTCATTTGCTTCTCGTGACTCAATCTTTTCCTCTGTAAAATGAAGGAATGAAGCTTGAATATCTCTGATGTCCCAGGAACAATCTGTGAATCTTTGTGTTTAATAAAGTACTTGTAACCTGATGATCTGCCCAATGATATAGGCATTACTAAAGCTGAAGTTAAAGAAATTTAAAAATATTGCATGAGAAAACTGCTTCAGCTAGTGGCCTGAATTTCCACTCTCATTCTCTCTCTCTCTCTCTCTTTTTCTCTTTCTGTCTCTGTCTCTCTCTCTCTGTCTCTCTTTCAGTCACACACACACGTACACACACACACTTAAACTAGTTTATTTTTAAATTTAAATTTTTGGTGAAAAGAATATGTTATGTTGCAATTTTGAAAGAGAGGCTAATTATATCATGTATTGACCTGGTTCCAAATGATGCCTATCATCCATTAGTAGAAAAATATTCTTGGGTTTGCAGAGCTTTTCAATAAAAATAGAAAGCTGAAGAAAGCATTTCTTGTTCTTCCCTCTCTTAACTCCCTAACACCTTTTGAGGTACTCATATTTGAAAATTTGAAAAAAAGAAAAGTAGTTTAGTTCCCAAAGTTTGGTGAAATCTGACAAACCCATCTGTGATTTTAAATAGTAAATGAACATTGTCTAATATTTTAAGCTATGGATGAAATCATGTTTGAACAACAAACTGGAAGCTGTAAGTGAAAAAATTCTATATAGGTACCTCTATACACTAATTGTACTTAATATTGGTGTTTTATATTTTATTAAAGTCTTTCTCAAATGAAGAGCAATATTTGCTATAGCTGATCAATAAATATTTATTGAATAGGGCTGTGTGCTTGCTCCCATGCTTTTTAGCGTGATGTTTTCAGTCACGTTGACAAATGCTTTCAATGAGGATGAACATGGCATCAAGGTCAACTACCAGACCAATGGCAAGTTCTTCAATTTGAAAAGACTACAAGCCAAGACCAAAGTGAAAGGAGTGCTGGTGCATGATTTTCTGTTTGCAGATGATTATGCACTCAATGCAGCCACTGAAGCTGAGATGCAACAAAGTATGGATCAATTCTCTTCTGTCTGTGCTACTTTTGGTCAAATAACACCAAGAAAACATAGGTGTTCCATCAGCCACCACCACACCATCCATACAAGAACCAGTGGTTGCAACAAATGGAGAAGTTTTGAAAGCCGTGGTTCAAAGACAAATATGTCAAGCAGGGGTTAACTAGAGACTTTCTATAAAGTTGCCATCAGCCTAGAAACAAATCTGCTTAACAGTACCTCCAAGTAATCCATACCATTGTAGTTTGTTCAGAAAGATGGCATCAACAATGTCAAATTAATTCATATCATATGTCTACAGTAATCCCTTCATCTACCAGGCTTGTAATATTTAAAATGAAGGAAGGTGAGCTTAGTTTGGTAAGAACTATTCTAAGTGAACATTACCCCTCTTCATACAGGCTCACAAACTATCTTTTAATATTTTTTTCTAAAATTTTGTTAGATTTGAATTTAAACTTATGAGAGAGAGAAAGAGAGAGAGAGAGAGAGAGAGAGAGAGAGAGAGAGAGAGAGAGAGAGAGAGAGAGAGCATTTACCCTTCTCCAGTCCTTCAAAATTTTTTTTCATTATTTTTGAAAGATTACTGCCAGCAGTTCAGCAATCTAATCTGCCATATCTTTCAGTACCTTAAGTTATCACTTGACCTCTGAGAGGTCACAAAGAATTTTGCCATTTTCTTATCTTGAATTTCAAAGCCAAGTTAACCATTTTACTCTGTTCTTCTTGGTCTAAAGATCATTTCTCATGTCAGAGAAGTTTTTTCCTTCTGTTTAATCATCATACCCCAAATAACAGCCCTACCACTTTTCTTTATTATACTAACAGTATATACTCAATATAGCTGACAGTCCTTTCGTTCATTTTTAGTATTCAGTGTCAGTCCCAGTTCATTCTAAGCTTTACAGCACCTCTCCCTATTCTTATTGCATGGTCAGGTTTGCATTTTGATCTCCTATTTATATGCTCCTTGGGTATTCACAACCATCTCTCACAAAGCTTCATCTTTTCTTCTTTGTCACTATCATTTTCAGAGTCTGTGAGTTTCTCATCTCTCTTTTCCTAAATTTACCTGAAGTTCTGAATTAGAGAGCCTATATATTATCTGAATCCTTTGAACATGGATTTCTTAAAATCTAAATTCTACAGCATATAATACTTGGCTTTTCTCTTCTGTATCATTAATTTCCAAGAAGCATTCACTCCTTTTCCTCTTCTTTAGTCCCCAAGTTGGCCATCATTTTTGCTTTAGTAATCAGTTTCTCTTTTTCTTTAAGAATCCATGACATAATATTATTCCCCCTTCCTCCATGTTTTAATACATGAAATGATCATTGACTGAATCAAGAATTTATTAGTTGTTCTTTTTTGACAGAGGAAAAATGCCAGCAAATATCCAGATACATGAAGACGGTCATGATTGTTTTTCTATGCCTAGCAATCCCACACTGCTCCCTTCCATTCAAATTTGTCTTTTCATCGTAAATGTCCTCTGGACTGTATGCTATCTGGTTTCAAATCTTGGAACATTAACTTTCCTAATGAAGATTGTGTTGTTCAAAGGACATTAGAGATATACAGGGTGAGTGAAAGTGGGCTACAATTTATCTTCAAAGATAACCTGGGCTCAAGTTGTAGCATAAGGGATATCATAGAAGAAATGTAAAAGGAGTCAGATTGTCATGTGACAAGAGTGAGAGATAATAGATGGACAGTACAGTTGCTTCACTGGTATCATTTCCATAAGATAGCACATAGGATATATCCTTTGTGGGGTGTCTAAGAGAGAAATGTGGACCAGAGTTGCACTGATGAGGTCTGAATGGGTTACAATCTATACCAGTGACAAAAATCACAATTACATTAAAGTTGAATTTTATATTGAATGACCAAAAGTGACTCATGATCAACATGTACGGTAAGGCTTGGGAGACTTCAAGTCCCATAGTCATGTGCTGGGAAAATCATACATCTTACTTTTGGTTTAATGTCAGGTAAAAAAATGGTTTTCTCAAGGGAGACTTTTCATGATGTTGCCAGCTGTATCTACTCATATCTTCTTCCTTTGACCATTAGTAAATGGTGCTGTATCCTTATTACACCTATACAGCCACATCATTATTCTTTGGAGTCCATAAAGCTGCTTCTTTCTGGTAATTCAGGTAGTATTGCCTTACTCCCTTCCATTGCCCCTTGGGAGAAGTATTATTTAACTCCAAATGTTCAATGATTCTCTTTTCTTTCCTTCTCTATGTCACATCCATCCATTTTTCAACCTCCTGAAAAAAAAGTTAGACTTCTTTCCCTATTTAGGTTCTTTTTCTTCCTTATTTTTACTTGGAAATAAAAATACATTTTAGGCATTAGCAGGAAGCAACATGTGTTAAGTATGGAATTTTGGGGGGAAAATAGAGCAGAAGATGTCATAAGAGAAAGAAATATATGATCAGTGAATTTGGGATAAACTCATGATGAGAGCAAGGATAGGAGATAGCCAATGTGTTTTGATGGTTGGCCTTAAAATATCAGGAGAAAGTTAGAAAGCCCCGCCCCCCATGTACTATGGATTAACCCCATACACAGACTTATGGGATATAGATGAGAATCACAGAGGAGGAGGAGGCATGGATGGGGAAGGAATCTGATCTGCATCATTCAAGAGAAGTTCCACATTTATGGGATCATATATATTTTTCAGCATTTGAGTGTTTCTTGAAATACTTTTTTCCATTCTTTAAAAGAATCCTTCATTTTTCCTGATGGTCTGGTGAATAGGGAGGTGTCTCTCTATCTGTTTAATTTTCAAATATAAGTGGAAGACAAACCTAGACTTTATCTATGTATGGGCCATCAGCTCTTACTTAACAGTAGTTGAAATACAAGCATAGCACTCTATAAGTTATTGAAAATTTCTCCTTGGTCCCTGTACTTTCTGGAATCAAGATTCTCATTATGTTGTTACTCTACTGGGTAGATTCCCTAACTAACTTTCATGATGAACTGCTGTGGCAAAGTGAATGACTCTCTTACAGCAGCCAGCCTTTGTACTACATTGTGAGTAAGACTAATAGAATGTGTCTGTCACTGAGGGTTCCTGCAGAACCCATCTAGGCAGTATATCTGTGAAGCATCCTTTTAAGAAGTATAGACTGAAATAATTAGAGAAACATTAACTTCATGGTTTGGTCAATTTAATTTGATACAAATGACAATACTACCCAAATATTCTTGGTTGGTGTCATAGCAATCAAACTAACAAATAATAACTTTATACCACTTGAAAAATAATAAATAAAAAATTCATCTAGAGAAGCAAAGATCAAGAATCTCAAGAACAATAATTTTTAAAAGTGAGAAGAAAATGGGCCTATTGGTACCAGACCTCAAACTGTACTACAAAGCAGTAATTATTAACCTGATTTGGTTCCCTTTTTTTAAAAAAAATTGTTTAGTGGAACATAGGCACAAAACATAGTGAAAGAAAGAAATAATAGCCTAGTGTTTGATAGATTCAAAGGCCCCAGTTACTGGGAAATGACTCACATCTGACTAAAATTCCAAGAAAAACTGGATAGTACATTTGGCAAAAATTAAAACAACATTATGTTTAAAATAACATCTCATGCCATATACCAACAAAAGCTCTAAATTGATTCATGACCTAGGTAGTAAGGAAGAAATTGGATCTGTGGATAGAGGAAGAGTTTATGACTTAACAAGTGATAGAGAGAATTTTACACAAAACAGTGAATTATTTTGATTATGCAGTTACAGTTTCTGATAAAGGTATCATATTCAAGATATAGAAGGAAATGTTTCAAATTTATTAGACCAAGAGCCATTCCCCCAAAAGATAAATGGTTAAAGGAAATGAAAAAGCAGTTTCCAAAAACTAATCAATAATCATATTTAAAAAATGCTCTAAGTCACTAATAATTAGAGAAATGAAAATGAAAGAAACTAAGAGGTTCTACCTCATTGGAGTTTCCTTGAAAAAGATACTGGAGTGGTTTGCCATTTCCTTCTCTAGATCTTTTTGTAGATGAGAAAAATTGAGGCAAAAAGGGTTAAATGATTTGTCCAGGGTCACACAGCTAGTAGGTATCTGAGGTCAAATTTGAGCTCAAGAAGATGAGTCTTCCTGACTCCAGGTCAGGTGCTCTATCCATGGTACCACCTAGCTGCCTAGCTGACCAAGGATGCAAAGAAAAAAAAAAAACAAATGCCAACTCCTTCTCTCCCCCAGAACACAAAATTTTGAAGACTGTGGGAAAAAACCAACCATAAGCACTGTTAGTTGTTTGTATAGTGGTGAATAGTTCCAATAATTTAAAAAATCAGTTTAGAACTGTGCCCCCAAAGTTACAACATAGTATACACTGCCCTTTGACACAACTCTGCCTCTACTAGGCCTATCACACAAAGAAATCAAGGAAAGAGGAAAGGGTTTTATATGTATAAAAATATTTATCTTTTTGTAATATCTGATAATTAGAAGCTGGGTATGCCCTTTTAATTGAGGGAAAACATAAACAAATTGTGATATATGTAACATATTTAAAAATATATTTTGTCTTGATTTGTTGCTAACCTAGTTTTTACTTAGCAATTTGCAAATATCAAGCAGAAATGCAATTACTACGAATTCATGTTTTCTCTTCTCTCTGGTTGCCTTTAGGTAACCATCTTTTATTTGCTTAGTTTCAAATCTATTTTACAAGAATTCAGTCTATACTTCTAGAGACATTACAAATGTCAAAATGGATAGATTCAGTAAGTAACACTAAAATTATTTGATAAATGTAAATGCTGGATACTCTTAAGGGTTAGAATGTGTTCATCTTCTATTGGAAAGAGATAGACCCCATCTTTTATATAGTACATGTTGTTGTTTTCCAGTTCTGAGAACCTTCTTATAAAAGGGACAGATTACAATCATGCTGTTGATATTTTGCACTATAGCAGTGCTTTTCACTGTGCCATGGAGTGAAAATTTTGACGATTCTATTTTTAAATTCTATTTTTACACATTTGGAACTTGGAAGAAAACACTGGCTCAGGGTTAAAATTTTGTATTTTAAATAAATACTTGTGAACATATTTTCTTATTATAAAGCTGCCAGCACATATAAATAATATTTCATATTCATGATTTTAAATTGTGCCTTGGCATTTCCTATGAAGTCATATTCAAGTCTTTATCCAAACTGACAATGATCATTTAGATATTTTGTTTGGTTTTTAAAGTGAGTAATGTTATGAAATCTTTTCAGCTGTGTCTGTTTCAGGTCTTATAATAGGTTGGGTCATTTGCCAACAGAATTAGCCAGGAATAAGAACCACGCAAAAACCTAGTGAGTTTAACAGCTACACTTTGTCTTTTCAACATTACAAAAGAAGGCTGTCAGTTTGAAATATGGAAATTCAAAGAGAATGGAGAACCTGAAGGTGATAGTATTCACCCTACTGTATAACTGTGGGGAAACATAGGGAGGGAAATGTCTTATGTTAGAATTATTCAATTTTAGAGCTTGAAGTAACCTTTGAAAGAAGAATAGAAAATGTCTTACCAGTATTAGCAGTCAACTTTACTATAAATAAAATTTTACTTTTACTTACAAAATATCCAAAGATTATTTACAAAATCATATTCTCAGTAAATATAAGTATTTCCATCCATATTTTTACCAATACAACATAAGCTATAGTAAATATATTGATTCTTTAGTAACTAAGATTGTTGATCTTCATTTTACTTTGTTCAATACAAACATCTTGAGTTAATAAAATTTTGTATTTTAGTTTATTCACTACATCTTAGTATGATAGAATTTTCAGTAGAACTGAATAAAAGCCAAGTTTGTTTTTCTCTAAAGTATGTAATTGTCTCCTCACCATCTTATAAAATCTGGTCTTTAACATTAACAATTTCTGAATTTATTATTTCTAATACAAATAGAACACCTATTTACTGAGTACCTAATACTTACTAGGCATTGTGTTAGACACTGACTTGGGGTTTGGGGTATATGAAGAAGCATAAGCTAGAAATCCTTGGGTTCTTGAAATTTACTGTTATCTTGCGGAGATAAGACATACACAAATGAAACATTTAGTAACACTTTACTTATAGTCAAATGAATGGAATGAACAATAAAATTTGACAGTGCAGAAAAAGGAGCCTATTTGGGCAGGAAAGAGTTCTTGGAAGAAACTGGAGTCTTGAAGGATTTCACAAGATGAAGAGAAAGAAGGATTGTATTTGAGGAAGAAGAAACATGAACCAAAAAAAAGGGGGGGGGGGTAATTTGTAAAAGAGGTTAAAGAGACTACCTGATTGAATGAGAAACCAATTAAAGAGTAATGGGAAATAAATATGAAGTATAAGATCATAGATTTACAGAAGGAAGTGACCTTAGAGACTGTTAGTCCAATTTTCACATTTACAGAGGAGAAAACAGTCCAAGAGAGGTTAAATGATTCGCCCAAGGTTGTAAGTGACAGGACCAGGGTTTGTGCTCATTTCCTTTGGCTCTAAACCCAATCTCCTCTACACTTTTCTAATCAATATTAAATGTCTTTAATGAGGAGTTTGAATTTGATTTTATGAACAATGGGGAGACAACATAGGTTTTTGTGAAAATGACATGATGAAAATTATACTTCAGAGTAATTCATGTCCTAGACAATGCTTTGAAAAAAGAGCTGGAACTACATGTAGTCTGAGTTGTAGGAAAGTCAATTAGATGGGTAGACTATAAATCAATTCTAGACCTCAAGCCAGGAATTGCTGACAAGTGGGATTGAGGGAAGCTGGAACAGTATTGTAGGGAGATGTGGAACAAAAGAAAAATAGACCAGGGTCAAGTCAGCCTTGTTTGACTCAGAGGTAAGGACATCTGAGACTAGACTACAAGCAAGGTCAAGTAAAATGTGAACTAATTTATTCTTGGCCACTGTTTACCCAATCCTGGGGAAATGACTTGTACTTTGTAAGCATTTGAATATTTTTGAATTAAACTTAACTAAATTTTAAGTAACCAAAAATAATTCAAAAGAAGGACTGAAAGTCTGAGCAGAAGGAATTTCCAGGGAAAGTGAAACACAGTGGAATCAGAGCCAGAGCCAGAGCCAGAGCAGAATGTGATCTGGAAAAGGAGTGACTGTCAAATAGGTTTTGCATTAGTTTTTCATATTCATGGATCTTACTTATGCAAGGACCTCTGGTACACTCTAACCAATCTGAACTGTTTAGTGTGAACATTCACACCTTGGAAATCAGCAAATGAGACAAATTAGGGCTCTATTTACTGATTTGTTGATTGTGTAGATTTAAAAATGTGATGGAGAAAATGTGAATAATGCAGATTAAACTTAAAGGTGTGTTGTGTGTACTTTTTTTTCTTTCTGAGAACCATTTATTAATAGTATCAATTAACAAAAATATTTGAAAATACTCACTGATATCTCTCTGCTGGGAACAGGACATTGGCCACACACATCCACTTTCCCTTTATTTCTTGATGGCAAATAGATCTTTTATATACTCTAACAGCTGTGATCATGCATCTGTTGAAAATCCTGAGAAAAATGGGTTGGAAAGATTAATTAGAAGTTACTGTGTGACCTGAAGAGAACATAATTTATAGTCAGAAATCCTAGAGGCATGTAGGAAATACTAGAAGAAAGAAAATGCTATTGGAATCAGAAGATCTGGAACTAGATACAAATCCTGTCTCAGATATTTATTACCTCTTTGTCATTGGGCAAGTCTCAGCCTCCCTGAGCCTCAGTTTTCTACTATAAAATGTGCAAGTTGGCTTAGATGGCTTTGGATATTTCTACTAGGTGTATATCTATGAATCCATGACCTTGATTTAATTCAAGGTTCTCCCATTTATTAAATGAATGGTCTTGGAAAAGTCACTTTTCTGAGTGTCATTTTTCTCATCTCTCAAATGGGGCTGACACTTTATGATTCCACAGGGTTTTTATAAAGAATAAATGAAATCAGGCATGTAGTTCATCATGTAATAATAAATCTGCAGATAAATGAGTTATTATGGTTATTTTTAAGTACCAATGCTATTATTTTGATATTGTGAGTAGCGAAAGTAGGATGACTCTTGTAAGTAATTTGGAGGAAACATGGCTATAACTGAATGATAAATTGGATATAAGTGGAAAAGGGAAAGAGGAGTCAAAGTTGTCTCTAAGTCTAAAGCCTAATCTCCTTGCAAGTAAGGATTGTTTCATTCTTCTTTCTGCTTGTATACCCATCAACTAGCACAGTGCCTGGAAGATAGTAGGTACTTAATAAACAATTTTTGATTGATTGGTTGGTTGGTTCCTAGTAGGAAAGGGAAATTAGTTAGGCAGGTTGACTTTAGGAGAAATGTTAATTAGTTCAGTTCCAGACATATTGAGGTTAAGTTAATGTCAATATATGCAAATTTAATGTCTTCTAGGCAGTTGGAGGTTGAGAATATGAGATCAGGATTGTAAATAAAAAACTGAGAATCATTGGCATAGAGGAGACGGCTGAAGTTATGAGAGTAAATGAGCTCACAAAAAAACTTGAGTTCAATGAAAAGTGAGTGCAGAGGGCATTATTTTTTCCTTTGAATATTCATAGTTACAAAGGAAAAGCATATATATAAATATATATATAATATGAATATGTATATGTAGCATATAGTCCAAATAGTCTAATGAAAAAGAAGGTGGAGGCATTGAGGAGGATGTTGTGAAATGGAAATTAAGGGAGAACATTTAAGAAGGGTTCCTAGGTGGTCACATGCAGCAAAGAAGTCAAAGAAAATAAACAACTAAGAAAAGGTCAAATGTTCTAGTCTGGCCATATCTAGAATATTGTATTCAGCCCTGCATGACACATCTTAGGAGTAAAAGTTGTACAGTGTGCAGAATGGGCCAACCCAGATAGTAAAGTACCTTAAGTTCATGACATATTCATATGGGCTGAAGGAATGGGGGTGCTTAGACTGGAACAGAAAAGACCCAGGGAACCATTAACTCTCTCCAGTATTTGGAGGGCTATCAGATGGAAGAGAGAGTAGACTTACTCTATTTGGTTTCAGAGGTCCGATAAAAAAGCAATGGTTAGACGATTTAAAGATGAAAATTTAGGCTTGCTAAAGGAGAAAACTTCCTTATAATTGGAGCCTTCCAAAGTAGAAGAGACTGCCTTAGGAGTCAGTGGGGTAGGCCTCAATCTGAAGCCTCCAAGAAAAGGCAGGATGACCACTTATCAGGGTAGGTATACAGAGAATTTTCTTTGAGTATGACATCATAACCTTTATTATCATGGAAGTGAAATTTTGTGCTTCTACCCTCTGCTAAAAAGAAACTCATTAGTGACTTTTGAGAAAGCAGTGTATAATACAAAGGGAGTGGAGAACTTAATTAAAGAAATTTTAAATGGCAATAGAAGGTGAAAAAGAGGCAGTATTTCTGGAAGTATCTGACTACCTTTAGGACTAATCTATCTGATGTAGTACCACTGCTATGGGGCAGCTAGGTGACTCACTGGATAGAGTACTGGGTCTGGAGTCAGGATGATCTGAGTTCAGACTCAGCCTTAGACACTTACTACCTGTGTGACTTAACCTGTCTGCCTCAATCCACTGGATAAAGAAATAGTAAACCAATCCAATATCTTTGCCAAGAAAACCCCATGGAAAGCATTAGTATGCTATGGTCCTTTCAGTTATGATGAGTTAGATATGATTGAACAAGAATAACAGCAACCATTATCTTAACTTTGATACTTACCCTAATTCTTTTAATATATGGTTTGTGCTCAGAACATTTGAAATGTGAATTTCTTCCAACTATTTTTACTCTCCTACTCTGATGCACTGTTATGGCATGGAAAAAACCTTAGGTTTTGTGAGAACTATGACAGTTCAAATACTGGGAAGTGCTGGCAGGGCCTATCTTTTTGGAACAACTTTGTGAAATTGGAAGTGTCTGTTTGTCATCAACATATCTGTGGTCTGAGGCTGGCGTTGCTAATTTCAAAGAGGTTTGTTATTAGGCTTGCCAGTCTGGGATAAATACTCTTGGTCAGATTTACTCAAGAATCTTGTCTTCTGGGGATTAGATAGTTTACTATTATAAGCCATAGCTCAAAGCTCCTTAGCATAAAACTGTCTTCTGTCTCTCTCTCTCTCTGTGTTTTTGTGTGTCTCTCTGTCTCTGTCTCTCATCTCACTCCCAGTTGGAGAGCTCATTTACTCTGTTCATTTTATTATATATTCTCATCTTGCTTTCTCTTATTTCTGCCTTGATAAATGGATTTATTGGTTATTTACTACTTGTGTTCTTTGTGGAACTGTCAAGAGACAAGCCTTGGATATATAGTTGCATCCCTATTAAGGGATAGCAATCAGGAACTTAGTTTGGTTCCAGAAAATATTTACTTTAGATCAACAATATTTAGGGGTTTATACATATTCTAGATTAATCCCCATTCTTTGAGGAGTGCAGAGCAGCCAGCTTCTTGTTCCAACATCCTACTTCCCCTCCTGGGAAGAAACATGGTTTCCTTTGGAGAAGGGTCAATGGAGGAGAAAAGAGATACATCTATTCATACCTCCCTGAAAGCCTCATCTAGACAGACCCATATGAACATGCTTAATATACATGAACAAAACTCAGTAGCGCCCCCCCCAACATTATCATAAATAGAAGCTCTATCCACCAAACAAGCACCATAGTATTTATTAAGTACCTCATGTGATGGGAACCCATATTGATTAAAAACATGGATTCTCAATTCTTCTTCCTTGTCCCCTACCATCCCTGTCACCCATTATATAGTTATCAGTATTTCCCTTCCAACAAGATAGATAGGTAGTGGAATGAATTCTAGTTGTGCTTTTTCTTTATTCTTCTATTTTCCTAGGCCTGGTATATTGAGGACAAATATCACAACTGGCTTTTAAACATGTAAAAAAAAATATGGTCCTGTGTTTTTGAGAAGGAAGATGTTATTTTACTTTGTTGTGGTCATATTTGATAGAAAATAACTTGGGAGCGAGATCCTTAATAAAGTAAATGTGATTCTTCTTGGAACAGCAGTATTTTTTTTTAAAAGAATTACTATTCTTATTAATGAATTAAGTGGCTCCAGAAATCAGATCTGCCTATTGAATTAGATAATAAATTTAGAATGATAATTCAAACTTTATAATCTAGATACCCAAAATTTGCTATCTAAAAATCTGGAGAAATTCTTATACCAAATGTGGTATCTCTTATTTTAGAAGTTTTTAAAATAATTATTTTAAACAGGACTTTTAAAGGCATAAAGACACATTATAAAGGTAGAGTTATCTTCCTAGACTCTTTGGAGTGTTTTTTCCCTTATAGGCTGAAATGAATTGATTTCAGACATGTATCAGTCAAGCCTCTCTTTCAGAGAGAGATAATTAGAAAATGGTGCCCGTTAAAGAAGATAATAATCAGATTCTGTGTGCAATTCTATCTTAAATAAAATTCGCCAAAATTAGGAACTGTTTCTATTTTTTCTTTTCATAGCAGATAATAGGATACAATTTTAAAATTGTATGCAAAATGTGAGTTAATTGATCTAAACTTAAGATTGTTTGTTTTATCTTTTTAAGGGTCTGTTACCTGAATAGTTTAATTTTTTGCAATGTGTTTATATCACCAGCTAGAATCTAGGTATTTCTAAACTTCCCCAAGCCCTTTTAACTGTCATTTTTTATCTGCATTCTTCTATTTTTAAACCACTTCATGGAGACATGCAGGCTTGATGAGTTGACGAGTACAACATGCCATACTTACATTGGCTAATGAAGCTTCAGCTAAATAAATAACTCCAATTTACCTTGAATGAAGAAGGAAACTAAAAATATTCAGGGATCTCTTCTCTGGATTCTTTAACAATGGAGTAATTGGACATGGAGAAGTTGTTATGTTGTATAACATGATGAATAATGCAAGTTTAGAGAGGATTGTTCATTTTTAACTACCTGTTATTTTTATAGATAAAAGGAATGCCAACATGTTTACTTAGCATTCCTGCTTCAATTTCGCATATTATTTATATAATATGCTCATACCCAGGGGTTGCCTCTTTCTCTTTGAGTGAAAGGTTCCTGCTCTGTGAATAGCCTCAGGGAGTTGTCAGTCCTGACCTACCCACTCTCCATTCATTTTAGACAATTTCAGAGATGGTGCTGGAGGTAATTTGCATAACCCAACTCATCCTCTGTGGAAGAAGGCTGGAGAAAGGAAGAGAAACTAAAAGATAGCAGAAGTACCACTTGAAACTCCAGAAGGCTATATGGGAAAGTACTGGTGTAAGTAGAAGGCACCCTAAGTAGTGCCCTACCCCCAAATGTCATAGAAAGATCCACAAAACAAGCACCTAAGTATTTTTTAAGGACCTCCCATGTGCCAGGAACCCATAATGATTAAAAGCATGGAATCTGATTAAGAGATGACTCTTATCCTCACCAAGGCCAATCCACTAGGCACGCTTGATCCCTTCTTCACTCATCTTCTGAAGACTGCTCTTTTAATCCTCCATATTCTTTTTAAACTTCAAATTTCTTTATTGTTAGCTCTTTTTCTACTGCCTACAAACCAAATATCTGCTAGCTTTCAGACAAAGAAACAAACAAACCCCTTAACAGATCCTTTCTGCTATCATCCTCTCAAACTATTGGCCTATATTTCTTCTCCCTTTCTTAATCAAAATCAAGGTGCTAGAGGAAAAACAAAAGTATTCTGTACTCATTGCCTCCACCTCTTACCTCACTCACATCTCAGTCCTTTGCAGTTTGACCTCCAAAGGTACCACTTAACTGAAGCATCTGTTTCAGTCATAAGTGATCTTTTAGTTGTCAAGTCTGAGGAATTTTTTCAAAGTTCATCCTGTTTAACTGTTTTGCAATATTTATTGTGATTGACAACCATCTCCTTCTTGTTACCTTTTTTGGGTTTTCATGGCACTGTGTTCTTTTGGTCTCTCTCTGTGTCTCTGTCTGTCTCGCTTTGCTTTTCTCTTACCTCTCTAACCATTCCTTCTCAGTCATCCAACATCCACGTAATTCCCCTGATCCACGGGTGTACTCCAAGGCTCTGCTTTAGCCTTCTATTTCCATTATCTTTTTTGGTGACTTCATCTTATCACTCAGGTTTAATTGTTGTCTTTTTATTCATGAATTCCAAATCCAAACCTGACCCTCTCTCCTCTTCCATTCTTGTACCACCTACTGCCATTTCAGCATTCCAAGTGAATATCCCATATGGATCTCAAAATTATCAAGTACAAAAGAAAATGTGTTATATATTCCCTCAAACTCACCCCCTTTCAACCTTCCTTATATTTGTTTTGGTTATCACAATCCTTCAAGTAACCCATATTCATAGCCTTGGAGCCACCTTGATCCTTCATTCTCTCTCATCCCATTTATCCAACCTGGGGCCAAATCTTCTTTCTGCCTACAAACACCCACACATACACACACCACTATATGTTATGAATTACTTAGGAAAAAGTAAAATAAATATATTTATCAACCTATACAATAAATTTGAAAAGAACTTTTTTAGTCTTTAAAGATTTTTAATATGACATATGTGTTCCTTTTACTATGTATTCACCTTGTTCATGAAACCTAAAGTTTTAACACATATTCTTTCATCACAAAACCATACTTCTAGTCAGATTAAGAAGCATTTGTGAGTTTTCTCTTTGTATCAGGCACCACATAAAGTGGTAAATATACAAAACAAAGCCAAAGTAGTCTTTGCCTTCAAGGAGCTCATGCTCTAATGGAGGAGATAGCATACAGAGAACTATGTACATACAAGATATATACAGGTCAAATTGTAGGTATTCTCAAAAGGAAGGTACTAGCATCTGCTTTTTAAGAGTTTCAACTTTCCCACCTTCTTTTGGTATAATATACAGTTTGAAAAAAAATTAGAGAATTAAAAATGCAACATGAGAGAAATAAGAGATGTGTGTATGGAAGGAAATTTCAGCACCCAACACAGACCTATCTGAAGTTCAAGAGTCCATATTAATCTGGTTTCATCTGATCATTGTCATCAATTCTGACTCTATAGAAGTACATACGAATGACCATGCTTTCACAAAATGAAATTATCTCATAGTTATGGCTGGTCCCAAACATTGCATGTGTTTACACCATGCATATATGGTATGTATACATATATGTATATGTCTACATATATGTATATACCTACATGGACTATTCATATATACACATATATGTACAAATATGTGCATGTATATATTGTATATATGTGCATGCATATTTGCTTGTATATATTCTCTGTGTGTGTGTGTATTTTTGTGTGTGCATCTAACCATCTATCTAACTAGAAATGTTTAGACAGTCACTTGAGGCAATTTGTGTATAGGGTGAGGATTCAGGATCCAAATATAAAACAGAAAATATATTTAAATAAGCTAGAGGTCCCAGATTCAGGAGTCTTAGCACTTATAGCTGAAGTTCCATTATTAAAGTGCTTGAAACTTTGTGTCTGAGAAGGAGGCAAGTTTCCCAATGCAAGAACCAGCAGAAGCATAATTAAGGACAATAATCTTGGCAAGAAGAGTATACAGTCTCCTCTGGGAGCAAAGGAAAGATACATTGGAGACTGATATTTTCTTTCAGGAAGAGAGGGTAACAGAAGCAGCATGGTAGATCACTGAAAGGAGAGCTTCTGATAAAAGGGCATCCTGATGATGTATCATTAAGTACCCTAAATCATGAAGGTTTTATATGTCCCTGGGGAGTCTGTGTGGTTTATGACAAGGGGGAATCACTTAGTGTCCTATTGACTCAAATGCAGGTGCCCTTTCTGTGTATTTTATATACACAAATATAAGTTTTTGAATGTAACTGTTAATTTGAAGCCTTGTGAATCTCAGTAGTCATACGGGCCTTACAAATGCCTTTCCTTGATACTGAAGTTCCCAGATTCTACTTTGGTAGAGGTAATAACAGTCCTTATGCTCTTCTGGACACTTTACATGAGGAAGAAGCCTTTGGCACCAGGCTTACATACTTTCTTATCTCTGCTCTCCAATCCAAAATCCTTTTTTTAATTGCTCTTATTTTGAGGTTAACAATGGGTAGGCTCAGACAATCTGTCAACGCGATTGGTCTTCTGCACAGACCAAGAAGACAGCATCTTAAAGTGTGATTGGGAAGGAAAGAGAAGTAGCAATGAGGCCCCAGCATGAAGCAAAGTCTGGTCAGTAGCCTGGTTATAGTTCTGACATTTTCTTGTTACTCATTTTTTGGGGGAAGAGTTCGAAGATTAAGGTATGGAAAACTTCCATTAAGAATGGAATATGAATGGCCCTAGGCAACAAGAGAAAAATTAGACATGAAAATGGGTGTATGAAATCCAGATTAGCCATCTATATTCTGCTTTTGTTTCTAGAGAATTTTTGATTATTGCAAAGGACTGTGAGCCATGTAGATACCGCTTTCCTAAAGGACTACAGGAAAGCTTACTACCTCTACATAGGATAATAATAAAGACTTAAACAGTTTCCTTGAGGAACTTGTCATGATCCATTATCTGTTAATATTTTACTTTTTTTCTATAACTATTCAGTCATCCACAGAGCTACTAGCCATCTATATCAACCCTAAATAATTCTATTAATTTATATACAGTTGTATAGATACATTAATCTCCCAATTGTCTGATCAGTCAGTCAATCAGTCAATAAATATTAAGTACTTGATCTGTGCTAGGCACTGTACTAAGTACTGGGGATACAAAGAAAGGCAAAAAATAATCTCTGCTCTCAAGTAGTTCACAATGTAATGGATGAGACAACATGTAAAAAACTATGTACAAAGTATAAACAGAAAAATTGGAGATAATCAATAGAGAGAAGGCACTAGAATTAAGAGAGATCAGGAAAGGCTTCCTAGAGAAGGTGGGGTTTGGGGTAGGGCTTGAAGTAGACAAGGAGATGGAGATGCGGAAGGAGAACATTCCAAGTATGGGCAACAGTCAGAAAAAATGCCTGGATTCAGGAGATGGAATGTCTTGTTTGAAGAATAAAAAGACCAATGTCATTGGATTGTAGAGTATACAGTGGAGTAAGTAAGGGTAACAGGGGCCAGGTTATGAAAGACTTTGAACAGTTGAGAAAGGATTTTATTTTTGATCTTGGTGGTGATAAGGAGCTATTGGAGTTTATTGAGTAGGAAGGTGACATGATCCGCCTCATATCCGCCTCATACTTTAGGAAGATCACTTTGGTATAGACAATGAAGTAACATCAAAAAATTTTATAGGAAGTTTCTCTGACAAAGAACTCATTTCTCAAATATATACTGAGTTTAGAACCGAGTTAAATTTATAAGAGTATCAAATTGATAAATGACCAAAGGATATAAACAGGCAATTTTTACAAAAAGAAATCAAAGCTTTCTATAATCATTTGAAAAAAAAATGTTCTAAATCATTATTGATTGGAGAAATACAAGTTAAAACAGCTATGAGAGAACACTTCACACCAATCAGAAATGACAAATTCTAGAGGGGATGAGTGAAAAATAGGTACACTAATGAGCTGCTGGTGGTGTAGTGAATTGGTCCAATCATTCTGGAGAGCAATCTGTAACTATGCCAGATGGGCTATAAAACTGTGTGCATACCCATTGACTCAGCAATACCACTACTAAATTTCAATCCCAAAGAGATCAAATTAAAAGGAAAAAAGACCTATGTGGACAAAAATATTTATGGTAGCTCTTTCTGTAGTGGCAAAGAATTGAAATTTGAAGGGATGCTTATCAATGGAGAATGCATGAACAAGTTGTGGCATACGATTTGTGATGGAGTAGTGCTATCATGCTATAAGAAATGATGAGGTAAGGTTTCAGAAAACAAACAAACAAACACAGCAAGACCTATATGAATGGCTGCAAAGAGAAGAAATGGAAAATCACTGTGCATAGTAACAACAATGCTGTAGTGATGATCAGCTGTGAAAGCTGTGAAAGACCTGGTTACTCTGATCAACACAATGATCCAAGACAATTTCAAAGGATTCATGATGAAAAAACGCTATCCATTTCCAAAGAGAAAAGTGATAAATTCTGAATGCAAATTGAAGTATAATTTACTCACTTTACTTTTCTTTTTGAAATATGGCTAATACAGAAATATATTTTGCATGATTTCACATGTATAATTGATATATTGCTTGCCTTCTCACCAGGAGGGAGAGTTTGTGGGAAGGAGAGAGAATTTAGAGTTCAAAATTTTTAAAATAAAGAATGTTAAAAATAAGTAAATAATTATACAATCCTCCCCTTCCCCCCACACACAAAGATCACTTTGGCAGCAGAGTGAAGGACAGCCTGGAGTGCAGGAAGAGAAGTATTAAGAAAGCCTATCCACAGTTTATGGTAGTATAGGCATAAGGTGAAGAGGGTCTGAACTAGGATGGTGGTAGTGGAGGGGCAGAAAGGAGGACATGTATGACATGTTAGGTAGGTAAAATTGACAGGCCTTGGCAACAGACTGGAATTGGGGGAGAGGTAAAGAGAGTAAGGAGTCTTCTTACAATGACTCATATTTTTTTTTCCTCTGCCTTCCTTCATTTGATTTTATTTCCTCAAGTGCATAAAGTTTTTCTTCCATGCTTGACCAAATGCGAATTTTTTGTTTGTACAGAACTCAAGACTTTAAGGCTACAGTGTGTTACTCCCTAGTAGCAATAAGAGAAGACAATATCTTTCTTAATCAAGTGGTTAAATAGAGTTGTAGTGGACTATTTCTTTGTCTTGGGGTGAATGTAAGGAGAGGGATGGAGAAAGAAGAATGAAAGGGGCCTGAGGACAAATGTTACCTCCTTCCCTGTTTTATCAAGGGTCATCACTTTTGGTCTTGTTTTACAATATAAGGATTAAATAACATTGTCCATATATGTGTACCTGCAGATGTGATTCTACAAAAAAGTGACTGGTCCTAATTCTGAGCAGTTGACTCAAAATGGTAACATGTCCAAAAGTGTCATGACCAGTGAATTCCAGTTCAGATTAGAAGTTAAAATTGTTTCATAAGGTATTGAACTGAAGACAATTGAAATTTATTTAAAAGTAACCATGGGTTAGGTGGAACCACATGTCTTTGTGGAACAATGTGATCATTTCACAACTTCTTAGGGACACATGGCACAGTGTAGAGTTCTGTATTTAGTCCTGTATAGGACATTCCCAGCCTTGACATTCATCATCTGAGTGACTTTAGCTAAGTTATTTAATCTCTCCAGATCTTAGTTTCTTTATTTATTAAATTAACTTGGAAGCATAACGGGAGCCTCTAGGGCCTCTTTCAGTTCAAAATTTATATTCTTATTGTGACATATAAAAGTTCCAGAGACATAGTTTCCAGGTAATTAATCATTTTATTAATCATGCTAGCAATAATTAATAAAAGACCTCAGTGACACTCTTGAATGCCAAAGACCCTCATGGAATGCCAATGCTTATATGCTCTTGGAACAATCAGTACTCCTGAGGGTAGCAACTGACTGATTGATTAACAAGTTAGGAGACATAATGAATATTCTAATAAAAGTTGGACCTATTCTAATGAGGGGCTAGAAGAACATAACTTTGATCATATCATTTACTTTCAAATCACTCCCAGCCTTGGGCAATCTAATGAAAGAATTTATCCCCACCCAAACCTGAGTACAACACAATGGACTTCCCCACCTAGGTGAGTATGAACAAGATTGAGGAGAAAATTGATACAATCTCATTATCAATAAGTCTTTTTATTAGTTAATTTATTTATTTTTAGTTTTCAACATTAACTTCTATAAGTTTTCTTAAGGAATATAATTTATACATACATATATATATTTTTCTGTATATAAATTTTTTCACACACCCTCTCTTCTCCCTTCCCAAGTCTTTCAGATGCTGGTTTTTCCTAGTAGAGAATAAGATTTCAGAAAGGGATAAATCCTTGTCTCCCCAATATTAACAATTAGTTATTTAATAAGCATTTGTTTTATTGTGATGTTTTCCCTCTGAATGGAGATTCCTAAATTGAATACAAATGATATCTAGGCCTAAGAATTATGGAAATATGCTCTAATATGGTTTATTATTACATGGATTCAAATATATTGTTCAGTAAATTATGTGCTTTTAATAATACAGGTGCACATGGGCCCAAAACCCTAACCCAAGAACTGTGGAAATATGTTGCAAGATGATTTGTTCCATATAGGTCCAAGAACAATGAAAATCTGTTATATGGTTTGCTATTGCAGGGATTCAGATACAATGCTTAGTCATTCATATATTCCAAATAGTACAGATTCACATGGTAAAAGGCTGAAGTAGCATATAAACTACCTGTATAGATGGCAGAAGCAATATCATAGGACAAGGAAACCTTTTGAATAACAGATTTGAAGTGGATATAAATTTGAAAGTCATTTAAAAAAAGTTACTACATTCAGTTATCTGTTTATGAATCCTAAAGCAAGAAAATAGAAAAAGTGAAATACAGTGATAGAGGAAATTGAGCACTTTAAAATACTTAAAGTAAGTAATCTTCATATTTTATATAGGGTGGAAGATGTATTTTTAAGGTTTATTAAATTTTTGTCAGTTAACGGTGTTCAATATTAATAACGATCATTACAAAACCAGTCATTTGTCAATTGTTGCACATTGGTACTTAGAGGCAGACTCATTGAAAAATTCTGTTTTCTGTAGTGCTATGAGAATCAAGGCTCTGTTTTCCTTCAAAACAGAGACTTGTGCAGCAAAACAAGTTATTTATTTTATATGTATACACACACACACACACACACATACATATATATAGTGTTTTGTACAATACCAGGAAATGTTAACTATATTCACTCAAATTAGGGTATTAAATATCATGTATTTCATAGTTCAAGAGACTGTTCAGGCAAATAATGCAATGAGTACTATTCCATCTAGATATGTGTTTTTTTCTTTTTTTTTAGATTTGTATATTTTATTTTTTAATTGATTAATTAATTTTTAGTTTTCAACATTCACTTCCATAAATTCTAAATTTTCCCTCCCAAAGACTGCATGCAACCTGATATTGAATCTACACATACATTCCTATTAAACACACAGAAGAATTACAAAGGATGGGAGAAAACATGAGAAAGAAAACAAAACAAAAAAGAAAACAATCTGATTCATTCTGCGTTCTGACTCCATAGTTCTTTCTGTGGATGTAGATGGCAATTTCCATCATGAGTCCTTTGGAATTGTTTTAGATCCTTGCATTGCTGAGAAATGCTAAGTCTATCAAAAGCAGTCCTACACTGTGGCTGTTACTGTGTACAATGTTCTCTTGGTTCTGCTCACTTCACTCAACATCGGTTCATCTTTCTTTCCAAATTTTTCTGAAGTCCATCTGTCCATCATTTCTTATTTCACAATAGTATTCCATTATATTCAGCTTGTTCAGCCATTCCCCAATTGATGAGGATCCCCTTGATTTCCATTTCTTGGCTATCATGAAAACAGCTGCTATAAATATTTCTGTACATGTGGGTCCTTTCCCCATTTTTATGATCTCTTTGGAATACAGCCATAGAAGTGGTCTTTCTGGGTCAAAGTGTATGTACATTTTTATAATCCTTTGCGTATAATTGCAAATTGACTTCCATAGTGGTGGGATAAGCTCATAGCTCCACCAACAATGAATTGGTATTCCAACTCTCCCACATCTCCAACATTTATCATTTTCTTGTTTTGTCATGTTAGTTAATCTGATAGGTATGATGTGGCACCCCAGAGTTGTTTTGATTTTCGTCTCTCAAATCCATAGTGTTTTAGAGCATTTTTTCATAAGACTATAGATTAATTTCTTCCTCTGAAAACTGCCTGTTCATATCCTTTGACCATTTATCAATTGGGGAATGCCTTGTATTCTTGTAAATTTGACTTAGTTCTCTATATATTCTAGAATTGAGGTCTTTACCAGAGAAATTGTTTTAAAAATAATTTTTTTTCAATTCTATAAGTATTTATTAAGTATTGCAGTCAGTCAATCAATAAGTATTTTTATGTATTTATTTTTAGTTTTCAGCATTCATTTCCACAAGATTTTGAGTTCCAAATTTTCTCCCCATCTCTTCCCTTTGACCTCCCCAAGACAGCATGCATTCTGCTTATACCTTCCCCCAATCTGCTCTCCCTTCTATCGCACCCCTCCCTTCCCTTGTTCCCATGTCTTCTATTTTCATGTAGGGCAAGATAGATTTCTATACCCTATTACCTGTATATCTTATTTCACAGTTGCATATTAAAACAGTTTTTACCATTTGTTTTTAATTATTTCCCTTTCTCCCTCCCCATCCATCCCCACTGAGATGGCAAGCAATTTGATGTATGTTATACATGTGTAGTTATGCAGAAGACTTCCATAAAAGTCATGTTGTGAAAGACTGTATTTCCCTCCATTCTATTCTGCCCCCCATTAATTCTAATCTTTTTTTGACCCTATCCCTCCTCAAAAGTGTTTACTTCTAGTTACCCCCTCATCTCTTTTGCCCTCCTTTCTATCATTCCCCTCATACCCTGCTTATCTCCCTTTCCCTTACTTTCCTCTAGTATATGATAGATTTTCATAGCAAATTGAGAATGCATGTTATTCCCTCCTTAAGTTAAATGTGATGAGAGTAAGATTCATTTTTTCCATCTCACCTCCCCCCTCTTCCCCTCCATTGCAAAAGCTTTTGATTTCCTCTTTTATGTGAGATATAATTTGTCCCATTCCATTTCTCCCTTTCTCCTCCCAATATATTTCTCTCACCACTTAATTTTATTTTTTAAAATATCATCACTTCCTATTCAGCTCACTCTGTCTATATGTATATAATCCCTCCAACTATCCTAATATTGAGAAAAGTCTCAAGAGTTGCAAATATTATCTTTCCATGTAGGACTGTAAGGAGTTCAAGTTTAGTAACTCCCTTATGATTTGTTTTTCCTGTTTACCTTTTCATGCTTCTCTTGACTCTTGTGTTTGAAAGTCAAATTTTCTATTCAGTTTTGGTCTTTTCATCAAGAATGCTTGAAAGTCCTCTATTTGATTGAATGACCATTTGTCCCCCCTGAAGTATTATACTCAGTTGTGCTGAGTAGGTGATTCTTGGTTTTAATTCCAGCTCCTTTGACCTCTGGAATATCATACTCTAGACCCTCCAGTCCCTTAATGTAGAAACTGTTAGATCTTTTGTTATCTTGATTGGATTTCCACTATACTCAAATTGTTTCTTTCTGACTGCTTGCAGTATTTTCTCCTTGACCTGGGAGCTCTGGAATTTGACTACATTATTCTTAGCAGTTTTCCCTTTGAGAACACTTTCAAGAGGTGATCAGTGGATTCTTTCATTATCTATTTTATCCTCTGGTATTAGGGCAGTTTTCCTTGATAATTTCTTGAAAGATGATGTCTAGACTCTTTTTTTGATCATGGCTTTCAGGTAGTCCCATAATTTTAAAATTGTCTCTCCTGTATCTATTTTAGAGGTCAGTTGTTTTTTCCAAATGAGATATTTCACATTGCTATTTTTTCATTCCTTTGGTTTTGTTTTATAATTTCTCAATTTTTCATAAAGTCATTAGCTTCCACCTGCCACATTCTATTCTTTAAGAAATTATTTTTTTCAGTGAGCTTTTGGACCTCCTTTTCCATCTGTTCAATTCTGTTTTTTAGGACATTCTTCTCCTCATTGGCTTTTTGGATCTCTTTTGTCATTTGGGTTAGTCTATTTTTTTTCAGCATTTTTTTGCATCTCCTTTAGCAAGCAGTTGACTCAGTTTTCATGATTTTCTTCTCATTTATCTTCTCCATTTTTCCTCTACTTCTTTTATTTGATTTTCAAAATCCCTTTTGAACTCTTCCATGGCCTGAGACCAATTCATATTTTTCTTGGAGGCTTTGGATGGAGCTTTGATTTTGCTGTCTTCTCTTTGCATATTTTGGTCTTCCTTGTCACCAAAATAAGATACTATAGTCTGATTCTTTTTCTGAGTTTTGCTCATTTCCTACCATTTACTTGAGTTTTGAGCTCTTTGTTAAGGTAGTTCTCTGCTTCCAGTGGGTGTGGGGAGTGTATTTTCAGTCTTTCAATTTGCCCACAGTCTGTGGTCCTAGAGATCCAGAAACAGTGATTGCAGCTACCCCTGTTGTTGCTGTGCCTGCCTCAGGTTCCTCTGCTCCCGCCCCGCTCTTCCTCCCTGGAGTTGGGGCCAAACCATTCTTCTCTCTCACATAGGTCCCACAGATTTTTTTCCACTGACCCTCCAATTTGTCCTCAGTGTTTTGGGGTCATGAAGTCTGGAACCACCACAGGTATGAGAGATTCAGTCCCTTCCAGGCCTACTCAGGTCCCCACTGTGCTGGCATGGTCCACACTGGACTGAACTCTGCTCCCAATGTGGCATGATGGACACTTCCTGGCAACCTTTCAGGCTGTCTTGGGCTATAGATTTGCTTCACTCCATCACTCTTTGAGTTTTGCAGCTTCAGATTTTGTTTAGAGTCATTTTTTACAGGCATTTGACAGGGCTTGGGGCAGCCCTCTAGAAAGTCCATGCCATCTTGGCTCTGCCCTGCTTTATTAGTACCATTTTACTTTTTTTCATTTATATGTAAAGACAATTATTAACATTCAATTTTTTACAAAATTTTCAATTCCAAACTTTTCTCTCTCCCTCTGATCCCCTCATCTTAAAACAGTAAACAATTAGTTATAGGGTATATATATGTGCAATTATCTAAAACATATTTCCATATTAGTCATGTTGTGAAAGAAGTGACAGAACAAAAGGATAAAGGAGAGTGAAAATAGTATGCTTCAATCAGCATTCAGTCCTTCAGTTCCTTCTTTGGACATAGTTAGCATTTTCCATCATGAGTCCTTTGGAATTTTCTTGGATCATTGTATTGCTGAGAAGAGCTGAGTCATTCATTCTTGAATATTACACAATGTTTCTGTTACTGTGTATAACTCTCCTAGTTCTGCTCATTTCACTTTATATCAGTTCGTTTAAGCCTTTCCAGATTTCTCTGAAATCTGCTTGCTCATCATTTCTTATTGCACAATAATATTCATATACTCCAACTTGTTTACCTATTCCCCAGTTGAGGAATATCCCCTCAAGTTTCAATTCTTTGCTGCCCCAAAAAGAGTTGCTAAAAGTATTTTTCTTTATATAGATCCTTTCCCCTTTTTTCATGATCTCTTTGGGATACAGACACAGTAGTGGTTTTGCTGGAAATGTGCATTTCTCTGATTAAAAGTCATTCAGAGAATTTCTTCAAAAGACTTTAGATAGCTTTGATTTCTTTATCTGAAAAATTCATATTCATATCCCTTGATCATTTATCAGTTGAGGAATGACTTGTATTCTTACTGATTTGATTCTGTTCTCTATATATTTGAGAAATGATGCCTTTATCAGAGTATTTTCTTTGAGGCAATTGGGGTTAAGTGACTTGCTTAGGGTCACACAACTAAGAAATATCTGAGGCTAGATTTGAACTCAAGTACTTCTTACTCCAGGGCCAATACTCTATCCAATGTGCTACCCAGCTGCTTTTTTTTAAAAAAAGGACCAGAGCCAAGATGGCAGAGTAGAAAGAGGTACCTACTCTAGCTCTTCCCCCACAGCACATAAAATACCTGTAAAAATGACTCTAAAGAAATTCTAGGGCAAGGAAAGCCACAAAGCAATGGAACAAAGGAAATTTCCAGCCCAGGGCAGCCTGGAGGGCCATCAGGAAAGGTCTATCACATGAGAAGTAGAGCAGATCACAACCTATGGAGCCCAGTCCAGCTTTGGCTGCCTGACACCCACAGGAACAGGACTGGATCAGGCCTTGGGAGCTGAATCCCCAGCAGCAGCTGTGGTTCCCAGAACCCTCAGCCCATAAATGCCAAAGAGAGCTTCAAAGGTCAGTGAGAAAGGTTTTTCACCTGGGTGAGAAGGGAGCAGCACCCTCACCTAACCCTGGCCCCAGGTGGTGTCAGCAGCAGCAGCTCCATTTTGGGAACCTTTTGCCTCAAGACCTTGGGGGCATTGAGCTGCTGATCTGTGTCTCAGCCCCGAGTGGCAGCTTTGGGGTAAGGAAGAGTGCTGTCATGGTGGAGCTGGTGGGTGCTCTGGAAAGGGAATTCTACTCACAGATCCTGGGCAGATAAGCTTCGGTAGCTCCCAGACCAGAGCATAGTCCAGGAGAGGAGTAAACTCCTCCCCCATGATTGTGCCACCTTGGAGGAAGTGAGAACTTACAGGTCCCCACAGTTTACCCCCTTCTTGACAAAAGACTCAAAAGTCAATTAACTAGCTGGGAATATGCCCCAAAAAGAGACAAAAAAAGACTATAGAAGGTTGCTTTCTTGTTGAACAGGTATTTTCTTCCATCCTTTCACATGAGGAAGAACAATGCTTACCATCAGAGGAAGACATAAAAGTCAAGGCTTCTACATCTCAGACCTCCAAAATAAATATGCAAGATCTCAGGCCATGGAAGAGCTCAAAAAGAATTTTGAAAATCAAGTAAGAGAGGTCAATGAAAAATTAGGAAGAGAAATGAGAGCCATGCAAGAAAATCATGAAAAGCAAGTCAACAGCTTGCTAAAGGAGACCCCAGAAATGCTGAAGAAAAGAACATTTTTAAAAATAGACTAACACAAATGGCAAAAGAGGCCCAAAAAGTCAATGAGGAGAAGAATGCTTTAAAAAGCAGAATTAGCCAAATGGAAAAGGAGGTTCAAAAGCTCACTGAAGAAAATAGTTCTTTAAAAATTAGAATGGAGTAGATGAAAGCTAATGACTTTATGAGAAATGAAGAAATTATAAAACAAAACCAAAAGAATGAAAAAATAGAAGACAATGTGAAATATCTCATTGGAAAAACAACTGACCTGGAAAATAGATCCAGGAGAGACAATTTAAAAATTATGGTACTACCTGAAAGATGTGATCAAAAAAAGAGCCTAGACATCATCTTTCATGAAATTATCAAGGAAAACTGCCAGAAAAAAACAGAAGGTAAAATAAACATTGAAAGAATTCACTGATCACCCACTGTAAGAGATCTGAAAAGAAAAACTCCTAGGAATATTGTAGCCAAATTTCAGATTTCCCACATCAAGGAGAAAATATTGCAAGCAGCCAGAAAGAAACAATTTGAGTATGGTGGAAATCCAATCAAGATAACACAAGATCTAGCAGCTTTTACTTTAAGGGATTGGAAAGTCTAGAGTATGATATGCCAGAGGTCAAAAGAGCCAAGATTAAAACCAGGAATCACCTACTCCTGACACCTGAGTATAATACTTCAGGGGGACAAATGGTCGTTCAATCAAATAGAGGACTTTCAATTATTCTTGATGAAAGACCAAAGCTGAATAGAAAATTTGACTTTCAAACACAAGAATCAAGAGAAGCATGAAAAAATAAGCAGGAAAGAGAAATCATATAGGACTTACTAAAGCTGAACTATTTACATTCCTTCATGGAAAGATAATATTTGTAACTCTTGAAACTTTTCTCAGTATTTGGGTAGTTGGAGGGGTTATACATACATAGATACATACATACATACATATGTATTATAGATATATATACACATACACACACACACACACATATATATATATATACATATATATATATATATATATATATATATATATATATGTATATATATATATACAGAGGGACAGAGAGACAAAGACAGAAAGAGAGAGAGAGACAGAGAGAGAGAAACAGAAGGCACAGGGTGAGTTGAATAGGAAGGGATGATATATAAAAAAGTAAAATTAATGTATGAGAGAGAAATATATTGGGAGGACAAAGGGAGAAATAGAATGGAGCAAATTATCCCTCATAAAAGAGGCAAGAAAAAGCTTTTTCAATGGAGGAGAAAAGGGAGGAGGTGAGAGGGAAAAAGTGAAGCTTACTTTCATCACATTTGTCTTAAGGAGGGAATAACATCCTCACTCAATTTGGTATGAAAATCTATCTTATACTATAGGAAAGTAGGAGAGAAGGGGATAAGTAGGGTGGGGGGATGATAGAAGGGAGGGCAAAAGGGAGGAGGGAGTAATAAGAAGTAATCACTTTAGGGGAGGGACAAGGTCTAAAAAGAGAATAAAATAAATAGGGGGCAGGATAGGATGGTGGGAAATATAATTAGTCTTATACAACATGAGTATTATGGAAGCCTTTAGCAAAACCACACATATATAGCCTTTTTGAATTGCCTGCCTTCTCAGTGGGGATGGGTGGGGAAGGAGGAAGGGAGAGAAGTTGGAACTCAAAGTTTTAAAAAGGAATGTTAAAAATTGTTTTTGCATGTAACTGGGAAAAAAATACTGGTAATGGGGTATAGAAATCTATCTTGCCCTACAAGAAAAGAGAGAGGATGGGGATAATGGAAGGGAGAGGTGTGATAGAAGGGAAAGCAGATTGGGGGAAGGGGTAATCAGAATACACAGTGTTTTGAAGTGGGGAGGGGAGAGATGGTGAGAAAATTTGGAACTCAAAATTTTGTGGAAATGAATGTTGAAAACTAAAAATAAATTTTTAGAAAGTGCCAGTGCCAGGGGCATAGTATTCATTTATTTACTTACTTTATTTGATTAGTCCAGTCCAACTTTTCAAGATCTCATTTTGGAAATTCTTGTCAGAGATACTGGAGTTATTTGCCATTTCCTTTTCTAGCTTATTTTACAGAATAGGAAACTGAAGCAAACATGGTTAAGGGACTTGTCCAGGGTCATACAATGAGTAAGTGTTTGAGATCAGATTTGAACTCTGATATTCCTTACTCCAAGCTCGGCACTCTATCCACTGCACCACTTAGCTGTCCTGATATAGCACATACCCAATCAAGGGCTCTTATGTTTCCCTCATCCAGGTTCTAGGAATAACCTAAAATTGGAGTAAGGGCCTTCTCTAGGATTGTAGCTTCTAAGCCCCCACTGGATTAGTTTCTCCATTATTATGTTGATATTAAATAGCTAGACTTATTTCATTTTTAGAAAAGATAAGTAGAACAGAATTTCCACAGATAGGTCTATGATACATTCTTATATAAATATATAAAGTTCAAGGAAAAGTTATACTCTACTTGCAGCAAAAGGGATAATTTATAGCTTGTTTGTACTTTTGCTAAAACTCTCAAGATGTTCCTCTTAAGTATGGGATAGCTGTTTGCCTGGCTCCTTGTACTGAAGAAAGTATTGAAGTTCCTGATGCAGATAAAGCTGCCAAACTATGCTGTCCTGGAGGCACTGTTATGATTCCCAAGAAAAATCCAAATCCTACAATATTCAAAATTTTATGTCTTCTGGTCAGGAGGGTAGGGAAGAGAAAGACTCTTCACTTCATTACTCTCCCCTCCTATCCCCTAACCATAACACCTCCTGTAAACAGTTGCCTCTAAAGTCAACAGTTTAATGGAATTACTTTGTCCTATAAACTGCCAGATCTTTAAATGCTGAATTCTGAATTAGTTTGCTATTTTGCAGGAGACCCACTAAATATAACAAGATATCTGTTAATTTAATGCCTTTGAGTGACTGATTGATTCAGTAGAGATGTGTAAGCCTTGTTCACATCTAGTTCATACCTCATTGATATTTGCCACAGATGTGGTCTTACCTGATGAAAGTATCAGGACTTAATGTTAGTTACTACAATGGGAGTCATGTGATTATACTGCACTTTTACCTGATGTGGTGAAACCTGCGATATAAATGAATCCATATAATCCAGCCACTTGGGTTTAAATCCAGCCTCTGTGGGTTTAAAGTTATGGACAATAGTGGGCATTTTATCAGAGGCCTTTCCTCGATTTTTTAGTTTCTAGTGCCTTCCTCTCCCAGATTATCTTGCATCCATCCTGTATGTGCTTTTAAGTGCCTAGTTTTTTTTGGCTGTTATTTCCCCTATTGGAATGTGAGTTTCTTGAGAGCAGGGACCATGTTTTTGCTTATCAGCACTTAATGCAGTGCAGGAATATTGTAAGTGCCTATTAAATTCTATTGATTTGCCTATTACTTCATTCATATTCCTTCTTTAAAAAAATGTCTTCAAGAAAAGAATAACAAGGGGTGATGCCAAAATGGTGGAGTGAAGGCAGGGACTTCCTTGAGCTCTCCCCTGAACCCTTATAAATACATGTAATACATGTTTCTAAACAAATTTTAGAGCAGCAGAAATCACAAAATGACAGAGTAAAACAAATTTTTAGCCCAAGACAACCTGGAGGGTTAATAGGAAAGGTCTATTGTATCACACTGAGAGAGGAGCACAATTCAGTGTGGGCCATGCCTACAAAGACCAGGACCCTGCAATACCCTGAGTAGACCTCAGGGGACTGAATCACTGGTGGCTGTGGTGATTTCCAACCTTCTCAACCTGCAAACACTAAAGATAACATAGAAGACCAGTCAGAAAAGGCTGTCTGCACTTGAATAAGAGAGAAGGGTACTCCAGCCCTAGCCCCAGTCACAGGGCAGTGGTAGTGGTAGGGGTAGTGGTAGTGGCAGCAGTGGTGGCAGACTGGATTTCTTGACCCACAGACAGTGGGGGGATTAAGTGACTAATCAGAGGGGGATTGCAGAGGTCTCTCTACTGGCACTGAGGCAAGATTCTCTTACTTGCTTTTGTCTTGGTCACAGTCCTGGGTGGTGATCCTGGGGTAAGAAGGATCATTGGCAAGGCAGATATCTTGGTGGTGGTAGACAGGGAATCCTACTCACAATTCCAAGGAAGAAAAGAGTGTTTGTGGTCACTCACAGACCAGATCACAGACAATAAGAGGAGTAAACACCTCTCCCTTGATCATAAAAACTTGGAAGAACTGAAAATTTATAGATCCATAGAACTATCTCTGAACACAAAAACCCTAAAGTTTGGGAAACTGCACATTCTACTCTGGAAGAGTGCTACCTTAACAAAGTGCTAAAAAGTCAAGTAATTGGCTGGGAAAATGAGAAAACAGCAGGAAAAACCTCTAATTTTAGAAAGTTACTTTGGTGACAAGGAAGATCAAAACACATTCAGAAGAAGAAAAAGTCAAAGCTCCTACATCCAAAGCCTCTACGAAAAATATGAATTGGTCTCAGGTCATGGAAGAACTCAAAAGAGATTTTTAATATCAAGTAAGAGAAGTAGAGGAAAAAGTGGGTAGAGAAATGAGAATTATTCAAGAATATTATGAAAAATGAGTTAGCAACTTGCTTAAAAGAGACCCAAAAAATGCTGAAGAAAAGAGTACCTTAAAACAATAGATTAACCCAAATGGCAAAAGACGTCCAAAAAAGCCAATGAGGAGAAGAATTCCTTAAAAGGGAGAATAGGCCAAATGGAAAAGGAGGTCTAAAAGCTAATGGAAGAAAAGAATTCCTTCAAAAGTAGCATGGAGCAAATGAAAGTTAGTGACCTTATAAGTAATCAAGAAATTATAAAACAGAACCAAAAGAATGAAAAAAAAAATAGAAGACATTGTGAATTATCTCATTGGAAAAACCACTGATCTGGAAAATAGATCCAGGAGAGATAATTTAAAAATTATGGGACTACCTGAAAGCCATTATCAAAAAAGAGCCCTGATATTATCTTTCAAGAAATTATCAAAGAAAATTGCCCTGATATTCTGGAACCAGGAGGTAAAATAGAAATTGAAAGAATCCACTGATCACCTCTAGAAAGAGATCCTAAAAGAAAAACTCCTAGGAATATTGTAGCCAAATTCCAGAGTTCCCAGGTCAAGGAGAAAATTTTGCAAGCAGCCAGAAAGAAACAATTCAAATATTGTGGAAATATAATCAGGATAACACAAGATCTAGCAGCTTCTACATTAAGGGATTTGAGAACCTAGAATATGATTCCAGAGGTCAGAGGAGCTAGGGTTACATCCAAGAATCACCTCCCCCAGCAAAACTGAGTATAATACTGCAAGGAAAAAATGGTCTTTCAATGAAATAGAGGACTTTCAAGCATTTTTGATGAAAAGACAAGAAATGAATAGAAAACTTGACTTTCAAACTCAAGAATCAAGAGAAGCATGAAAAGGTAAATAGGAAAGAGAAATCATAAGGGACTTAATAAACTTGGACTGTTAGCATTCCTACATAGAGCAATGATATTTGTAACTCATGAGACCTTTCTCAATATTAGGGTAGTTGGAGGGAACACACACACACACACACACACACACACACACACACACACACACACATACACAGAGGGCACAGGGTGAGTTTAAATATAAAGGAGTGATATCAAAAAATAAAATTAAAAGGTTAGGGTTACTAGGAAAAGGAGAAAGGGATAGTCAGAATGGGGATAAATTATCTCCTATGAAAGAGACAAGGAAACACTTTTACAGTGAGAGGAAAAGAGGGGGTGAGAGAGAATGAGTGAACTTTACTCCCATCAGATTTGGCTGAAGGATGGAATAACATACACACTCAATTGGGTATGGAAATCTGTCTTACCCTACAGGAAAGTAGGGAGGAAGGGTATAAGAGAGGGGGAGGGATGATAAAAAAAAGAGTACAAATGAGAGGAGAGGCAATCAGAAGCAACTACTTTTGAGGTGGGATAGGATTAAAGCAGAGAATGGAAAAAATGGGGGGTAGGAAAGGATGGAGCAAAATATAGTTAGTCTTTCACAGCATGACTATTATAGAACTGTTTTGCATGACTACACATGTATAACCTACATCAATCGCTTGCCTTCTCAATGAGGGTGGGTGGAGAGGAAGGAAGGGAGAGAATGTGGAACTCAAAGTTTTAAAAACAAATGTTAAAAATTATTTTTACATGCAACTGGGAAAAAAAAGGTATATCAGTAATGGGGTATAGAAATATATCTAACCCTACAGAAAATAGAAAGGAAGGATATAAGAGCAGGGATGGGGAGGGTGATAGAAGGGAGGGAAGATTGGGGAAAGAGGTAATCAGAATGCCTGCTATCTTGGGGTGGAAGGAGGGAAGAGATAGGGAGAAAATTTGAAACTCAAGATCTTGTGGAAGTGGATGTTGAAAACTAAAAATAAATTAATTTAAATTAAAAAAAGAGAAAATGACAACAGTTTATGGAGGGTGGAGTAATGTGTTTTTGTTTCCTTCCCCTTCTCCCACTCTTTGTCTCTAACCCACAACTAAGGAACCTTATTTTGCTATTCTATTCCAGCATTTAACATATTTCTTAAAGTCTAAATTTGGTACTATTCTTAAAAATAAATTTAGAAGGGCAGGTTGGAATCTCTAAAGCCTGCCCTGTAGAATACACCCAAATATGATGTTCAGTTTCATTGGAACAGTCTCACAGAGCAATATTTACTTTGTGCCTTCCTACCTTCTCTTTCCTTTTCAAATATACTAGTTCTTCCCATTGATGTAAAAAATAGGTTGGGGGAGGGGGGAGAAGGAGAATGGAGAGTTTTCCTTTTTCCTGGCTATTATTTAGTAAGTTGTCATTTCATTTCTAATGACTTTGTTTTCTCTTGTGCATGGACAGGATAGGTGGTGCTTCCTGTTTAGATTTTCAACCAATATTCCAAAACCAGGTTATAAAGGTATTGTAAGAAGTTATATTTATTTGACCATCTGCAGGGCTCAGCTCTCCCACAGAAAGGTAATCAAAGCCAATAATAGCCCCCTTATTGCTGGTAGTATGCTATAAAAACCACTTCCCCTGTTTTGAACCACTCTTTCATTTTTTCCTCTTCTTGTGAGCTGAAAGTTTGGCAACATTACCACAAAAAAGAAAATATATTCAATATATTTTAAGAAGCTGGGTACTTTGTCCAGTACTTGATTGAAATGTATTTTTTTTTTTTGCTTTCTTTTACTAAGTAGCTTAGAAATGCTTATTAAGGAAACATTCTTTTAGTGCAATTGCATTTTTTTGGTTCAGTTCTTAGATCGAGCAAATTGGAAATTTAGAAGTCAACGCACAGCCTTGTTATGTTAACTATTTAGCCTGTTTAGAAATGTCAGTAAGTCAGTGAGTGTAAGTTTATGTATACGTACATATATACTTCTTTTGGATTCTGGGATTTCTTAGACCATAGAGGTAGTAAAGTTGCTTTATCTTCAGTGTATAATTTCTATTTTTTTTTTAGGGGGGGCTTGGTAGTTTGAGAAGTCATGAGGATAAGAAGGAATGTTTAATCTTGTATTTTGTTGCTCACATGACCCAGAACCCTGAATTGAACCTAAGTCCAGTGCCATATTTCTTAGTTATTGATATTTTATAGAACTGTTAGTTCCTAATACTGCTTCCTCTCCTATTCCTTATAAAACAAAACAAAATAAAAAGTATTCCTTATAATAAAGAAGTATACTCAAGGTTAAATACCTTGCCCACAACCACACCCGTCTTCCTAATTCCAAGTCCATTGGCCTAACTGCTTCATTAACATTCCCAGAAAGAAGTTGTTAAGAATGGATTAATCTTCAATTTTTCTCTATTGAGCTTTCTTTTTTGGTACTTTGATAGTCCTTATGTTTAAGTAATTTCACCCTCTTTTACTACTTATTTTTTAATTTGTGTAATAAAACCAGCATTTCTATATCATAGGATAATAAAAAGATTATTGCACATAAAATTGAAAATCTATTATGTACATTCCTATTAGAATATATTTGAAGTTATCATGTAATTTTTTTCCTTTATTTTTTCTCCCCTATGCTGCCTAAGAAGTGACTACATTTAGACAGAAATATAAATAATTTATAATAGTCAAAATGACTTATTCCCTCAAAGTTGTTGTTAGAAATAATATTGCTGTTATTGTATACAATATGCTGTATACAGCATCCTCTTGGTTCTACTCATTTTGCTCTTTATCGTTCCACGTAAGTGATCCATGTTTTTCTAAGATCATTGAGCTCATCATTTTTTATAGCACAGAAGTATTCCATCACAAGCATATATTATAATCTCAGAGAATAGATTTAATTCAAAGAGATAAATAGAGTAACTACATTTTGATAATAGGTACCATAAACAAGAAACAATAGCAATACTCTACCTTTATGCACCAAATAGTATAAAGCATCTACATTGTTAAAAGAAAAGTTAAATGAATTTCAGGTGGAGATAGATAGTAGTACTATAGTAGTGGGGGACTTCAATCTTACCCTCTCAGAACTAGATAAAGCTAACCAAAAAATAACAAGCATGAAGTCAAGGAAGTAAAGAGAATTATAGATAAAAGAAATATGATATATATCAAGAGAAAATTGAATGATAATAGAAAAGATTATACCTTTTTGTATTTTACTACATATAAAACGAAATACTTTTGAAAAGTTCCTGATGAAGTCCGAACAGTGTCATGTAGCACTTATAACTGATAAGGGCAGACATTATGGTGTAACGGAAAGAGATCTGTAGTAAGAGTTAAGAGGCTTGTGCTATCCCGACCTGACTCTCAGTTGTATTGCTTTTTCTAAGTCCTGTTACTTAACTAAGCCTGTGTTTTCTTTACATTAAAATGTAAGTGTTGAGCTTAATTGTCAACAAAATCATCCTCTAGACTAGCTCCACTGTGGTGATACTCAGAAAAAGATTGTTTCAATATACAAAGAGGCAGAACTGAGCTAATGTTGTAAACAGTAACAACAATATTGTTTGAAGAATAATTGTCAACGGTCAAGTTATTCTGAATACTACAAATGCTCAAATCTACTATATGGGACCCATGAAGGAAGATGATATCCACTTACAGAGAAAGAAATGGTAACTAGAACTATACATAGTATGGTTTTAAATATATTTATAAATTTGTGTCTATTAGTGGCCTTCTCTAGTGCAATATCGGGAGGAAACAGTTCAAAACTTAAAATAAGAAAATAAATTTTTAAAAATGATGGAAAGAAAGAAAAAAATACACAAAGAGACTACAATTTGATAAGAATGATGGCAGAGTGAATAGAGTGATTGTTGGGCCCAGAGTCAGTAAGATCTGACTTCAAATCCTGGCTTAGACACTTACTAACTATGTGACCCTGAATAAGTGACTTAACTTCTGTTTGCCCTAGTTTATTCAGCTGTAAAATGGGGATAGTAATAACACCTACATCACAAGGTTGTTGTATGGATCAAATGAGATAATATTTTCAAAGTGCCAAAGAAACTTAATAGAGGTTTGCTTCCTTCCTTCCTCTCTCCCTCCCTCTCTATGTCTCTCCTTCTCACCCTCTGTTCCTTCCTTCCACAATAGGTCCTAAATAAATGTTTGTTGAATGGATGAATTCAAGTCATTGATAAAAATTTTCAATGAACGTGAAAAATTTTCAAGTATCACTGGAGTTTATCCCCAGGAGTCTTAAGGAATGATTTTCCCTGGGTCTTGCCATGGAGGTAAGACATGGGGAAGGTAGCCTTTAGAAGAGTAATTGTACTATCCTGCCGCATCTCCCCTATGATCCATAGGGACTCCACGACAAAGCCAGATTTCCCAACTACTTATGGATCTATATTCTAACTTTTTGGAAAAGGTTTATAAATAAAATGCAGATCAACCTAAGCTGGTGTATATACATATGTACATATATACATACACATATATATATATATGTGTGGATATATATATGGATGTAGAGATAGAAACATAGAGATATATTTATGTATTTTTATGTAGACATATACACACATATACATACATACACACACACACATATATATACATATATATGTATGTATATATAATGGGCATATATATAACACAAACCCCACCATGCTTATACCTGAAATTGTTGTTAGCACCTCGGAAGTTATGAAGATAGGTAGGTTTCTTCCCAAACTGTACTGATGCATTGATTCTTTATCTGTATCCAGGATGAGTAATTAGGATTTCAGTAAATTAGTGTCACTTGTATTTCAAACTGGACCATTAGTATGATTCATCTGCATATCCCGGTACTGAGCATAAAACATGGAAAATTTAGTACCTAATCCATTTACCACTCAAAGTTAATTTCATTCTTTATGATGGGTTCTTTTTTCCAGAGAAAAACTTTGCTATTATATTCTCATTATATTTATGTTGCTCTTATTTTTAGTATAAGAGAATTGAAGAAACTGCCTCTTGGGTCTTCCATGTTAATGATGCAAACATGCTGTTCATCAAATTGAATTTCTCTGGAGGTGCCAGAGGAACTGACTGGCACATAGACAAGCTGGTGACACCCTTGAGGACACAGACTGAAAAGAAGTCGCAGTTGGAAACTTTAGCTAAGAGGCATTTGAATATGGGGGAGGGAGGGAATACTGCTCATTGTTAATGAACTGAGTATAACCTAATGGGATATTAAAGAACAAATGCGGGGGAAAATCCACATACATACACAGGGGAAAAGAATCATATAGCATGTTCAATTGACAAAAGAAAAGGTTATTATTTTTCTTATATAATTTCCACTGTCTCACACACACACACAAACAGACTTACTGCAATCAGTAAGTCAACTAGTCTGTCAACAATCATATATATATATATATATATATACATACACACATATACATATACATACATACATATACATGTATAAGTGTGTGTGTATGTATGCATTGTAAGATAGATAAACACACCACACAGGAGGATTGCTAGCACAGGTTCACTCTTGATCTGGTCATGCAGTAAAGACACTAAGAAGGGGTTAATAATCTTACTTTATTTTAGTGTAGTCTTACCAGAAAAAGATTGCTGATAATGGGAGCACAATTCCTACAGCATTCCCTTATTACCCTTCTTGCAGGGGCTGGTGAGAAGGGGGAAGCAACTACCCCTATGTCTTGATGAGGTCAGTAGAGACCAGCACAGTTTGTCCATTCCCCTAAATCCCCTTAGTCCTCAATGGGGACCAGTTGAGGCAAACACAGATTCCCCCAAGCCTTGATGGGGGCTGATCAAGGCATGCACAGCATTCCAGCTTGTGCATTCAACCCCAAGGGTTCCCCACCCCTTGACCAATGCCCACCTGTTTTACAGGGCAACAGACAAAGAAGGCATGTTACCAGCAATAACCTCACAAGTTTGCCTCACCTCATCCCTGTATCTCACTGTCAGCTACGGTGGATGTTACAACAAGCACAAGTGTTTATATTATTTGTAATTATATAATACTGCACAAGCATGATGGAGATGTTTTGAACCATAATAATGAGAACTCATAACTAATACCTAGGAACAAGAGATTGTTATGGCTATGGATCCTGGGAAACTGAACTCTAAAAAAGAATAACTAAAATCCACCTTACTTACATGTACATACCTACACGTAGGTATATACTTAGTTATATGGCTATATAGTTATACAGTTATGTTTATATTTATCACTTACTATATATCAGTCGCTGGGCTAAGTGCTGGAGATTCAAAGAAAGAAGCCAATTATATAGATGTGTCTTTATCTTGATATTCATCAGTATAGATAGAAATATGCCCTTATGCAGATATAGGATTATCTCCCTATTTATCAATATAAACAGAAAGATTTAACATATTTGGACAGCTATTATGCCAATCTACTTTACAAAACTCTCTTTGAGATAATTCTGGTTTTACAAATCTACTTGTAAAAGATAGAATTAAGAGAAAATATTTTCAACTTAGGAGTAGGATAATAAAAGGAAGTAGATCCAGGAATGTTTGAAAAACCTGACCTAGAGCATAGTGGGTGATTTCAACTAGGAAAGTCATATATCTTCCCTTGACCTTGTTCTGTTCAACGTTTATGTCGATTAGTTAGATGAAGGCAGGGATGGCATCTCTCAAATTTTCTAATGACGTAAAGCTGAGAGGGAGATTTAAACAACAGAGCCGTTGTAAAAATTTCCAAGCAAAACAGATTCTCTAAATGGTTGTGTCCAGAAAGAAATTGAACTTTTTGCACCCATAGTCTGGCACCTCTCTGTCAGAATGTAAATATTCTATTTCATCACTGGTTCTTTGGAATCATAGTTTACAGAAATGTTTTGGAAAAAGTACTATATAGATGTTATGAAGCATACATGTACAGATGCTAGGACCGCTCTTGGAACGGTTTTTTTAACTCAGTCTCAGATTTAGCCAATTACCTGACTTCCTGAAAGTTGAGTGGTAAGGATTGGGTAAGGAAGTGCATGTTAATGGTTTAGTTGAAGTCAAGTTTTGACAGTATTGTTAATTTATTTAAATTTCATAAAAATTTAATTTGAGAAGAGATGTCAAAATGAAAGAATGTGTTTTCATCAAAAGGTGCCAAGACTGATAAGAATGTCTAACCAGAAACGTTGATATAGTCACCAGCTCTGGAAATCTTGTCTTTATATCTTGATTTGTAGAAAAGCGGCATCTTAGGGATGCCAGTACTAGCAAAGGACCTCAAAGTTTGAAGAAAAAGTTATCATTTTTATTCAGATTCTCTCAACATATTCTATGTGTCAAGAAAAGAGAACAGATATGTTGCAAAGTGGTTCTTCCCTTTTTAGATTATATAAAAAGAATCGGTAATGATAAAAACAGGGGGTGAAGAGAGCAGTACAGAGTGCTTCATTCTGAATAATGATGAGTATGGAAGAAAAATGCAAATGTATATGAACACATAAGTCTATAGTTGAAGCATTAGATACTGATAATTATATCACCCTCACATTTTTATGCTATCAGAAGAACATTAGATTTGTAGGAAACTTCTTTTGGAAACATTCTATGAAAACATAGGTAACAGTATATGAAAGACACAAGGTAGCAACACAGCTAAGAAACTTAATCTCTTTGAGACGTTGTCCTAGCTATGATACCTTGCTTTCTGAATTTGGATTGTAAAATATTTTCTTACTTCAAAAAATTGTGATCTCACCAGCACAGGTTGTCCATCCACTGTTGTAAACTGCAAATCTTCCAGTTGAAAACTGACAACCAAAATATATTAATGCCTACATCTAAAAACTCATGTACTGTGTGTGGTCCAGTTCGTTGGCTATTTAAAGAATTGGTGAAAGCGTGGGTCAGTAAAGATAGTAAAAGAATGAGGAGAAAATGTTTGGTTTTACTATATCTAGAATAAGTTGATCCAGATTACCTCAGCAAGCACCTAATCTTATACCTTCTTTTTTAGATACATAAAATCTTTGTGAATAGTCTAAAGATATATTATCAAAATATCAGAAAGGAATAGGAACCTCTCTACAAATAATTTTCTAAAGCATATCATATCTTCACAGTCACACACCTGACAAAAATGTAAAGAATACAGATGCGGCTATGTTTCTAGTTTAGTGATGACCAAAAGAACACAACCAAAAATTAAAGAGATCTTAAAAGCTCCCTTTTAACACTCAACATCCCTGTACATATAATTAATGTAAGATTCTTTGATAGATGCAGAGATAACTTTATTCAACAATTTTTCTGATTATCAGTATCAAGATGGAATAAAATGAAAGTTTATGCCTTCACAGATGTTGTCACTGCTATATATGATGTATCAAAAGCATTGTCTACATGGAAACAAGATTCCCTATGGTAGCAACCCTTCTGTTTCACTTTCCTAAACCCACTGAAACCGGCAGATTGGGTCCCTAGAAGGGGCCACATGACTTCTCCCATTAAGGTTCTAGCAACCCTGAGGTATTTCTTTTAATACTGCTGCTTACAATCCTCCATCCAATGTAGTCTTTTCATTATCAAACAACCTTAAGTTGCTTTTGCAAAGGGATGTTTAGTGAGAAGCATGGCAAGGATAGGTACAAAAACACCTCCCAGATCGTGAGGGTCCTCTTTCCCCTTGCATTCACAAGCTTCCTGGGGAGTGTGGGCTAACGTTTAAAGTGCAAAGATTGTCAGTTACATGGTGTACATACAGAGAACACAGAGGGTTCATTCAGTGTATACTTATGACTCCTGGCCCTAGGAGTCCTTTTTTATCTTTGTAGAGTAACTATTAAGTTTACTTCAGGTCATTTTCTCAGATTTGGTGTTGTTGTTTCCTCACTTAACTGGGCTAGCTCTTTGAACAGTGTCTTTTCTGATAGATTAGTCCATTGCTGGGTCAAGCTGATCTTTTGGATGCCACTGTGGCTTCTCACTGGGCTCTGCTACTAGTGGTCATCCTAGATTAATTAAACAAGAGGAAGAAAAACAATATTGAATGCAGCATTGACTTTGGGCAATCATATTAAAAAAATCCAATTAAACACTAAAATGGAGATCCTGAATCAAAAAAGAGTGACAAAGTTGAAAACTTTAAAAATAAAAACAACCTCTACAAATAATAAAAATTTCCCCTACTGGGAAAAAATAATAAAATAGATAATATATTAACTAATTTGAATAAGAGAAGAGGAAAACCAAACCACCAATATGAAAAATGAAAAAAAAAACAAAAACTAAATAGACATTAGGAGGAACTATTTCCCTCAAATTTCTTTATCTATATCTATCTATAGAATTTTAAAAATGAAATCAGCAACTTAAATGAAATAAATATATATTTTATAATGTAAAATACCAAATCAGTAGAGTAGAGGATTCGAATGATTTCAGAATAGAGGAATTGAATAACTTATCAGAAAAAGAAATTGGACAAGTCATAAATGAACTTCCAAAGGGGAAAAAAAAAGAAACTCCATTGGACTTTCAAAGAAAATTAATTCCACTACAACACAAACTATTAGCAAGAACAGCAAAAGAAGGAATCCTATCAAATTCTTTCTATGGCAGAAATAAACAACGATGCATCAACCAGAAGAGTCAAAACAGAAAAAAAGAAAAATAAAAACAAATATCTCTAATGAACATTGATACAAAAATTAAAATAAAATGTTATTAAAAAAACTAAGGGAGTTTATCACAATGATCATGCACTATAACCAGGCTAGAGTTATACCAGGAATGCAAAGTTGTTTAATACTAGGAAAACAATATATTTAATTACTAATATTAAAAAACAAAAATTGTATTATTCATTATTATTATTGCATAGATAGATGTAGAAAAACTTTCAGCAAAATTCAACATCCATTTCTGCTAAAAAAAAGCACTAAAAGTTAGAAATAAGTGAACCTTTCATTTACATGACAATAGCATATATCTATATCAAGAGCTACTCTTATTTGTAATGGAGATAAACTAGAAAGAAGTGAATAAGCATTTATTAAGCACACATTGTGTTCTAGGCACAGTGCCAAGCACTTAACAAATAACTCATTTGATCTTTACAACAACCCTGAAAGAGAAGTTAATAACCCATTAAAAAAAATGAGGCAGACAGGTTAAATGACTTGCTTAGGGTCACCCAGCTAAGTGTCTAAAGTGGGATTTAAACTCAGATCTTCCAGAGTCCAAGGCTAGCACTTAGCTGAATTAGAATCCTTTCTAACCAAATCACAAATGAAATAAGCATATCCATTATGACTACTTCTGTTTAATATAGTATTAGAAATGCTGGTTATACCAATATGACAAAACAAAAAGAAATTGAAGACATAAGCGTAAGTAAGTAAGGAATGAAAAGATAGCTTATTGCAGTTGATATGATAGTGTAATTAACTGTGTAAAAGTCAAATAAAATGAATTAGAACAGTAACTTTAACAGATTTGCAGAATGTAAATCCACAAAAATCATCAGCATTTTCATGAAATACAAATAAACCCAGAAGGAAGATACAGAAAGAGAAATTCCACTTAAAAATAACACAGAATGCATAACATACTTGGGAGTCCACTAAGGTATACCACAAGAATTATTCAGGGCACTAAGACTTTTGGGACTATTTGTATAAATACAACTAATATAAATATTATTTGGAGAAATGAAGTCAGACTTAAATAAGTATGATTAGTAATGGGTATAGTGAATATAATACAAAGAACAGTTCTACCTAAATTAATTTACTTGTTTAAAGCCACATCAGCAAAACTATCCAAGGATTACTTTACATAAGTAGAAACACAATAATTATAATAATATGGAGGAAAAAACATCCAGACTCTCATGGCAAATAATAAAAGTAAGTGGGAACAAAGAGGGCCTAGCTAGTGTCAGATCTTAATCTTTATCATTCAGCAGTGATTATCAAAACAATACGTACTGGTTAAAAAATAGAGAAATTGATTAATGGAATATATTAATTATACTACATATGAAAATAAGTATCTTGTACCCTAGAATTAAATAAACATAAAGATTCCAGTACAGGGAGAAGGACTCCTTATATGACAAAAACTGCTAGAAAAACTGGACAATGGTATAGACTAAATTAACTTTAGACCAACTCTCATACAAAAATAATCTCCAAATCAATATAGCACTTAGATATGAAGAGTCACATCCTAAACAAATTAGAGAAACATGGAAGGAAATACCTATCAGATTTATGATTAGAAGAAAAATTCATAGCCAAACAGGGGATGGAGAGGATTACAGAAGACAAAATGAATATTTTTAGTTACATATAATTTAAAAAAAATCTTCTCCACAAATGAATCCGGTAAAACTAACATTAAAAGAGGAAGAAGTGGAAAAAAATTTGCAGCAAGTTTTTATTATAAATGTCTCATTTCTAAATGCTATTGTGCTTTAAGATATAAGGAAAGAAATGATTTCATTGAGAAACACAAAAACTTGCACTGATAGATGCAGAATGAAGTACACAAAACCAGAAGAACAGTTTATACTATAATATCAATATTACAAAAATGAGTAATTTGAAAACTATTATAAATTGATGAAGAATGAAATGAGCAGAGCAAGAATAATTTAAAAAGTAATAACTGCAGAAATAAAGAACTTTGAAAGATTTAAGAACTAAGACTGTACAATGATCCTCCATGATTACAGAGGACTAAAGATGAAATATACTATTCAACCCCCTGATAGAGACAGAGAGGGGATGAATTTAGGATACAGAATGAGATATGTTAGACACACACACACACACACACACACACACACACACACACACTTTATTTTGTTGTTGTTTAGGTGTGTCCTACTCTTCTTGATCTCTTTTTTTTTTTTTTGGCAAAGACACAGGAGTGCTTTGCTATTTCCTTTTCCACCTCATTGTACAGATGAGGAAAGGCTTGTTAAATGACTTGCCCACGGTCACACAACTAGTAAGTGTCTGATGCCAGGTGTGAACTCAGAAAAATGAGTTTCCCTGATTTGGGACTCAATACTCCATCCACTATACCACCTAGCTGCTTCTACACACATATTTGTATATAGCCAATGAGGGAATTAAAAAAAATTCCCCAAATTTATGAATTTATTTGTTTTCAGTTGTCAACATTCACTTTCATAAGTTTTAATTTTTTTCCTCCTCCCTTGCCTCGACCTTCCCAAGACAGCATGCAATCTTTTATGGGCTTTACACATACATTCCTATTAAATATATTTTCACATTAGACATGTTGCATAGACACATTTTAATGGATGAGGAAACCATAAAAAAAACAAAACATAAAAAAAGAGAAAATATTGTGCTTCATTCTGTGTTCTGACTCCATAGTTCTTTCTCAGGATGTGGATGGCATTTTGCATCGTGAATCCTTTGGAAATATTTTAGGTTCACACTATGGCTGTTCCTGTGTATAATGTTCTCCTGGTTCTGCTCACTTCACTCAGCATCAGTTCATAGAAGTCTTTTCAGGTTTTTCTGAAGTCTGCCTGTTCATCATTTCTTGTAGCACAATAGTATTCCATTACATTCATATACCACAACTTGTTCAGCCATTCCCCAAATGATGGGCATCCCTTGATTTCCAGTTCTTGACCACCACCAAAAGGGTTGCTATAAATATTTTTGTACATGTGGGTACTTTCTTCATTTTTATGATCTCTTTGGATACAGCCCTAGAAATGGTATTGCTGGGCCAAAGGGGACACTCATTTTTTTAAAATAATTTTTTATTGTGTACTTAACATAAACATTTAAAGATACAAATAAGAAACTTGTGTAGTTTGTTAAAAAAAAACCACATCAAATTTAACACCACAAAATTGCCCCTGTCTCCCTCTGAACTGATGCCCTTCCTTTTCTCCCCCATCTCTATCACTAGGCAGTAACTCAACATCCAGCCCCCACTGCCCCAGGAGAAATAGGAACACTCCCTTTTAACATACAAGTATAATCAAGCAAAACAATTCCACACATTGGCCAGTCTGAAATCTTAGATACTTCTGGGGAAAAGCAATATAACAAAATCATTTTGTGGCCCAAAACTTAAAACTCCATAAAATGGAGTTTGCCCACAGGCACTTTACTTTTCTGTGAATTTTGCACCTAACCAGGATCTAACACTTCATTCTGCTAACTACTTTTTCTAGTCAGTATGTCTGCATGGCAAGATCTTTTCTATTCTTACTCATTGGTTTTCCTTTCATTACAAGCCAATGGCTAACAATAAAAATGTTCCATAGAAGCTCAGTGTGCTGGTCTATCATCTCAGTTTCTTTACCCTTTGCTCCTAGGAAAAGGTTGAAATTTAAAAAAAAAAAAATAGGAGAGTCAGATAAGAATTCAAAGATCCAGACATAAAAGCCCCTCCTCCTCAACCATACTGGTCCCTTAAGGCTTTTTCCACTCCACAGCATAGAGGTTTCCTCTCTTCTGGCTGAGAACAGAGATTTGTAGGACAACTTGTCTATGTTTGCATGCACAATGGTTTCATTAATGCCAGCTGGGTCCAGTATCTCTCCCCAAAGACTCACCACAGTGCTATGTCCCCAGGCAACTACATCCCTGGCAGGGAAGACAGTGACCAGAAACAGCTAGTTGTCTATAGCATGGCCTTGCTGAAGCAGCTCCCAAAGTCCAGTGGTCAAATTAAAAACACTGACGTAGACTAGCAGCTGGCAAACTCTCTGAAAGTAGACTTGTGCAAATTCAGTGAAGTGAATGGCATAGCAAATTCCCACTTCCACTTTGCAGTAAGGGGTTTCAAACATGGAGAGACTGTCACCAGCACTCAAAGTTTCTGATTCTTCGAATTGAATCCTTCCAGGAACATCAGTGTCAAACAAGTGAAGCTTTCTGTGCTTTGTCAGGAGAGTTTCATCAGGACCAAATACCATACAGGTAATGTAAAATTTTCCATCATTTTCTTCTGGAATGGAGCCTTCAATGATATGAACTTGGCATTCCTTGGCTAACTCAGAAAGCTTTTCTGTGGATTCACCTGGGATTGTCTCTGCATATTCAGCGAAGCCGTTTGTACCATAGGAAAAATTAAAGCACTCAAGAAGAGTTATAATTTTGGCTCCTTGGTTTGCTACCTTCTTGATCAACTCACTACTTCGAATCAGGTTATTTGACTTCACAGAAGACACACCAAGCTGGAAGAAGGCCAAACGAAATTGAGACGTTGCTTTCGACACAGATTCCATAGAAGAAAAGCCCTGGCACATGGGGAGGAGGCTATGGGGCCCACGGAGAAGGGGATGGGAGGAGGAGGCAAAACACTAAGTAAGCCAGGAACTACCCAGGAGTAGGTATGCACATTTTTGTAGCCTTTTGGGCATGGTTCCAAACTGCTCTCCAGAATGTTTGGATCAGCTCACAACTCTACCAACAATGAATTAGTGTTCCAGCTCTCTCACATCTCTAACATTTATCATTTTCCTGTTTTGTCATGTTAATGAGTCTGATAGATATGATGTGGTACCAATGAGAGGATTTGTTTTTGCTTGACTGAACATATTTATTATGATTTTTTTAAAAAAATGGGATGGAGTAGGGTTAGGAGGGAGAGAAAATAAAATTCTATTTAAAAAAAAACAACAAAAGAGATGTGGAAGGGTCTACAGATGTGGAATGTTTCATTAACTTTCAGATAAGACCATTGTGTAGTAAGATTATTTAATGATCTTACTTTCTTTCAAAGAGACCTCTCAAGCAGTTCAGGTAACATGTAAACAGTTATAAAAAAAATCAAAACTCATCTGTATACCTTTTCTGATTACTGTTTTCTGTCAGTTTGGATAAATGTATTTGTTTGCCATTCATTATGTTCTTTGCGTAATTGGTATTTTATGGGAACTTGAGGCACTTTCCCTGTCAAAGAATAGTGATCAAAAGCTCAGCTTAAATTTTATTTCTCCTTTATTAACAATATTAGGGGTTGTAGATAGATCGAATTCTTACTCTATATCCTTTCTCTGAGAAGAGCAGAGTAGACTGTCTCTGGTCCCAACCTCCTGCTTTTTTTCTTGGTAGAAACCAAAATCTCCCTTGGAGAAGGGTAGTTAGAGGAGTTTCTCTGTCTCTGTCTCTCTGTTCTCTTCTCTGTCTCTATTTTATGCACACACATATGTTTTTGTTATATATAATATGTATACATACGTGTATGCATACATATGTATATATACACATATATTCATGCCTCCCTTCGAACCACATCTTAACAGATTGCTGGATACACATAACCTACACAGGCAAAATACCTACCACCCACTCTACTTCTTACAGCTATATCAAAGAAAAATTCATAAAGCACAATCAATAACTACTTCTGATAGCATGTGACATTCAAAACCCTAAATATATCAGCTCTCTACCAAGAAGGAACTGATTTTCACCATCTGGCCTCTGAAACCAAGATTGATCATTGTATTAATACGATTCATGACATTTTTTGTTTTTTTCATTTATGTTATTGTAGCTACTGTACATATTGTTCTTCTGGTTCTATTTTTTCTTAATTCTACTTTAGTCTACAAAACTTATGGAACTGTAGATCACAGGCTCATTGACTTAGGTACTGCACCTAAAGGGAGATTCATGAGGAGTGTCTGAAGGGCTTCTGGGTTGAGTAGTAGCCTGAGTGAGTAGTTTCTGCCATACTTGCAAGTTCTTCACATGTCTATCGCTATCATTGCACTGCTAAAATTGTAATTTGCTCTTCCCACGGATGTTGTGTATATTTATGGGAGAGTGTGCCCTAGGTTTACAGAGGAAATGTTTTATAGCTACTGGTCTTGCTCTTCGTTTGGCATAAATGCCCTTTGCTAAGAGCTCACTGAGTCTACAGTCTGCTTTTTAAAGGAATGCTTACTGGTTGGGGCTTATGAATGACAGTGTCATGAATGCAGTCACAGAGTTACCCCTGGAACCTGAAGTAATAGTGCCCTCTGGAGACTCATCCCTTGAGATTAAGTTGGAGAAGTAGCCCAGCTGGAAGGTTATATTGATCTTATCTAACCTTTCTTCTTTGGAGCTAGTCACTTCATAAACTTGTATTCCATAATGAAAGCTGTGTACAGAGAACATGTGAGGTGATATAGCTGTAATAGTCAGTGAAAATGAGAATTAAGAGGATATGTGAAATCATGCGGATACATTTCATTTATAATTCACTGAAATAGCACAACACATTTTTAAAAAGCTAGATAGAATTTGGCATGTGTTTCGAGACAGCAAAATTTTAAGGTATGAATGATAGAATAAATACCCCAGTATTATATCTAGAATTTATTTTTTCCACATTTACACCGCTGTATTACTGAATTAGAGTTTCTCTGTCATTGGTATTGCTGTAAAGGATTAGCATTAATTATTATGAATCATGATATATAATTTAATTTATGCTTTATTTTTATAAGATGCTTGAATTTTTTACAGATACATATTGGTAACCAATCTGGCTTAAGTGAGAATTGCTGATAACCATCAGGAATAATCTCTACTCTAGTCAGACCATTTTTCATAGAAAGCATCTTCATTCCAATTCGCACCATACATCATGACACTTTATAAACTCCTTTCTGTTGTTTAATTCTTCAAGGCCAAGAAACTGGGGCTTTGTCCCAAGGGTGCTAAAATTTAGAGGGCCCTGACAACAGATGTATACTTTCAACTCTGATTTGTAATTAGCTAACATGAACAGTTAGATAAAATATAGATCTCCCTCTCCCAGCAGTAGCTTGTGCCCTAGTGGCCTCTTCCTACAAGGATGGATATATCAAAATCTCTGTCTCTCCTCTGGTGGTACCTTGTGTTTCCAAGTCTGAGGTCCATTTCTGAGATATTCTCAAATCCCCTATCCCAAATAAATTTGTCAGAACAACTTGACTGTAACTCCTGTCATGTTGCTTGCCTGAGGGCTCATTTTTTGGTGTTTTTCATGGGGACCAGAATTACTAATTATAACTATGATTGTTTTATGTGTGTCTCATCTCTCCATGGCTGTTGAGGGCAAGAACCAAATTTCCTGTCTTTTTTTATCCTCCCTCTTTTGCTGGGTCCATATTACATGCATGGTATATAATCCATGATATCATTGCCACGGTTCACTAAAGGGGAAAGGGAAAGAAGTAAGCATTTATACAGCTTCTACAGACACTGTGCAGAGCACCTTTTGTAAATCTTATCTCATTTGATCCTCATAAGTAAACCAGGTGTTATTATCTCCATTTTACATTTGAGGGACCTGAGACAAACATGTTAAGTAACTTGCCCACAGTCACCCCTCTGATAAATGTCTGGAAACTAATTTGAACGCAAGCTTTCTTGATTCTAGTCTAGCACTCTGTCCACTGTACCCATACTTGCATAATGTGATCATTTGATGTTCATCTTATTAAGATATTCTTTTGAAGGTGAGACATGTAAGCCTGTTTTATACCTAGGTTTTTAAGGTTTTATTAAAGAAAGCAAAGACTCTTGAGCTTTGGAAGTTCAATGCAGAACTTTGCAAATAGCAGGGGGTTGATAAATATTTATTAATGGCTATTATAGAACTTGGCCTTTGAAGGTACAAAGTGATTTTGCAGGGAGTCCTGACAGTGCCAGATTTTATTAATTTGTAAGTTTGTTGTTAACAGAATGATCCTTGCTGTGAAAACTCAGGTAGTGGGCTGTGTCAAAATCGATGACATAATTGAACATTAATATATGAGGTAAACCTAAGCATCCTGTGAGCTTGAGGTACTTTGGTTCTGTCCAATTTATGCCTCTTTGCCCTTTCTGGAGCATTTTTGGAAGCAGCTGGTCAGATGGATAAGTTGTTTAAGAATGTTTAGGGACAAATTCTTGGACTTTATTGTCCCTTTTGACTCCCCTCTCCAATGGATCTCTTGTGAAATCCAAAGACATTATGCTTATAGTAGAACAGAATCTGGATAACATTTAGAATGTATAAGAAAGTAAATGATCTTTAGAATCATTTATATTCTCACTCCTCAGGGAATATGACCTGTTTCAAGGCAGGGGCATGGACATTTGCTAAATGACTCCTTCCCTTCTAAGTCTCTACAGTGCTCTGGTATAGACAAGTGAAGCAGAAGAGAAAAGAAGTATTTCACCTCCATTCAGCTTGATGTCAATGATAGCAAAATATTAAGGGGGCTCATGTTGTATTGTTAATGTTTAATGTGGATACATATTTCATTAATATTTTTGAGAGACATAAACCTTGGCTATATGACTGTTAAAAGAGGGCTGAAAATAAGTACATTAAGAGATAAATAATTTAATCAACAGCATTAAAATACATTTTAGTTCAAATTAGATTAATTTCTTGTGAAATGTTTTTAGTCTGAGAATTAAAAAAATTGATAAAAATTTTAAAATGTAAGAAAAGTGTACATTTGCTTTGTTCTTATTTTTACATAAAACTATTTTTGCTGGACAGAATTTTGATCTCTGTATTTTCTCTTTTTATAGTATTGGCTAATGAACATCAGTTAATTTTATTGATATTATGCATGTGTACTTTGAAATCTTCAGGAAAAGAATGCCTACAAATAAAGCCAAATAATTTGAAATTTGCTGAGTATAATATGGTTTTCAAAAATATAGTCATTCTATTTGGTTGTTATATTGGCATTGGTGCATAGATCTCTGTTCTTGATATCCGAAGATGTGGCTGTTGAGAGTGAGGTGATTATAGGGAAAGTGCTTTGCAAATCTTACAGCCATATCTATATCTATATCTATCTATCTATCTACATATATATCTACATATACAGATTTGTATATATATACATATATATGTATTATGATGCTTATTTCTGTTCATACTATGAATGTATTAATTTTGGCATTTATGTTCACAGGATCACAGATTTAGAAATGAAGTGGATATAATGACCTGGTTCAACTTTCTCATTTTACAGATGAGGAAAATGAGGTCCAGAAAAATTCAGACTCAGAGTTGTAAGAGCTGTTGTGGACATCTGAATTCTGATCTTCTGACTGATTTTTTTTTTTTTGCTAGATGTTGCTGCTTTAGTTGCATGAATTATACTTTACGTTTCCTCCAATTCTCTTTCTTCTCACATGATTGATCATAGGCCCATAAAATCTGAGTGCTGAAAGAGAACTTAGAAGATATTTATTCCAGCTCCCTAATAAATAACAACCATCTATAACTTTTCCAAGAAATGTCCATTCACTCTCAGATGGAACATTTCCTGTGAGAGGGACCTCATTACCTCAGAGAGGTAACTCACTCCATTTTTGGACTACTAACTGTTAAGTTGTTTTTTCATTCCATGGAATTGAAATGAATCTCTTGAGTTGGTTCACCTGCTATTTTCCAAAAGTTTAAGGTGCGGCAATTGGTTGGAGTTGGGATGTGGTGAATCCTCAGTAATTTTTTGGGGGGAGATGAGGGCAAGTATACAGCCCTCTGTAAGTCGATACTTCAGTTCATCTGTCACTAAACGCTTGGCAATATTTCTTTTGTTTCATCTATTCAGAGGAGTGAAATAGACAGTCCCAGAATAAAGCCTCAGAAGTGGCTAGAGAACAATTATCCTTTATTCCACAGGAGACCAAGATCTTATAGATGTGGATTCTTCCTTCTAATGTGGCAGAATGTAACCATGTACTCCTAGCCATCTTGTAGAGACAGCTATGTGGCACAGTGGATATGTCCCTGGGCCAGGAATCAGGAAGACTTGATTTGAAGTCCATGCTCAAATGGTTACTAGTTATATGATCTTGTGAAAGTCACTTAACTTTTGTCTGCCTCAGTATTTTTAATTGTAAAATGGGAATAGTAATAGCAGCTACTTTCCAGGATTGTTGTGAGGATCAAATGAAAGTATGTTTGTAAAGCACATAGTGGATACTTAACAAATACGTGTTGGGTAGCTAGGTGGTGCAGTAGATAGAGTGCTGAACCTGGAGTCAGGAAGACTCATCTTCCTGAAATCAAATCTGCCCTCAGATACCTACTAGCTGTGTGACCCTGGGCAAGTCATCTAACCCTGCTTGCCTCAGTTCCTCATCTGTAAAATGAACTGGCAAAGGCATTGACAAATCTCTCCAGTATCTTTGCCAAGAAAACCCCCCAAATGGTCATGAAGAGTTGGACATGACTGAAATGACTGAACAGTAGCAATAAAATACTTGTTTCCTTCCTTCCTTCCTTCCTTCCTTCCTTCCTTCCTTCCTTCCTTCCTTCCTCCCTCCCTTCCTTCCTTCCTTCCTTCCTTCCTCCCTCCCTCCCTTCTGTCCTTCTTTCATTCCTTCTTTCCTATTTTCCTTTCTTCTTTCCATACTTTCATAAATGCATCAAACCACTAATTTTGTTCTAGAAATTAGATATGCTGCTTGATGACATATTCAAGTCATACAAATCAAAAAAGAAGATTGGATAATATCTCCCTAATTGGCAGTCCTTTAGGGTGATCTTAATTTTGAAGTTACATTTAAACTCCATTTTGCCAGCCTACGCTATGCCAGAATGAAGATTTTTGCTGTAGTTTTCTAACTAACCCTTTGCTGTCTAGGTAAGAACATTTACGATCTCTTGCGTTACTTTCTGAATTTGGTTAATGATTCAGGAAGAAAAAAATAAGGTAATATCTAGATATCTGCAATGTTAGTTAAAGACTTGTATGAGTTTATTAACTTGAGCTATCAGAGTGGGGACAGGAGGTAAGAATGACACAGGTAAGAAGGACACAGGATATAAAATAAGTGATCATTTGCAATGCCAATGCAATACTCACAGCAACTACTATGGATATGCATGTGTATTTCTAGGGTAAGTTCACAAAATGTAAACTCTCTTCCTCAAAGACAAAACTAAAATATTTATTCAGATACCAGAAAGCCAATTCCACCAAGATAATATTGGTACATGTTACCAATAAAGGGAGCACCACCATCTGTAATGCTAATGAGATTAAAGATCTTCCCTACCCATTAATGACCCTGTCCATTAAGGGAAGCTTGATTAGGGGAGGCCCACACTTCTTATTAATTTCTAATGCACTAGTTCTCAAGGGTTATGATGCCCTCTGGATCTGAAAAGTATATAATTCCTCTGGGGTGAGGTTTTATTTTGGGGCTTACTCATTGGCAGTGTTTGTTTGGCCAGACAAGACTTTGGGCACCTGCTAAGGAACCCTCCTGCTTTGAAAACCCAGTAGTTGGTGCTTCTGTCTCTGGTAACTATGTATGTATGATCCGACTGTTATCTGTCTGTTGTTCTGTGATGTATATATTGTTTATGGTCAGACAGTTGGAAGCCCTATCTGTTAATTATTATTTCTTTGTATTTTCTTTGAAGTTCTGGGTGCTGACTTTTTCCCCTGAACTAAGTGAATGATATATGAACTTGATTAAAGTGATAGTTGCCCCCTCAAAAGCTGCTTTCCTGTCAGAAAAGCAGATCTAAGAACCTGTTCAGTAGGCCCTCCTCTGTATGTTGGGATGATTACTTTTACACCATCCCCAAGCCTTCCCTCTTTTAGACCTCCCCCAAACAAGCTCTCCTAGGCAAAATTCTTCCCTCTCATGCTGCTCTGCCTAGCTCTATCCTAGCTCTCCCTTATACTCTCTCAGCTCTGCCCTTCTTGCTGTACCTGTTCAGCAAGCTCCTCCCACCATTAGCTTCATGTGATTCAGGTTGTGGGCTAGGCCAAAGCTCAAAGCAGATCACATGGGCCTATTAAGTGGTTGGGAAGATCTTCAAATTCCCTTACTGTTACATCATTCTAGACTGGGGCTATAATCATCACAAGGGGGATGAGCTTCCAAGTAGGGAGCACTATGGAGAGAAGGGAAAAAAAGAATGATTTCCTGCTTGAATTATAAAAGGAGAGCTTGAGCTAAGTAAGACCCCAAAGAGTGCAGCTCTGGACAGAGGAATAATGTTCTCATGAGGATGATTAGGAGAGTACCTAATTAAAAATATCTCTCCTAAGCAGAAGCAGATTTCCCTTGATCTGTAGCTCTTTGCTGTCACTGAAGTATTACCACTGGCTGGAATAGGAAGCTTTATGCAATATCAGTGAAAGGATTTGGGAAAAAACCACAAACCTAGAAACTGTCAGTGGGCACACAAAGTAAGCTTTCCACCGTATATCCAGCTTAATAATGATGGATTCATAGCCAGGTCACTTTTAAATCTTTAGGATTTTTACTTACTTATATTTTACCCTAAATATTATTTTCCTTTTTTAAAAAAATAGCATATGCAGATATACCAGGAAATATGTATTATCTCTCTCCATTCTCAAAAAAAAAAAATTCCCATCTTAACTTTGTATTTCATAGATTTAAGGAAATAGAATAGGTTAAACCATCCCTCTACCAGTGCAGACCATTTTGTAGCCTCTAGTCTTAGAGTTACCAAGGACACTGAGAAACCATGTAATTTGCCTAGGGTTCTATAGGCCCTATGTGTCAATGGTGGGATGTGAACCTAGGTTCTTGACTCTGAGACTAAGCCCAAGGTCAGGCCCATCATCTTCTCTAGCATGCTCCCTCTTTAGCCTTAATGCTATAAAATGGTGTAGATCTGATTTTCCCATTTTATAGATGAGGAAATTGAACCTCAGAGCATTGAACTGATTTGCCCAGGTCACCTTAATTAAAAATAAAGTAGTGGAAAGAATTCTACACTTGAAATCAGAAAATCAAGGCTTAAATTTAGGTGTTAACTCTGAAATCAGAAAGAGCTGAGTTTGAATCTTGCCTCATACCCTTACTGTATCATTGTAATCAACTTACTAAACATCTCCTTACCTCAGTTTCCTTATCAGTAAATTGGGGATAATAATTGTGCCTATCCCAAAGGGTTTTTGTGAGGGTTAAATGTAATCATCTATGTAAAAAACACTTTATAAACCTAAAAATTCTCTCTATATGTTAGCTATAATGATTATTATTACTACTTACATGATGCTAAACAAGTAATTTTTGTCATTTGTTAAAAAAAAAGGACTAGGTTTATTGGATCTTTAAGGCTGTTTCCAGCTCTAGCATTCTATGAGCTCTTAGAGTGCAGTGTGATAGATAGAGAACTGCCTTAGAAGGCAGGAAGAACTGAATTCTGGGCAAGTCACAACCACTCAGTGCTCTAACCAGTTCTATAAAATTATAAGCTGCAGTAAAATCTATGTAGAGGGAGTTATCTTCATTTTGTAGATTGCTGTGTTAGTTAAATCCCAGGTTTTGTCCCTGCCTCATGTTAACTTAGAATAGCAGTTCTCAAAGTTTTTGGTCTCAGGACCCTTAATACTCCTAAAATTATCAAGGGCTCCAAAGAGCTTTTGTTCATGTAGCTTATATCTTTTGATATTTACCATATTATAAATCAAAACTGATAATTAAAAAATGAATTCATTAAAAAATAACATTATTATATATACTTCATATTAACATAAATGACATTTTTATGAAAAGTAACTATGTTTTCCAAAACCAAAAAAATGAAAAGAATGGTTCAGCATTTTTTTTTTGCAAATCTCTTGAGTGTTTGGCTTAATAGAAGACATCTGGATTCTTATATCTGCTTCTGCGTCCAATCTGTTATGATATGTTGTTTGGTTGAAGCTGATGAAGAAAATCTGGCCTTAAGCAGCTATGTGGATAGAAAAGGGAATTTTAACAGATAAATAACATCTTAGTCTTATTATAGAAATAGATCTGAACTCATGGACCTTTTGAAATAGTCTTGGGAACTTCTAGAAGTACTTGAAACACACTTTGAGAATCACTGCATAAGAGAAATCCTCACTTAGACTGAGGTTTTCTGACTATAGGTCTATGGTTTTGTTTCTTGTGGGAGATTCCATTGTCTTTAGTATGTTGTGAATTGTTGCCACTAAACCCTTTACTAGTGCAACATCTCCTCTCTTATGGAATAAATTTAAAAAAATCACAAGTTTTGTTTTAAACACAAAGAGAAAGGCAATATATATTCCAGGGATCACATAAGGAAGATGACTTAGTGATTTGGTTATTTAATGGCTGTCTAACCCCACATATCACTTGACAACTGCTATTTTCTTGGTGTCCTGTGAGGAATTAGAAATTAAGGACCTTAATTAACCTAACTGACCTAACAGGTTTAATTCACCTAACTCTTAACCTACCAGGTTTTTGTGACAGAGAGTTCGTTGTGATCTTTGTCTTCATTTCAGACATCCCTTGGATAATTGCCTCTTCTACTTAATCCAATTCAATTTGATTCAGCAAATATTTGTTAAATTCCTTCTGTGTTCCAGGTACAAAGACAAAAGATGAAATAATCCCTGTCTTCAAGGAGCTTGCATTCTTTTGAGGAGACCCAAGATGTACACAAATGAGAAATAAAAAGTATATATGAAATAATATGAAGTTAAAATATTTGAGAGAAATATATGTCAACAATTGTGGGCATGTTTGAGAAGAAAACAAGATCTAGAAAAACCTTGGGATCTGGCACCTGAGCTGTATCTTGAAAAAAGCTATGAAATTCCAGAGGTGAAGGTGAGGAAGCACATATTTCCAGATGTGTGGCAAGAGCTTTGTCACTGTAGAAAGGTGAAAGACAGCATGTAGTATACAGTTGTGTGCTAGAGCCAGCTTGAACGGGTTCTCAAGAGCCAATTATTAAATTATCAGTGTGAACATTTATACCTCAAAAAGTGGCATATAAAGGTGCAATTTGTTATTTTCTTGATTGGATAGACTTAAGAAAGTGATGAAGATAATGTTAATAACAGATTAAACTTAAAAGTGTGTAAAGATTCCATTTTTGGGGGAAAGTCAGCTGTTTAATATTTTCTAGCATGCTCTTGTATATAGGGAAAAACCAGAAGATCTATTTGATTGGAATGGAAAATATATGAAAGCAAATTATATGAAAAAAGCCTGAGAAGAAGGTAGGTGGGAGTCAGATTGTGGAGGGCCTGAAATGCCATGCCTAGAATTTTATTTTATCCTAGGATCAAAAGAAAACTATAGAAGATTTCCTTCTCTTTCCCACCCAATACCTAAGGGAGCAGGAGGTTAGTTGGAAGGAGATAGAGGGTGAAATAATTTATCCTATTTGCTTTTTAGTGACTTAAATGTGTTACCTTTGTGATGGATGGATTGAAGGGTAGAAGGATAGGAAGTAGAGAAACTATTAGGAAGTTATTTCAGTAGTTCAGGAAAGAAATGAAGTGTTTCTGAACTAGAGTAAAAATTGTGTGTAGAGAAGGGGACCAATAGGAGCATTATTATGGAAGTATAAATGAATCAGATAGATAGTAGGAGAACCACCAGAGAACAGGATCTTATAAGTACAAGGAAGTGTCTGGACAGAGAGCAGTCAATAGTGTCAAAAATTATAAAGTCAGGAAGAATAAGGACTATGAAAAGACACATTGGATTTGGCAATTAAGATTGCTAATTGGGAAAACAAAAGAAATGGAAGTCTCACAGACGAGTCCTAACTAAGGAATTTGACTTATCTTTCTGTTATATGTATTGTGGCTTTATTTAGAAACATTTGTTAAGAAAAAAATGGAGAAAGGGTGGGTTCTGGGTAAATTTTAATTTTTGTTGATTAGAAATTATCTTCGATGAATACTTGTGAATTTTAGAAAATGCTTTGCTTTTTCAGGCCTAACGTGGAGATGCCCCCCAAATTGTGTAAGTTTTCCTTTCCATTGCTAGAAGTGATTAGCTTGGACAGCCATCTGCTTCACAATGTGTAAAGTCTCTAAAGGCAGTCGTGTTCTAGGCTTCATCTTGTGCCACTTAACTTTCGTTTGCAATTTTTTGCATAGGTAACCCCTTCTAAATATAACATTTTAAAAAATGAAAGACTTGCAATACAGCACATATCCCTTGAGGAGAAATGCATTATTCTGATCTAGAGAAAGATCAAGTCTTTCAAAACTATCTTTTTAGTGTAAAACAAAACAAAACAAAATAGAAGTGAATCTCTTGCACTGGAAACAACGGCAAAAATCACACATTCATATTTTGCTTTAAAGTTACAAGACATTTAACATCTGAACTCATTGGTTCTGCCCCAAACCTGATATGTAATGCTACAATGTGAGCTCCTTGAGGGCAAGGTCCGTTTTGCTTTGCACGCTTAGTACTTAGCACATACCACATTTTACTGCATGATGGTTGCCACCACATAATCACTGCACTTTGTTTTGTATCAGTCCAAAAACTGGTTTATAATCTTTCATCGCATAATCGTCTCATGGTATAATTCTGTTCATCATGCTGTTTAAAAGGTAAATAGAGCAGTAATGTATTCACCAGTGGCATATGGATATGCATTTATCTCTTGCACATTGGGAGGTACTAGTTTAGAATTCTCAGCCCATGTGCATTGTCAGTATTCAATTTTAACATATATACATGAGTTCCCACCCAGCCTGATGTCTTTGTTTTTCTTAACCTTATTAAAGGGGCCATTCTTAAACAGACCTATTCAATGAACGGGAGTTGCCTCACCCTAAGTGAGTACCTGCAAGCAAGGTCTCCCATTGCATCTTGGGCCATCTCCACTCGTCCTGGGGAATATCAGGTCACTGGATTCAGATGGGTCTGGAGGAGAAGTGAGGCTGGTGACCTGCACAGCCCTCCCTCACTCAAAACAAAGTCAAGTGCAAGTCATGTCATCATTTCTCTGATGGCATGGTCTTCTTTGGCAACAAAGCACGAACACGATATACATGAGTAATCTGTGCATCCTAATCTTGCATCAAAGACTGTTTAATAATAAATGATTTTAAGTAATACCAGCACAATTTTAAAGCTTCACATAATGGTTATACCCCACTGTTTTACAAAAAAAAAAAATTGGCATAAAACCTGTGATAGTTATGTTGTGAAGTATGATAGAAGCTACTTGATAAATGCTTGTTGAAATAAATTGAATTGATATTTTACAAATGGAGAAAAAGAGTCTCAAGTTTTTACTAAAATGTTTTATTTCACCTGGATTCACTTTGATCTCTCTATCTATATATATCAAAAAAGGAAGTATGCTATAATAGAAATTGTATTGATCTTGGAATCAGGAGACATCAGTTCTAATCCTGGTTCTTACAATTCAGTTTCATCAACTGTAAAAAAAAGGATAACAACTTCACACTATTTACCTCATAGATTTTTGTGGTAAGGAAAGTGATTTGTTCAAAGCTACAGAGCTAATAAATGGTAGACCTAAGGTTTTAACAATGGATTTCTGATTGCGAGTTCAATGGTACATTACCCCTACAATGTTTTTACTTATTTTAAAAGTCCCAACTTGTGATTTCATCTACGTAGAGAACTCATACTGAAGAAACCCCCTCTCTCATGCAAATCAGCAACTATTCTGCAATGCTTAGCCTTTGAAAGTTGCCAGAGGCACTGAGACCTGTGTTGGATCACAAGTCAAAGATATAGTACAATATTTTCATGGCTGTTAGGTGTCTAAAAGAAATAAGCAGCACTGCTCTTTTCTAAGGCAATTTGAAAATTCCTCTTCACTCTCATGTTTTAATAAAGGGTTCCATGTACAATGGTTTGCTTTCAAGTAAACTGATTATTAATTTTTATTATTAATAATGATAGCTACCATTTATTTAACTCTTTAATATTTTCAAAGCACTATACAAATATTGTCACCTTTGGTCCTCACAACAGCTGTGGGAGGTAGGGTTTTACAGATAAAGAAACTGAGGCAGACAGTGTAAGTGACATTCTGGTAAGTGACTGAAGCAGGTCTTCCTAGTTCCAAATTTAATATTCTACTTGCTAAGCAATTATCAATCAACAAACATACATTAAGTGCCTACTGGGCACCAGTTATGTTATTAAACACTAGGAATATAAAGACAAAGAATCAGAACAATCTCTACTCTCAAGAAGCCATCATTCTAACAGGGAAGTCAATATGTACACGTATAAACATATGCAATATAAATGAAAATTTATACAAGACAGTTAAATATAGGGTCTTAGGGAGGGAAAACACTAAATTGTGGGGATCAGTAAAGACCATGGAAAAAGGGGGTGCTAGAGTTGCATCTTCAAAGTAGTGAAGACTTCTTTGTATGTAGAAAGGGATATATTATGAGACTGGAATGACAGGTTAGGGCCAAATTGTGAATAATAATAGTGCTAAGTGCTTTACAAACATTTAATTTTGTCATTACAATGACCCTGCAAGGTAGGTATTATTATCTCCATTTATGATGAAAAAATTGAAACAAGCAGATATTAAGTGACTTGTCCAAGGCCACACAACAAATAAGCATCTGAAGCAGGATTTGATCTTAGGCCTTCCTAACTCCAGATCCTCTCTTGGATCATTGCCTTGTCATGATGGACTTGTATAACTCAGTGAAACTAAGAGATATCCTTTTCAGCATAAGACAATTTAGATCATAGCAGGGGAGTTTTGACAAAAGGCGATCCACTGGAGAAGAAATGGCAAACCACTCCAGCATCTTTGCCAAGAAAACCCCATGATTTGGACAGATTTGGGGAGAAAGTGGAGGACAGAAGGGCCTAGTGTCCTACTATCCACAGGGTCCTGAAAAATTGGACACAACTCAACAATAAAATTCCAGGTCTTTAAATTTCAATTTAATACTGTTTAAACTAATTTCTAATGTACTTTAAGTTTTCCAAAGAACTTCCATCACCACAGTGGTATAAAGGAAGCAAAAAGACTTTCTATTTCTGTTTCCACTCTTTTCTTGGGGCGGGGAGAAGATGATGGGGTAGTAGAATCTGTCTGTCCTCCCAACCCTTACTCTCACTGCCCCAAATTGAAAAATAAGGAAATAAAACCCTTTTAACAAATATAAATCGCTGAACAAACAAATTTATACACTGCTCATGGCCCAAACTGTATGTCTCATCTTGAGTTCATCACCTTTTATCAGGAGGTGAGTAGCGTGCTTGCTCATTAATCTTAAGTAGATGTTTTTGATCAGAGAACAACTTCGAGACTAATAGAATAGGCAGAATTCTGACCATGTAAGGTCAAAAGCACAGTAGAATCTTTTGCTGTTTTTGTTGTAGTATAATCAAGTGCCTCTGACTGAATCTTGCGTTTATCATCTAAGAGTCTTTGTTAGGCGTAAAGTACAGAAATAAGAGTTTTGTTTTGTTTTTTGACTAGAAACAGTATATGTACTTGTAATGTTGATGTGATTAAAGATCTTCCCCATCCATTAATAGGCCTGCCCATGATAGGGAGTTTGATTAGGGAAGATTTGTAGGAAGACCCACACCTTTTGTTAATGAGGCACTGGTTCTCAAAGGTTGGGATGCCCTCTGGCTCTAAAAAAAGGTATAAATACTCTGAGGGTGAGGTTTTACTTTGGGGCTTAGTTTTTGGAAGAACCTTTGTGTGCCCGAGGAGACTCTGGGAGGCTGCTAAGGAGCTCCCTGGCTCTGAAAACCCAGATGTTGGTGTTTCCCTCTCTGGTAACTATAGTCAGACAGTTGGACCTGTCTATTAATTTGTGATATATGTATTGCTTATGTCAGACAGTCTGGAAGTGCTGTCAGTTTCCTGAACTAAGTGAATGACATGTGTTTGATTAAAGAAGATTGTTAACCCCTCAAAAGTTGCTTTCCTTTTAGAAAAGCAGATCAAAGAACCCATAATGGCAGGCCCCCTTGTATATGTTGGGATACATACTGTTACAGACCACCAGTTTAAATTTTTCTTAGTGGTTTAGAAATGAAGGGGAGTGTGAAAACAAGACTAAAAGAGGAGTGAACAGGAAAAGTTAGTCAAGAAATGGGACCAGGAACAAGCTAGGGCAGAGAAAGAATTAAGAAACCTATGAAAGCAGCGCTGAGATGATCCTTCATCATACTAACTGACGAGTCAGCTATTGAAGAATCTACCTAAGAAAAAGACCTTGTGAGGAATGAGCTACAGACATGCATCACTGACTTGGCCACAATGTTCTTATGATCTAATCATGGAGATAATATACATATGGTTGGGGATTAAGAATTTAGTGAAGTTCTGTGCTTTTATTTTATTATAGAGAATTACCACCACCAAAACAGATATAACCAAAGGAGCATGTTTTAGCACTGGAGATGACCTCAGAGGCCATCTCATTTTACAGAGGAGGAAACTGAAGCCCCAGTGTTTAAATTACTTGTCGAAGGACACACTGATAGCAGAGCTGGTATTTAAAACTAGGTCCTTTGTCTCCAAATCCAGCACACTTTGTGTCTAGTAGATAAGTTCTTCCTAAGTAATCTGCTGCATGCAAGAGTAGAGTGACTTGCCCAACAACACACAGCTAGTAAGTGTCATGAGTAAGATTTGAGCCCCAGGTCTCCTGAGTCCAGGTGCAGCATTCTACTCTGTCATACTGCCTCTCTACAAATATGGGGCTGTATATGGACCAGAACGAAGGGACCAGATAGTACTATCAGAATTAAGGGAAGGGAGAAATTGCTTATAAAAGAAAATAGATAAGGAACTCTAATTCTTTCCAATTCTTACCATCTTGCTGCACTTGCTTTATAGTAGTTTTCCATGGTGACGTTTTTCTTTTTTCTTCTTATGTATTACCATTAATACAATTAATTATAGTATAGATTTGGATTCTACAATAAATAGCATGGATAGGAAGGGTGATCTAGTGGATAGTGAGTCTCTGATTCAAGAAATGGGGCTTCTGTCTGTGTTCTCTGACAGATGGTATGACCTTGGGTGTGTTACTTAATCCCTCAGTTGCAGCAACTCTTTAAACTTTGCAGAATCATTGCTGATCTGCATTGATAGAGGGAATTTTCTTCCTTTATCAGTTCATTTACAGATGAGGAAACTGAGGAAAAGAGGATTTGTCCAAGGTTACACAGCTAGTAAATATCTGAGGCCAGATTCAAACACAGGCAGAGGAGTCTCTTGACTCCAAGCCCAGCATACTATATCCACTGCACCACCTAATTACCTCAGTTCCTTAGCCCTGTGGTCCAGGATTCAAATCACCTCCACCCTTCCTCTCTCTCCCATTCCCCAATAGCATTGCATTTGTGTGTTTGTCTTAAGGAAACTATAATTATACAGTATACTACTCAGTACTCCTTTCTCAGTGATTTTTATTTGGTAACTGTTCTAATAAGATTTTAAATAATTTAAATTAAATTATTATGTTGCTTGACCAATTAACTTCCAAGCAAATAATTATCTGAATATTTTTTAATTATTTGGTATTTTTATTTTTTAATTTTTGCAGCAAAAACAAGTATATGGAGAGTTGTTTTTTGACAGTAAGTGATAAATGCTCTTAAGGCTTTGCACATATTAGGCATTTAAAAATATCTTGCAAATGGAACTGGTGAATTTCTAACTTCTTAGAAAGGAGATTTAGTGGATGTTCCCAAAAGCCCCTGTGAAATTTGCTACCATAATATTATATACACGTGTGTGTGCATGTATATGCACACATATATGTATATGCATGATATATATTGTGCATATATGTACCTAAGTATGTACATTTATATATGTGTACATACATATACACATACATTTATTTATATATTTATGTGCGTAGTATATATGCGTGTGTATGTATGTATATGCTTTATACAAAAAAAACCCCAGCTTGACTTTTTACATCTGGGTTTGAAATTTCAAGCCAAATTTTCCTATTTCACACACAGTAGATAAGGGGAGAGGATTTGTTTTCCTCCTGAATAGAAAGACATCCAAAATATTGCTTTCCACCATGATTTATCCCTATCTGTCTGGCACTCTGAAATGCCTAAGGGAAATAATTTTCTGAGTGATACACTAGGTAGAGATTACCATTCGCCATTTCACACCTCATTATACACCAATTGGCCCCCTCTAATGATTTGAAAATCTAGAGGACTCTTTGAATTCTTTTCACATTAGGCATGGTTCCCAGAAACCTTTAGTTCAGTTTTAGAGTTGTCCTTCTTGGAATGCTTCCTCATTCCAAGATAATCTTTTTTGCTTTTTAAAAACAAAAGTCAGACCTTTCTGTTTAAATCTTCTCTCCATGTTTAAAAACAATACGGTGTCCAGACATTCATTTCTTTTTCAGGAAAGAATAACTGATTGTCAGGTCTTGTAGTGAGGAGGGGTGGAGAGGTCCATTTTTTCTCAACTTTGTTTACAACAATGCCTCATTTATCTGACATTTTGGGGAATCAGATCCGCCTAAGTTAATTTTCCAGAAAAACAGAAGTTTATGTGTTTGAGTAGCAAAACATTTTTTCTATTTTTTTTTTACAGAACATAAAAAAATTAATCATATTTTTATACAAATCACTAAAAATTCCATTGCACATTTTAGAGTCTGATGTAATTTAACTTTCATTTTTGATGACTCAGGGTCATTATTATGATCACCAGTTATTATGGTGGGTTAAAATGCAATGATGTCCTCTGAGATTAATTGCTCCCACACTAAATGAACCTCAACTATTATGGTTTTCTAGTTCCCCTCTCTGGTGTTTGTAGTTTCTTTTGTTGCCAGATGCTAATTGCTTCTTACAGCACTACCCTTCCCTCTGGCCTCCTTCCCACACCCACATTTAATTAGCTTTTGTCTAATTTGCTGTTAATGGGAAAACAGATCATCAAACCTGTTAGAATTATATCAAAATGAAGAGTAAATAAGTTCTGAGTTAGAGCCTGATAGTCTGTTCTCAGAATATGGCATATAATCTCTATTGTATTCCTCTACCCTGCTGAAATTATTTACATCCTATATGTGAGTTAGTATGAGCTTTTCAGGTGTCTAAAGTAAAAGTCAATGGATGTCTATCCTTTATCACTGTTCTGTGTGGTACAATGGAAAGTACACTAAATATTGATAACATTTAATATCATTTTTGGTCTTTTAATAAGGGTCAAAGCCTGAACTAATCAATCAGACTTGCTCTAAAAAAAACCTTTCCTGTGTCAGCAACTTCAAAGACCTGTTTATGATAGGATGCCTACAACCAGAGTGGTAGGAGTTTTTTCATATCTTGATATGAAGAGACAGAGGAAAACAGACATCCTGGGATCTTAATTTTCAACTGACTCTACCTTCTCAATTGTCTTATCTCACTGTATTTACAGCCTACACAACTAAGAAAACTCCTTTCTCATGGTAAAGTATATTTAAGCCTGGTCATTCTTGTGCCAGACAACTATAGGTTTCTTTCTGGCTCCATGATCATGTAACTGCTAGCTTTAAGGCAATAAATACACACACACACACACACACACACACACACACACATACACACACACATACACGTATATGTATATATACACACAACACTCATATATGCACACACACACATATATACATCCTACATATATACACACATATATATGTTTATGTATGAATATGCATATATATACATACATACTGAAATGGACGGACCGAGACAAGCACAGGCAAGAGTCAATTGAGAATTTGGGAGCATCTTTATTAGCCGGCGGCTGTCCACAAAGGAGGCAGCCCCAAACAAAGGTATGTGTGCCTTTTAAGCATCTTAGCACTTCCCGGTACAGCCTTGCAGTTCCAGCAGCACACATTTTTTACAGAACAGTTTTGACAGGGGTTCCTAGGTGCTGCTAGGCAAGGGGGCACAACAGAGAGGAGGGCCCAAGCAGCTGCCAGGCAAAGGGGTACAACAGAGAGTGGCTGCTAGGCGAAGGGGCACAACAGAAAGTGGCTACTAGGCCCAACCCTGCCTAGAAACTCAACAGACATTTCTCAACCCAGGGGCTCTGGGGGGGTGGGGAATAATGTCCACTTCACATACACACACGCACATACATATATGCCTGTTTGCCTTTTTTAACCAAACTTTCAGGTTGACAATACAAAATTTAAATCTTGCCTCAAACTCTTCTATACAGGTTAGAAAACTCTGGAAACAGTCTTTCCACCACTATCAATTCTAGACCAATGTCCTGCACCGAAGCATTTTTACTTCATTTTTATCCATGATCTGACCTGTTTCTAATGTGAAAAAGAGTGGCTGGTTCAGCAGAGATAGGATTCAGCCTTGATGTAATTAACATAATGATCAATCAGTCAACAAGTATTTACTGTTAACTATGAGCCTCTTACTGTGTGAAGCCCTAAGCTACATACAAAGAAAGGAAGAAAACAATCCCTGCCCTCAGGGAGCTCACAGACTAATGATTAAGACAAAGAAGAAATTCTGTATGAATTCAATTAGCAGTAGTAACTCGAGTTCTGTTTGATAGATCAGATGTTAACTAAATTGCTTAATTCTGATTGTGGAATTTTTTTTCCTTTCTGAATACCGTAAATGTTGTTATTGCTGTTTATCCTTCCTTCTTGAAGAGGACTATGACATCAGGGAGGTGATGCCATGACAGGGAAGTAAACTGGATTTAAGTGAGGGAGGGCTGTGCAGGCACCAGCCTCACTTTCTCCTCTGGAGCCTTCTGGGCCTAATGACAAAGTATAGATCAGGACAACTGGAGATGGCCCCTATACTGTGGGAGACCTTGGTCTTTTTAAATGCTACGAAAGAGGCCGCAAGGCTGAATGAATAGGAGACGGGTTCAAATCTTGCCTCTGATAATGTACTAGTTGTGTGACTTTGGAGGAATGACCCAATCAGTATTCTAGGCAGCCCTCTAAGAATTTAGTTTGAAGAGAAGCTGCTGACTGCCATTGGTAGAGGAAACCTCCTCGTCTTGGAGTTCCCTTTGGCAGTAAAATTGCGGGTCTATTCACTGTCTTTACCCTATAAAATTATATAGGAGAGGGAGACAATATAAAATTATATATTTGGAGGAGACCTTCAATTGGAAAGAGTAAATCTACCATTTAAATTTTATGTGTGGTTGTATTTATATATGTACACACACACACGCATAAATACAACAGCCATCTCTGTGTGTATATATATATATATATATATGCATATGTGTGTGTGTGTGTGTGTGTGTGTGTGTGTGTGTGTGGTGTGTGTGGAGAGAGCAGGGGAGGGAGGGAAAAAGGTAAGTAGGAGAGGGAGAGAGGGAGAGAAAAAAGGAGGAGAAAGGGGGGGAAAAAGGGGAGAAGGACAAAGAGAGAAACATTATGTCTTAATTTAAATACACAGTAATAAAAAGTCTCTGGCAGAATACAACCATAAAACAGCAAGTCCTAAACTTTAAGTTTTTGTTGTCATCATTTTAAATACAACAACTGTCTTTCCATACTTGTTTAGCCCAATTCACCAACACACAGTTGGGAGGAGAGGGAGGTTTGAGTCCGTGTGGGAAAACAATGGGATATTCAATTACTAAGTATCAGAACTGTGCCAGCAACTGGCTCCAGTGGGAGGGGCCAAAAAGAAGTGAAAGCTAGAAGCCTCAAGGGTCTCACTGTGTCCTTGAGGAAATAAGACATACATGAGGAGTGATGACTCACATCTGAATAGCTAGCTATTCTGGGCAGTTTGTGAGTGGTGTCAAACTAAGCCTTCTGTGACTGAAATAAGCTTTTGCAAATCACTATGAGCACTATGACCCTTTCTTCCACTTCAGCAAATTTGTATTTTGCTTAGGAAAGCATTCATTAGAGACAGCATGGTAGAGTGGATAGAGATACCTCCCCCCAAGTCAGGAAGGCTTGGGTTCAGGTCTGTTCTCTGACTCTGTGACCTTGGCCAAGTCACAACCTCTCAGTAATCCCAGATCCCTCTCTAAGCCTAGAAAACTACAGAATAGGTGCTGACCTGCATTGGTAGAGGAAATTTTTTCTTGTCTTAATATCTTTGGTTTCCATACCAAAGATATTTCAGGTCCTAGAACAACCTTACTCTCACTGCCCCCATTCCTGTCACCCAAACAACAAGATCAACAACATAAAAAGGTGCTAAATGAAGTTTTATCTATAGCTGAACTCCAGGAACTGAAGAATAAAGCTTGGGATGAATGAGGGAGCATGTATTAAATATATCCTATCTGCTAGCAATTGGGGATGCAGGGGGCTACAAAGGCAAAAGACGAAACAGTGGATGGTTTGTCCTCTAGGCTAGTTTTGGAGGTAAATCTCATAAACTATGATGAGAATTCACGAAATGAAGGTCCTGGCTTGTTGTCTCAGACTGCTCTTGTCTTTTTTGAACTGTCATCTTTGAGATCCTGAGATACCATTTAAGCCACTGTACATGATATGTCCTAAGGCTCCAGAGTTGTGTGTGTGTGTGTGTGTGTGTGTGTGTTAATGTTCACAATTGTGTCACTTACTTTTGGCTCAGTTTTTCAATTGGGTCAACAAAATTTAAGCGCCTTGTCCAAGCCTCTGCGCTGAGCTAGTAAAATTTCAAGTTTACAAAACAGGATCCTGACTTCCATTTCAAAGTTTCTTCATCCTCGACATTTAGAATGATTCTTGTCCTTCAACAATTTTACTGTGGTGGTTTTTTTTCTTTCATAATCTTCTTAGCTGTACACTTTGAAAAGCCTTGAAATTAGTAGAGGAATTTCATAGTTTAAAGTTTCCTTGGAGCCGTAGGCCAATTCAATTAGCTTGTGGCTTACTTTCAAATTTTTACAAATTGGATCAGTGAAGGATGACAGTTTCCTCCCTTCCTTTCCATGTTTCTAGGGATACCAAGTTGAAAGAAACAAAGCAGCTGGACTAATTACATTTTAGAAAGATAGTAGGCTCTTTTTATTCTTTTTAAATATTAGTTGGCAAAGGGCTTTTTTTAAGTCAGAAAAACAAAGAGCTAACGATTACACCAGACAGCCCTGACGTCTGCCGTCTATCTCCAAGCTACAAATACATAAAGTTTTGAGAAGAGAGCCTGACTCTGCGTTGTAGCTTTTTTTCCCTTTTCATTTTGAGGGAGGGAATACCAACTAAAATCTTCTCAGTGAATTTAGAAATATATAGAATAATTAATTTAAAGCTTGATGAACCTTAGAAGCCATCTAATTCAACAATCTACTTCAGAAAATGAGATTGGATTTTCATTGCCTTGATTACAGGAACTGAGGGACACTAAGTAATATAGTGAAGAGTCTACCTTACAGGTAGGATGACCTGAATTCAAATCTTGCTTCTCTCAGCTAACTGTTTGACCTTGAAGAAGTTGTTTGATTTCTTAATGCCTCCAGGCAACTCTCTGAGACGGTTATAGAAAAGTTTTTGACCAGTTATGGTGAGGGGAACTTCTACATTAAGAAACCTATATAATGAAGTCACAGATCCAGACAAGCTTTCCCCTACAACCCCCAACTTATTGTAACTATCTGTAAAATAGTAGCACTTTGTTATATTAACATTTTGGATACGGAAAGGTCTAAAATGCTATTTTACTATCATTGTCACTATCATCCTTCTCCTCTTCCTCCTCCTCTTCATTATTATTATTTTTACCAGAGAAGGGTTTAAAAACAAACAAACAAAAAAACCCTGATTTATCTTGAATTTGTGGGGCATGCTGCTAGCTCAAAAAGAATTCTCGGAGAGTAGGCACTTTCCTTTCTCTTAAAATTTCATGGTCACTTGTAGCAATATAAATCTTGTAAGTACATTATAAGATTTATGTTTGAAAGTGACCTGAAAGAGCATCTAGTAGAAATCACTCATTTTGTAGTTTATAAGATCATAGGTTCAGAGCTGAAAGGACCACTAAAGGTCATTTAGTCCAACACTATTGATTTACAAATGAGGAAACCTTGAGGTCCAGAGGCACTGAATGACTTTCCCAAAGTTACTCAGATAATAAGTAGTAGAGTAGCAATTAGAAATCAGGTTCACTCTGTCCAAGTTAATGTCTTGATTCAACCTACCAAACTGTCCTTGAAGTCAAGCCATTTGCCCACATTTATCACAGACAGGAAGTAGGATTCAAACCTAGCAATTCTGACTCCAAATCCAGTGGTTTTTTTCCCTACAACACCAAACTGCATCTTTATTTCTTAATGCTGTTGCTGTCCTCAAAAACACTGCTAGGAAAAGTGGTGATTGAATATATAGGGCCATACTGTTTAATGTGCTATGATTTCGTGAAAGTATTTTCTATTTGTTAGACTTTATGCTTAGGAACATACACTGAGCATGCTTTTCCCTATCTCTTTGTTTTAGGACAGGTGAAAACATGGTTCAAAATTACTCAAGCCTCAGGCACTGATGCTGGGTGAGGAATAAGGAAGGGACAGATGGAAACAATGAAGTCTTGATGTGCTTCCATCTACTTTCTTCAGTCTACTTCAGAGTTTACTCTGGATGTCGTCATGAGCAAGAACGTAAAATAAATGAGCTTCTCCAGATCTACACGTTAACTTCATATCAGAATATAATTTTTGTTCCATTATAAGTAGTGACAGCTTTCATTTGCATACATTTATTGGGTTTACAAAGCTCTTTCTTCTTGGTGACTATGCACAATCCTTTTATAGACAAGGAAACTAAAACTTAGGACATGAATGACTTGTTCCCAGTCAGGATTCAAACCCGTATCATATCAATCAATTAACAGGTATTTATTAAACACCTACTACGTAGGTCTTTACTATGTGCCCAACATTGTCCTAGGTCCTGGGGATATGTGACCCTATTCAGTGCTCTTTCTATTAACTTTTGCTAAGGAAGACCCTTGTGTTTGGATAATGGCTTACACATCCAGGGGATGGCAGTCAAAACTTGTTTATGGTAATGATCATATAACATACCCTCTTCTCCATATCATTTTGATACATTAGAACCACTCAGTGTGAGTCTGCTCTCCTTCCACAAATCTTGCTGCCCTCTCTATGTCTTAAGTACTTACTTTTCAATTCCTTTAACATCAAAAACATTTTTTGAGCCTAATCCAATTAGTTTCCACAAATGACTAACAAAGGATGATGAACCTTACTTTAAGCAAACATTTTATAAGAAAAATGAAGTATTATCAAAATAAGGAAAAAATGTTAAGGGCTAATTAATTTACTTCTCAGAAGAATCTGTCATAGGAACCACACTGTCTTTTGCCTTTAAATGGGTAATGCTATAGTTTAAAAGGCATCACATTTAGTGTCATAGGACATAGATTCAAATCCTGGCTCTGATTTTTATAATCTATGTGACCACTGGGCAAAAAAAATCTCTATGGGCCATAGTTTCCTCGTTTGTAAAATTAAGATATTGGGTTAGATGATCCCTAATGTCTATTTCAGCTTTAAATATATAATCTTATGAATTTATTAAAAACATGTACTCCAATTTCTAGAAAAATTATTTTGTTTAAAGGGAGGTATTCCTGTTGTAGGAACAAATTTTAAGCATTGTCAAGATCAAACTTTTATCCATTTTGTAAAGTTCTTGAGATACTTCTTTTCTTTGTGTATGAAAATAATGCCTATATAGCATTTTCATTGATGTATATGAATTTTTCAGTGAGACTGAGCATATACAGTATAGTAGAAGGAAAATCTCTTTTGCAGGCAGAAGACCTAGAAGTGAATTCTGACTTTGCCACTTAACTGACTGTATGTATGACCTTGGATCAATCTCTTAACCTCTCTAGGCTTTAATCATCTTATTTGTAAAAGAGGGGAATTGGATCAGCTCATCTATAAGATCCCTACAATTCCAAATCCAATGTATTAATTATTTTTGGTTACAAAGTTTATTGGGTTGAGTATAATTATTTCAAATACCCTCTTCAATTTTAATTGGTATGATATTGGCTCACCTAATGATATTCAGTCATTTTTCAATTTTGATTGACTTTTTGTGACCCCATTTGGGGTTTTCTTGGCTAGAGTAGTTTGCCATTTCCTTCTCCAACTCATTTTACAGATAAGGAAACCAAGGCAAACAAATAAGTGATTTGTCCAGGGTCACACAGCTAGTAAGTGTCTGAGGTAGTATGCAAATGCAGATTTTTCTGACTGATGTTTAATACACTATCATATATAGAAGTATTCTGCTAGGTTTCGAGGATACAAAGATAACTAGGTCACAGACTGTGCTCTTAAGGGAATTATGATATATTGAAAGAAGAAGATATATGGAAACTATGGGGATGATAGTAAAAAGTTGGAAAGAGATCTCAGCAAAGTAGTAGGCAACATTTGAAGGAAAGGTCATTTTCATCTTGGAGGGGGTTATTTAACTTTCAATAGGTAGTTCACTGAATGTAATCTCTATCTAAATGCCATTTCATTATATTGTTCCAAATTATATAAATGTAATTTCAAAAGTTTATTTACCAATAGTTTTACCTTAGAAAATGCATTGAAGGGTGAGAGAAGCATCAAGACCACACTGTTCTACACAGGTATCCCACCAGCCTGGCCCACCTCCCTCTACCCCTCTGTCTGTCTGATCCCTGCCAGTAGTGGCACTTGTTGCATTCCAGATAACGGGCTCATGGTGCAGCAGCTCTTCAGTTGTGGAGATGGACTCAAGTACAATGACTTCCCCATCCTCCCAGGCTAGATAGACTTCACAACAGACCAAGTAGACCTAACTTCAGCACTTACCAAGAAGATATCCCTGAAGACCCTACTTGTTTTTTCCCCAATGGACACAGTCACTGAGATCAGGATGGCTATAGCCATGGTGCTCTCAGAAAATATTGTCTTTATCCATCATAACCGCAGCCCAGAATTCCAGACCAATGAAGTACACAAAGTAGAAAAATATGGGTAGGGTTTCATCACTGATCCTGTGGTCCTGAGCTCCAAAGATGAAGTCAGAGATGTGTTTGAAGCCAAGACAAGGCATGGCTTCTGTGGAATCCCAAACATGAACAATGGCAAGATGGACACCTGCCTAGTGGGCATCATCTCCTCTTGTGACATTGATTTTCTCAAGGAGGAGGAACATGACTATTTCCTGGGTGAGATCATGACCAGGCAGGAAGATCTAGTGGTGGCTCCTGTAGGAGTCATGTTAAAGGAAACCAATGAAATCTTGTAGTGGGGCAAGAAAGGGAAGCTACCCATTATAAATGAGGATGATGAGCTAGTAGCTGTCAATGCCTGCACAGACATGAAGGAGAATTGGGACTATTCCCTGGCATCCAAAGATACCAAGAAGTAGCTTTCATGCAGGCAGTCATTGGTACCCATGAGGATGACAGGTATTGACTTGACTTGCTGGCTCAAGCTGGTGTCAATATAGTCATTCTGGACTCTTCCCAAGGAAACTCCATTTCCCAAATTAACATGATCAGTTACATCAAGAAGAAATATAACAACTTCCATGTTATTAGTGGCAATGTGGAGATAGCTGCACAGGCAAAAATCCTCACTGATACTGGACTGGATGCCCTAAGTGTTGGCATGGGTAGTAGCTCCATCTGCATCACACAAGAAGTGCTGGCATGCGGGCGGCCTCAGGTGACAGCTGCATACAAGGTCTCAGAATATGCATGGCACTTTAGGGTCCCTGTCATTGCAGATGGCGCCATCCAAAACGTAGGTCACATCACCAGAGCCCTTGCCCTTGGAGCTTCCACAGTGATGATGGGCTCTCTGTTGGCAGCAACCACGGAGGCCCCAGGCAAGTATTTTTCTGATGGGATCTGGCTAAAGAAATACGAGGGCATGGGCTCCCTCAATGCCACGGACAAGAACCTTGGCATCCAGAACCATTACTTCATTGAAGCAGACAAAATCAAAATGGCTCAAGGGGTGTCTGGGGCATGCAGGACAAGAGTCCATCCTCAAACTTGTTCCCTATTTTATTGTTGACATCCAGCACTCCTGTCAAACTACTGGTACCAAGAGTGTAACTCAAGTTATAGCCCTGATGTACTCAGGGGGCTGAAATTTGAGAAAAGAACTGTCATATTCTCAGGTGAAAGGAGGTGTCCATGGATTCCATTCACATGAGAAGTGACTCTTCTGAGAAGTAGCCTTGTTTGCTTTTATTGCCTCTCACCTCTCCCTCTCTAGGTTTTTCAATAAAAAGCCAGATATAAAAAATTGTGTTGATTTAAATCAATAGCATTTTTTATTCATTATGTCAGTAACCTTGATAACATCAATGCAGCTACAAGATAAAATGATCTATTACTGTTTTACTCAGCTGGAGGCAGTGATGAATGAAGTCATGAGAGGAGAAAAAGGAGAAGAAAAAAACATTGCCTGTGTTCTGGGCTGTATGCTGTATCCTGTCATACTTCCATATTTCAAACAATTGAGTAGACAGAATCAGACTAAATTTTCCAGGTTTGACCACACCTAGAACTTAGGCACAATAGAATCAGTCAGTCAGTAAACATTACTAAGTTCCTACAATATGCTGGGGTGTATGGGTGTTCAAGGAGAACTAGCACCTCTGGTGTGAAGGCTCGCCAGGTCCTTTTCAGTGTCGTTCATGTACTTTAGGTGTCCACCTGTCATCCACCTCTCACCTGGGGCTCCAAGCAGTTGTAGTATATGCAATGGTCACATCCTGGCAAACCACCTCTGAAGATGGGTGAAACCAGTTTCAGGGTAATTGATGAACAACAAACCCATTAATGAGTTAGGGGGATGTCCACCCTGAGCATGTGAAATCTTCCTCCAGCTGAATGAGTAGATGAAAAGAGTTCGTTCCAGCAGTTATGAAGGTGGCTGAAGCAGGCATTGTGGAGTGCTTAGAGCTCGGTCAGACATCAAAGACACCTAGATCATACACTGCATTCCTGGCTATAGCCAGGCATCCTGACTTTTGTGTTACCACTGAACTTGGACAACTATGGAAGAGAGAATGAGACTGATGACTGCATATAAATCTGCCTCACTGAAATCCAATTCTTTCACGAGTCAAGACATCATCCTGGTCCTCTTTGAAAATGAAGAACAAACACCAACTATATGCTAGGCACTTCGCTAAGCTCTGGAGATGCAGAGAGAGGTAAAAAGATAATTCCATCCCTTGAGGAGCTATCATTCTAATGAGGGGAAGCAACATACAAACAAACAAGATATAAACAGGATAAATTGGACATAATCAACAGAAGAAAAACATTAGTACTAAGGGGGATCTAGAAAGGCTTCCTATACAAGACGAGATTTTAGCTAGGGCTTGAAGGAAGCCAAAAAGTTACTTAAAGAATCAATAAATAAATTCATAGAAATTTGGGAATGTATTATTTGAATTGATGCTGAGCAAAGAAAGCTTAGTAAAGAGTGTAATGCCCTAAACTATAGTTATTTAAAGGAAAACAACACTAAAAACAATAACACAGGAAAACAACACTAAAAAAATCTGTATTTAGATTAATGTAATGACCAATCTTGATTTCATAAAACTTATTATGATAAATATTTTTCTGATTTTGATAGGAAGATGACAGATGTGGAATGCTACATATACTCTTTCAGACATGATTAATGGTGGTGTATTTCACTTAACTACTATAGGAAAATTATTAGGAAGTGACAGTGATATTTTTAAAAAAGGAGCAATAAGATTTTTTAAAGTCAATTCACATAGGAATGAATGAATCTAAATAACAACTATAGTCCTAGGAAAGTTGTTAGAACCTTCCCAGGAGAACAGGAATCAAGTTTAGGAAGGTTGGTTAGTAGAGGAATCTCTAGCCTTTTCTAGTAACAACAGCAATATGTAGCATTTACAATGCTTGGGGTAGGCAGCCCCCAACACACCAATGGGTTTGAGAACCCTTGGTTACCCTCAATCTGATTTGGCCCATCTGCCAAAATGGCCTCTACACATGCTGCAGCTTCTTGAAGCCACAGGTCAGAGTTAGGCAGAACAGGTGGCCACCAAAGGTGGGAAGAGCCCCAAAAAGGGCTTGGTAGCCATCACACACCAAAGGTACTGGTCCTCTCTGAACACACCCTACACCCCATGTCTTAGGAAGATTCTGATGAACACCTGGCAGGATATGGTACCAGACACTGAAGTCCTTACTTGAACTAAACTGCCAAGCATTCAAACTATGCTTCAGAGAGCGCAACTCTGATGGGCTGGCCACATTGTTCAAATGCAAAATTTACACTTGCCAAAAACACTATTTTATGGAGAACTTGCTTGGGGCAAGCAATCACAGTGGCCGGAAGAAACAATACAAGGACTCTCCCAAGGTCTCTTTCAAGAACTTTGGATTTTACTGTGCAACATGGGAGACACTGGCACAGGACCGCTCAGTATGGCGTGCCCACATAAGAAAAGGTGCTGCGCTCTTTGAGCAAAGTAGAATTGAGACAGCACTAAGTAAATGCAGGATGCACAAATTTGGGATATCCACCCCAAATACTCATACAGACTATCTGTGCCCAACCTGTGGTGAGCATTCCGAGCTCATATTGCTCTGATCAACCACAGTTGGACACACTGAAATTTCACTTTACAATGGTGATGTCATTTTGGTCCTCTTCGAAGACAAAGGACAACAACCAACCAATAGCATTTACATATATTGCATCATACATAACATTTATGTTGCCCTTTAGGTTTACAAAGTGCTTTACAAATATTATTTTATTTGATTTTCACAACAATCCTGGGAGGCAGATGCTATTATTATTATTATAATTTTACAGATGAGAAAAATGAGACAGATTGAGGTTAAGTGATTTTCCTAGGATCACATAGCTAGTATATACCTGAAGTAGAATTTGAGCAAGAAGTCTTCTGAATCCTACTTTTCACTTCCTAGGGGTGAATAGCTCCCTCGGTAGTGGTGATATTAGTGTTGCTAGTGTGAGACTGAAGTTGGCAAAGTTGTGTTGAACGGGATTAGGGAATTAGCAATGGCAAGGCACAATGATGACACAGCCTAAGGCATGAGCTCCTTAGTCTTTGATGGCTTCAAAGCTGAATCAATACCTTCTGATAATATTACCTGTCTTCACCAGCAATTCCTGCAGATCTGCCTAGACACTTATCAAGACTAGACATGTGTATACACCTTGAAAAAGCCCAGTGTGGTGATTCAGGCAAGTCTTGTAGTCATCTTTGTGGGTAGACCAGTCATTGAGGATCAACCAGTTGGTCTAATATAACAACCTCTGTGCTGATTTAACATTGGTTCCTCAGGATTCCCAGGGATCAAGAAATATACAAGTGAATAAATGAAATTCATGCCCCAGTTATTTCTTTTGATAAACTAGGTATTTGTGTAAGTTGATTAAATAGCAATAACTTCAAATATAGTGTTGTTGTTGTTCAGTCATTTCAGTTGCGTCTGACTCTGTGACCCCATTAGGGATCTTCTTGGCAAAGATACTGGAGTGGTTTGCCATTTCCTTCTCCAGTTTCCTCATTTTACAGATGAGGAAACCGAGGCAAACAGGGTTAAGTGACTTGCCAAAGTCACACATATAGGAAGTGTCTGAGGCCAGACTTGAATTTAGCTCTTCCTCAGTCCAAGGCTGTCATTCCATATATGCATTGCATCACTTAGCTGCCCTCAAATGTGATACCACAGGTTTATTATCAAAGTAAGTAAACATAATTGCAGCGACAAAGAACTATGAAGCAGAGTAACATCAGAAGCTACTTCATTAAATTGGTACCCACCCACGAATATTATTTACAATTTATCTTGCAAGTGGCCATCCAGCTTCTGCTAGAGTTCTTGTAGTGTTCTCCCAAGTAGAGGGTGTGCTGAAGGCAGCTCTAACCAGCTTGTGATAGCTGCTTGCTAAATTTTCAGAGTTAACATTTATACCTGAGAAAGAATCCCTTCAAATTAGGAATTGACTTGTTTTGTTGATTGTATAGACTTAAGAAAGTATTAATATTGTAGATTAAACTTAAAAATAGGTGAATACTTTTTTTTTTCCCAGAGAGCTTAGCAAGAGTACAGTAGATAGCTCAAGAAATGAAGAAATATAGAAACTGGAATTTATATAGCGCTTTAGGGTTTGCAAAGTGATTTATATTCATTATCTCATCTAAACTTTATAATACTCCTCCCAAGACAGCCCATTCCAACTTGGAGAGTTTTAATTAGGAAACTTAATTTTGTGTCATGTCATCTAATGAATATTTATTAAGTTCCTAATATGTGTAAGTCATTATGCTAGGACTATAAAGACAAAGGGAAAAAAGAAAAAGAATCCTTGACTTCAAGGAGTTTACATTCTGTTGGGGAAGGATATAACATCTACACTGATATACAAATACAAGATAGTATAAGGTTGGAGAAAGCATTAGCAATGGATTTTCAGAAATAGCAATGAGGATAGATTGCCTACCAGGTATGTAGGACAGACTTTGTAAAAACATAAGGACAGGAAATGGAATGAGGAGTTAGACTAGCAAGTAAGCCAACTGGAATATAGAATAGGTATAAAGGGGAATCATTAAATAAATATGGAAAGTTAGGCTTGAGCCAGACTGTGAAGGGCTTTAAATGTCAAACTGAGGAGTTTATATGTCACTGTAGTGGCAACAGAGATCCACAAAAGATTCTTGACCAAAGGACCCCTACTTTCAGAATATTATATTGTAAATACATGGAGGATGGATAGATGTGGGGAAAGATTTAAAATTAGAGAGATCAATTAGCCAGCTATGAAAATACCTGAGATGAGAAGCAACAGGTGCCTCTACTATGGTGGTGATCATGTACATGAAAAGAAAAAAAGGTTTCAAAAGAATTTATGGATAGGAAATGAAGGAGAATAAGAAAGGGATATAAATTCCAAGGTTGTAAACCTGGGAGATTGGAAGGATGTTGGAAGACTCAAGTGAACAGGTACAGTTTGAGAGAGGTACATTTAGATGGGGAAGATAAGGACAGGTTGACTTTTAGATGCAGATTGTTCTTCCAAGTGGAGATACAAATTGTACTGAATAATTCTTAGCTTTCTGAGTTAGTCTGCATAGTTTTAGCAGCTTTATCAGTCACTTGAAGACTACAGTAGCTCAAAAATTGTCTTGCCCATAGCAGATACTTAGGGATTGTTGAATTTCTTGACATAAGGATATTATATCTTTTGGCACTAAGGTCACTTTCAAGGTCCAAGTCAATCCCTGTTCACTCTCAATAGTTTGGACATGAATGAGGAAGAATGAAGACACTGGGCTAGATAAACTCAAATATCTCTGCTTAGTCTATGGAAGCCACGATGACATTGTCGATGAGGTGCTGACTTTTGAATCAGGAGCACGTGGATTCAAATCTTGGCTCTGATGCTTAAATGCTGCATGAACACAAACAAATCAATTGATTTTTTGAGAAGTACTTTCCTTGTTTATACAATGGAGTTAATAATAGTGGTGGTGGCTACTTCAAAGGGTGGGACTAAGGCTTGGATATTGTTTTGTGTGTTAATGTAAATGTCAGATGCCTTTCTGGAAATTCCATGTGAATTCTGAAGTTATCATGTGGCTTTAATAGATTGACATAAAAGTGGAAGAAAGTATTGGTAAACTTTTTATGAGATAAATCAATCAGTCACTTGGTTATGTGCATATGTATGTGTGTATGCATGTGTGTGTATCACTCTTATTTATACCTGTATAGCTTTACAGTGATTCTTTTTCTTCAACAATTTACATCCCAAGGAAACCACTCAGCCCCAGGATTAATTTTAAAATGAATTTTTCAGATTCCTGCAAGCTCAATTTATTTACCCTTTTGCCATTAAGTAGATAATTTGTAGTTTGATATTTAAATACTTGCCATTGCTACTCTCTGAAGTATGGGCTTTTATAATTGGCCTGAAATATTACATCTCATAGGTGGCTAGTATAGGAACATCTATAGGTTTTGGAAAGCATCTACGTATTTTGGTGAGAATGAGGCTGTCAGGTTTGGAAGTTTGTTTACATGCAGAATCAATCTCTACATGTTCTTTGGAATATCTGAGGAGAGATATGTTTGCTCTTGGGAGTGTTCTCAATACAATTTTAAGGTGATAAAAAATGCAGACTTAGGACAGGGCTGACAGAGAGAATGAAATGAACTGATTAACTTAAGGAAAATCAAAAATCTAACTTATCTGAAGTTAGGAAATGACTCTCTAAGCTAGCTCTTCACATTCATGTCTTCTACTTAATGCATCTGATCAGTGCAATAAAGAAGATTACATTTTACAGCTTTTATTCATCTTTCTGGAACATCCATAAATGAATCTAAACTGCTTTTTGTCACGTGGAAGGAGCATCCAATTATTAACTAAAATGCGGGTTTTAACAGTGATTGTAGGTAGATGACTTGGCACACACAGGATTTTGTTTTGGTTGACACCTGCTTAATGTGATTTCAGATATATTTAGTCATATTTGGTGATTTGGTCAAGGACAATGGAATTCTAGTTGAATTTCATGTATATCTTATCGTGTGACAATAGTTTGCAGGAAAGTGCTGTAAGTGCAAGTTATCATCTTCACTGTCACTGTTGTCATCGTAATCATTATTGTCATCACATCCTGAGCATAAAGGTTATCATTGCTCTATTTTTAAGCCAAGGGAAATTGAGGCATCGCATGGTTTTAGTAACTTGTCAAAGATGGCATAGTTAAACATTCCCTTATCTTTTGTATTTAACCTCCTGTTTCCCCCTTTTTCCTAGAGATATATAAAAACAAATACACAAAAGTGTGGATGATTTAAAATAATTTAACATTGAAGATAATATTAAATGGTCATGAAATAGTGGCAATGGAAATAAAATATTCAAAAGTAATCTCCATGGAACTGAAAGCATTCAGAATTTTTATTGAGAAAATCACAACTATTCAAAGGAATTACTTGCATTTAAGTAAATATTTTTAATTTACAAATTTATTCTAATCCAAGCATTCTTGCTGTATTTTAAATAAAGTCTGCTCATCTGCATAATTAATTACCTTTGAAGGATACTGTATATGGACGATGAATTGCTGATCCTTGAAACAAAGCTTCCTTTTTAACATCAATATGCTTCCATGATCATGGAAAACCCCAGCTACCCTTAGATAATGTATTTAACAAATATTCCTATCATATAGGCAGCTATGTGGCACAATGGATAGAGTACTGACCTTGGAGTGAGCAAGATCTGAATTTAAATTTGTTCTCAGACACTTACCAGCTAGCTCTGTGACTCAGAAAAAGTTACTTTAACTCTGCCTCAATTTCTTCTACAAATGGGGTTAATAATAGCACCTATTTCCCATGGTTGTTACTAGGACAAAATGAGATATTTGTAAAGTGCTTTGCACACTTTAAATCATATAAAGAAAGCAAATATAAATCCTGGTTTTATTCTCCTCTTTTTTCCTTCTCTGTATCTTGGACCTATCACTTCTTCATTAGTCAGAATTTTGAATCTTTCAAGGTTGTTTTCCAGTGTTGTTACTGCATAAATTCTTCTGCTCATTTAAATTCTACATCCGCTCATACAACTCTTCCATGGTTTACCTCCAAAATCTTTCCTTCCCTTTTCATTTTTTTTTTTTTGCCAAAACAAGGTGTATTTATTAGACTATAAGATTATCTTATGTATGAAGTGGCACAAATTAGGTTCTCCTTAAGGTTGGTACTCACCTAACATTTTCGCTGTGGGAAAAAATTATTAGCCAAATTTTTTTCTTTGAATGTGCTTAGATAAGTGACTGTTTTCAGTTAAGCTCCCCGTGACTTCATGCCTAGACCATTTCCATGGCATATGGCACATATCAGAGTTATGAACTGGACACAGCAAAAATATTCTTAGAATATGACAAGCATAGCATGAAATATTCCTTGTTTCAGGAAACCCTAAAATCATCCTATATAAATCTGGTCATTTTCCTATATCTTTGCCTTTCTTTAGCTCCTTGCTAAATCTTAGGCCCATTACTTTTGTGTCAATAAAGCTCCCAATGGCTGCAGAAAAAAAAAAAAAGAAATATTCCTTGTTTCTCAATCACACACACAAATATCACTTAAACTTATCTAACCAACATACACACATTTTAAAATTTTCAAACCTCACAGGGAAACACAGTTATTAACCTTGTCTGCTGAATGATGTTTTCATTCCAATCACATATAGAGACCTGAGACTAGCTCAGAAAGCTGAAAAGTGGCCTTTGTGGCTAACGGTGCTCACTGCTCAGGACAAAATAGGAGCAGTTTTAGTCTGAGTGTCTGAGTTAGAAGGAAAGGAATGAAAAAGCTTTGGGCTTGGTCTTAGGAAAATTTTCCAGCTGGAATTGGGGAATCCAGAAAACCCTGAGCTTGCTTGGTGGCAGCTTGAGAAGGAGCAGGGTCAAGCATCTTCTGAATGTTCTAATAGACATGGTACAGAGGACGAAAAGGAAGATAAAGGAACAGTTTGTATAATCTTCCCCCAACAGATTTCAATGAGATAATCCTTGAACGTAGGAAAGAAGAGTAAAGGGAAGCTTGGCCACCACCTGGCCATCAATATGGAGTTAAACATTCCCCTCAGGGCAGTAAAACAAAGTCAATAGCAAACCTAGATTTCATTCGAACCATTGTTATTCTTCAGTTTCTCCTCCTGCCTCTCTATTCTCTTCTTTTGCTGACAGCCAGCAGATTCTCTTATTGTTTCCATCTTCTTTTCCAATTTTTTGCTCTGCTTTTCCTCTTCAGCTTTTAATCTTTTATACTTGTCTGTTCAGTAAACCAGCACCCAAGTTATACTGTGCAGGTAAACTGTGTGAAGGAAGGTTAGTGTTGTGCACAGAGTAGGTGCTTAATAAACTGTTAAACTCATCTGAAGAGTTAGGTGTCCCCTGCTCCCCTGAACCTGGAAGGGGACCGAAGGGAGCTCTGGGTCCCAAGGCCCAGGGCAGGGGACCCCAATCTTTCCTTTACTGAAATTCCCCAAAGAATTAGAGCTTTGGCGCACCCAAAATAATAAAAAAGCAGTTGATGGGATGAATGGACCATAATACCCTGTCAATGAATTGAACAGGAGAAGTAGTATAAAGGATATCATCTGATATATGACTGGTAAAGGAGGCCAGCTAGTCATGTAGTGAAAGTCAAAAATAACCAAAGGAGATACCATGCACTCTGCTCTTATGACCAGTGGAGGACTTTGGTGAAGGGGGCTTGAACACACACATGTAGGAAATCTAGCATTCTAATGTAATGATTATGTCCAATGTTATAATTTCTTCTTACTCTCCTATCCCAACCTCCACCCCCAACCCGATATCAGGAATATAGAACTATAAACCACTTATAGTGTTTCTCAACCATAACATCTAATCATACCTTGTTATCAGGAATATTTCCGTATTTTTCTGTTCTTAAATATTGTTCATATGCATATAGCACTTAATGGTTTTCAAAGCACTTTCCTCACCACAACTTTATGAGGTATGCAGAATGAGGATTATTATACCAATTTGCAAATAAGATCATAGATTAATTAGCATGTTCAGGGTCACACAGTCAGATCCTGGATCCTTTAATTTGATACCTCCATGTACATATGAATTAAGGGCAGCAACTCACATCAAAATGTGCATTTGTTCATTCATTCCTCAAATAATTCTTTGTCACTAACTTTGTGCTATGCCTATGAGAGACATAAGAACGAATAAAACTTAGACCCTGCCCTCCAGGAAGATGAATAGGGAGATTAGACATGTATACAAATCATTGGGATGAAGGATAGCCCAAATGTCTTAGGAGTGGAAGCAGCAATGAGAGTCAGAAGCTGAAATGCATTTTCTCTGAGCATGTCCAACGATGAGAAATGGAGTGGATGCTGCAGAGAGGATTAATTTGTTCTGAGAAAATTAAATTACATATGTATGTCTTGTACAAGTGAGGGCAAAGGAGTGAAGAGTTTTTAGTTTTATATTCTAAGGAAAGTGATAGTTTCCATTTTACCACAGAAGAATGATCTCAGTATCAAAACAGTGGGTCTCATTTCATCTGGTTTCAGAGAATCAGTAATTATTCTAAGAAGGTGAGATTTTTCTTTTTCTTACAGGTCAAGTGCTGTTTCATCTGCCCTTTTTTGATTAGCACTGGCTGCCTGTATGGCAGAGAGAAAAACTCTGTTCTTTGAGCGGGTACTCAGGAAGCTCCAAGTATTTGCACAAACTTGGCTGTATGTCAAAGGGACTCATCCTATTTTATCCTTGACCTAATAGTCAGTTGGTGTAGGAAGCCATGAACAATCAATAACATTGCTTCTCTTTCCTCTGCAATTAACATTTGTATTTTGTTTTGAATTTCATCCTATTTTTTTCTGTTTTTGTGACTGTCATTTTTACCTTTTAGGTTCATTGACATATCCAAATAACCATAACTAAAAACCAAGGAAAATAGAATTAGATTGATTCCACTTTAAAATAAGCTTTCATTTACATTAGAGATCTTTTTCAAATCATGTCTGCTTGGTATGTCATGTTAATTTCTGAATATTCTCAGGAAGAAACTCAAAATGTGTTGCATTTCTTCAGCCAGGACTAATAAATTAGAAAGGAGGATCAAACCAACAGATGATTATAATTCCCCCAGTGGGGTCCTCAAAGTCCCCAAAGTGATATTTTTAAGAAAGGGGATAATGAAAAAGATAACATTAAGGCATGTAAATTGCTAGCTAAGAACATGATAACTAACAGTGAATTTGTATTTCTGGATTGTGATTTAAAGTAAAGGAATCAACAGATAAGTTAAAGATAACAGGTTAGGGATAGAGTATACTTAACAGGCTGATAAGAATATATATATTAGAAATATATAAATCTATGTATTATAGATTTATATATAATGAGTATAAATATATTATATTATATATAATAGATATAAAATATATATGTTTTCCTGGTACCTTGCATATATAACCAAACAAACTTCAAAATAAAAAGAATGGGGAAAGGAGGAGATTGACACCAAGCTAGATGTTGTAGAGGGTGGCCACTATAAAAGAAGAGCAATTGAGGCACTCAGAGGAGCCAATAGTAAAACTAATGATCTCAAATGTCTAATTGTAAATGAACAGTGTTTAGGCAAAAATCAAGAGGATCTAAAGGTGCTAATTCAAGGAGGCCAGTTGAACTTTAGGTATCATTGACACTTGGTGGGATGAAACCCATGTTTTGGAATATGGTTCTGAATGAGTTTACTTAAATCAAAGTTAATTGTATAGATAGATGGAGGTAGGGGTCAGGTAGCATTGTATATTTAATATTAAATTAAATATTTAATGTTAAATTAATATTAAATATTCTCCTGTGAGGAAATTGAGGAACCAGATTGGGGAAGATTTGGGATGAGGATTAATGGAGGAGAATCAGAAATCATTTCTGTCATTAGATTACACTGTAGAGTAGTTGGATAGGAAGAGGAAATAGATGAAAGAGCTCACAAGACTGGTAAAGGGGCATGGTGACAATACTGAATGCTTTTAGCAATAAATTGGGTAAAGGAATAGATAACAAACTTATTACATTTGTAGATGATGCAAAACTGGAAAGATAGTTATGGATAGCTACCGCATTAAATGAGAGTCAGGATGCAAAAAGTCTTCACAAGTTTGAGCAATGGATTGAATCGAATAAGATGCCACTTCTTAATAAAGATCCATCTAAAATCCTCTATGTACCTGAAGGATGAAGAGGAGAAAGGAGGCTTTGCTATGAGCCTGCATAAACAGTTTTCTCCCAAAATAGACTATTGCAATGGCCTTGAAATCCTCAATTCCAATCACCCATACTTCCATCTGGGAGCTGAGAAGAATGTGCTGTGGGCAATGAGCTGGTGATCATTTCTCTCTTCCCAGGAGGCTGCTGAATCCCAACCTTTCTTTTCACAAAATAGAATAACAGAATAGAACTATTAGATAGACTCATTACTGTTGAACTGATTGCACACTGTTTTTTAAATATCCAAAGAAACATCTTCTAACATAAATAGCATTGGTCTTGGAAACTCTTCACCTAAGAGAAGTACTTTGAACTTGAAAGGAGGGTGAAGCCATTGCTTCCCGGTGTTACCAAATGGGGAAATTAGGTGTTTTTTTGCTTTGTTTTTCTCAGCACATAAATACCTCTCCAAGACTGTGTCGGGCATTTTTGGAAGCCATATTAACTTTTAAGGCCATAGAGATACTTGTAGATCTATGAAACAATGATTATTTCAGTGACCTAAAAGAATTAATGAAATTTCCCAAAGGACCTTGTTTCTAATTCAAAAGAAGATTATATATTGGACAGTTCAGACTTCTTAAGAAAAAACAAAACAAAACCAAAGCATCTTTCTCCTTCTTTCCCTGTTCCTCATGTATGTACCTACATTAGTGGTGGTATGTTCATCCTTCATTGCCAAAGACCATGTCATCAGAGAAATAGTGACATGACTTGTGCTTGACTTTGTTTTGAGTGAGGGAGGGCTGTGCAGGTCACCAACCTCACTTCTCCTCCAGAGCCATCTGAATCCAGTGACCAGATATTCATCAGGATGACTGGAGATGACCCAGTATGAGGCAGTTGGGGTTAAATGACTTGCCCAAGGTCACACAACTAGTGAGTGTCAAGTGTCTGAGGTGAGATTTGAACTCAAGTCCTCCTGATTCCTGCACTGGTGCTCTATCCACTGTACCACTTAGCTGCCCCAGATGGACCTTGTAGGTTGAACTTATAGACTGAGATTTTGTTTTGTGATTTCTTGGTTTCTTATAAAGTTATTAGCTTCCATCTACTCCATTCTAATTTTTAAAGAACTATTTCCTTCAGTGAGCTTTTGAACCTCCTTTTCCATTTGGGTAATTCTGCTTTTAAAAGCATTCTTTTCCTCATTGGCTTTTTGGGCCTCTTTTGCCATTTGAGTTAGTCTATTTTTAAAGGTGTTCTTTTCTTCAGCATTTTTGGGGTCTTCTTTAGCAAGCTGTTGACTTGCTTTTCATAATTTTCTTGCATCACTCTCATTTATCTTCCCAGTTTTTCATCCACCTCTCTTACTTGATTTTCAAAATTCTTTTTGAGCTCTTCCATGGCCTGAGACGATCGCATATTTATTTTGGAGGTTTGGGATACAGAAGCCTTGACTTTGATTTCTTCCTCTGTTGGTAAGCATTATTCTTCCTCATCTGAAAGGATGGAAGAAAATACCTGTTCATCAAGAAAGTAACCTTCTACGTTCTTATTTTTTCCTCTTTTTTGGGCATTTTCCCAACCAGCTACTTGACTTTTGAGTCCTTTTTTCAAGACCAAGGTATACTCTAGGGACCTGTAAGTTCTCAGTTCCTCCCAGGTGTCACAATCAAAGGCCTGACCTGCACTCTGGTCTGGGAGCTACTGCAAGCTTTTCTGCCCAGGATCCTCTCCAAAACTTCCATAAGCTTCACCAGCTAGTGCTCTTCCTCACTCAGGACCACCATTCAGTGGTGAGACCCAGATCAGCTGCTTGATTCCCCCAGAGTCTTTAGGCTGAGGGCTCCAAAAATGGATGCTGCTGCCACCTGAGGCCAAGGCCAGACATCATTCCCTTCTCACCCAGGTGAAAGAGCTTTCTCACTGACCTTTGAAACTATCTTTGGTGTTTGCAGGTTGAAGAATCTGGGAACCACAGTTGCTGCTGGTGGTGCCCTGAAGCCTGCTCTGGTCCTGTCCCTGCCATGCAAGGCCAGGCTGCACTCTGCTCTGAGCCCAGTGTGATAGACCTTTCCTGTTGCCCTTCCATGATTCCTTGGGCTAGAGATCTCTTTCACTCTGCTGTTTTGTGACTTCTGTAGCTCTAGGATTTGTATAGTGTCACTTTTTACGGGTATTTTATGGACTGTGTGGGGAGAGCTTCTACAGGTCATCCTTCTACTCTGCCATCTTGGCTCCTTCCCTTTCTTCTTTTTGTTTTAATCAATTATTATCTCATTTGTTCTTCATAACAATCCTGTTATGAATTTGCTGTTATTATCTCCATTTTACAGTTGAGCAACCTGAGGCAGACAGAGGTAAAGTGACTTGAACAGAGTGACACAAGTATTAACTGTGTAATTCCACAAAGTGAAAAACTAAGGAGAGTGGTTTGAAATGAAGGGATTAGAAGAAAGTACAGAAAGGGCAATACTCTGTGTATATAATATGGATAAAGGAAACAGAAGGGCAGGGGAACAGAAACAGATTAAATCAGACCCAGAATATTGATGCTGAGCTTATAATTTCCCCTCTCATCATCTCATTACTCTTTCTTATTTAAAAAAAAATTATTAATTAATTTTTAGTTCCCATTACTCTTTCTAAAGAAGGGCAGAAGAAAAGAATGAAGGAAAAGTATAGAGAAAAGAAAATATAGAAATACACAATCAACAGTCATAATAATTAATATGAATGGGTGAACTCATCCATAAAACAGGAGACAGCAGAATGGATTAGAAAGCTGAATCCCATAATGTTGTTTACAAGAAACATATGAGAAACAGAGAGAAATACACAAAGTTAAAGATGGGTTGAGTCAAAATCTATTATGATTCAGCTGCAATAAAAAAGATTAATGTAATAATCATGATCTAACAGAAAGTAGTGATAAAAATAGATTCACTTCTGTCTTTCTCAGTTTCCTTATCTGTGCAATGGAGATAATAACACATCTACCTAGTAGGATTGTTGTGAGGATCAAATGACATAATATTTGTAAAGCAGTTATCACCGTGCCTAACGCTTAGTAGGTGCTACATAAACATTAGCTGTTATTATCAGATGCAAATGAGTACATCAGTCTAATGTTTGACAAACCACAAAAGCTGAAATATTGGTGTAAAAATTCACTGTTTGAAAAAAACTGTAAGGAAAACTGGAAAGTATTCTGTCAGAAGAGAGGTATAGATCAATATTTCACACAGTACACAAGATAACCTCCAGGTAGGTATATCACTTAGATATAAAGAGCAATATTATAAATAAATAAAAAGGGCAGGGAAAAACTTCTTTTCAGATATATGGATAGGGAAAATTACTCTTGCTCGTGTTGAGCATTTCAAGTTGTATATGATTCTTCCTGAGCCCATTTGGGGTTTTCCTGGCAAAGGTACTGGAGTGGTTTGCCATTTCCTTCTCCAGCTCATTTTAAAGTTGAGGAAACTGAGGAAAACAGGATTAGGTGACTTGCCCAGGGTCACAAAGCTGTCTGAGGTCAAATCTGAACTCAGGTCTTCTTAGCTCCTGACCCAGATCTCTCTCTACTACAACACCTACTTGTCCTATGGCTTCTTTCCTCTTAATTCTTTTTTTGTCCTCACTGTGATTTCCAGTCCTTCCATTTCTCCTTATCTATTAGTCCTACTTTAGCTTCATTTTATTCCCTTTACAATCTTAAATGGTCAAATAGTTCTATTATAAACTATACAGCCAGTCTGTGTTAAGCATTTGGTGTACAAATAAAAGCAGGTAGGATACTCCTTACCTCAAGGATCAAAAGATTCTAAATCAATAGGAAAAAAGTCCATGCAAAAAAAAAAAAAAAGATAGTCACATAAGGTAAAATGGACAGTTTTGATTATATAAAATTTAAAAATGTTTGCACGAACAAAACCAGTGTGGCAAAAATTAGAAGAGAAGTAGGTAAATGGGAAAAACTCTTTGCTTCAAATTTCTTTGAAAAAGTTTTCATTTTCTCCCCCCCAAACCCTCCCAAATTCCAAACTCTCCTATTACTTTTGAGGGTACCAACAGCTTACATTTCATTTCCCACTTTTCACTCTCCCTTCCTCCCATATCCATTCTGTTGCCATGGCCTGTTGTAGTTTTGTAACATCTCTCACACATGCCCCGTTCCTCTATACTGCCACCATCCTGATACAGGCTCTTATCATCTCATGCTTGGACTATTGTAATAGCCTCCTGGTTGGTCTCCCTGACACAAATCTCTCTTTACTCCAGTCTGTCTGCCACTTGAATTGTCAAAGTGATCTTCCTGAAACATTGTTATGACCAATCACTGTCCTACCCAATAAACTCCAGTGGCTCCCTACAGTAACCTCCATCAGATACAAAATCTTCTGGCATTCAAATCCTTCATAACCTGTCTTTCCCCTGCCCCCATCCTCCTAGTCCTTTTATGTTATACCACCCTCACCTCTCCCCTCCCAACCCCAGACTGTGTAATCCAGTTGGACTAGCTCCTTTGCTATTTTTCAAACAAGAAAATCCATCTCCTGACTGGGCATTTTTACTGTCTGTTCCCCACGTAGACTTTTCTCTCTTCTTATCTCTGCCTCATGGTTTCCCTAGCTTCCTTCAAGTCCCATCTGAAAATTCTCCTTTTTATAATAAACCTTTCTGTATCTAATTCTAGTGCCTTCCGTCTGTTAATTATTTCTAATTTATCCTATGTATAGCTTATTGGTGTGTAGTTGTTTGCATGTTGTCTCCCTCATTAGGCTGTGAGTTTTTTGAGAAAAGGGGCTGTCTTTTCCCTTTATTTGTATCTCCAATGCTTAGCACAGTGTCCAGCATATAAATAGGTGCTTAATAAATGTTTATTGCCTAACTGGATGTCAGAGAACCCAGGCTAGATTCCTAGTTCTGTTCCTTATAGCATATATGATCTGGGGCAGTTGCTTAACTTTTTTTGGGCTGCTATCTCTAAATTCTCTTCCAGCCCTAAATCCTTAAAGTTATTTGAGTATCTGAAATTTTTAATGCAAAAAGACATTGTAACATGGGGGTGGTGACGATTTTAGTAGAATGTTTTTATTAGGTAACTCCGGAGGGTAAACATTAGTGATTACTGGTTTAATCTTATTTTGACTGTTATTGTGGCTTCATAAGAGTTAATTTAGTTTAGAAAATGAATTGAGAATGATGTAATAATAAATAATTTGAAATAAAATTTAATTAGACCTTTATTTGAAATAAATGAACCAGTATAAAATATTGATATGAAGATTGTCTCTGGTTCCTTTTCTTTATCAATTTAAGTCAGTTGTCATGGTGACAGCTGGTTGTTAAAACTGGATATTGGTGAGAGGTAGTACTTATAACATTGTGGAAAGTATCTTAATAAGGTGAAGTTATGAGTGGGAAAAAAAAGTCAGTGGTGTTAGTGTAGTAGGGCTCTACTACACGTACAGACCTTATCAGCTTGCTTAGCCATTTCAACCTCTCCATGTGGAGGATTCTAAGGAGCTTGCTTCTAGAATTGTGATAGTTTATAAGGATAGTGCCTTGGGCAGACTGAAATATCTGTAGACATTCTGTAAGCAGTTGTGGTCATCTAAGGAAGTGGCAAAGAAGAGGGTCTCTGATTGGGAGGTACTGAAAAATTTCTGTCTGCATCAGTCACCACTGCTTAGTTTCCTTTGAGTCTGGGGAGATTGAGGATTGATTAGCTCATAGCTTTTGGTAAAAGAACATTAGTAAGGGGGAAGCCCTTATAGCTTTTTCTTTTCCCTTGGGGCCATATGGCCTTGAGCAACAGGTACTGGTCCTTGGCCTTTTCATTTGTTCTTTTCTGTTCTTTGTGAAAGGAGGAGAGTATCCAACCTTTGGAGTTAAAAGTTTTGGAGACCAGGGCACAGGAATAAGGAGATCATAATCCAGAATAGGGGATAGCTCCAAAGAAGAAAGTGAGGCTGGTGACTTTGCACAGTCCTGTCTCATTTAAATCCAATTTATTTGCATGTCATGGCATCACATCCCAGATGTCATGGCCTTCTTCGGAAGCAAAGGATAAACAGCAACCCCTATGAGTAGAAAAGGAGCTTCCCTCTGAGGACCAGAGGACCAGTCTTCTAGTTGGGCAACATGGCTTTCCTTCTCCTTCCTTCCTTCCTTCCTTCCTTCCTTCCTTCCTTCCTTCCTTCCTTCCTTCCTTCCTTCCTTCCTTCCTTCCTTCCTTCCTTTCTCCCTCCCACCCTCCCTCCCTCTTTCTTTCTTTCTTTCTTTCTTTCTTTCTTTCTTTCTTTCTTTCTTTCTTTCTTTCTTTCTTTCTTTCTTTCTTTCTTTCTTTCTTTCTTTCTTTCTTTCTTTCTTTCTTTCTTTCTTTCTTCTCTCTCTCTCTCCCTCTCCCCTAAGTTATGAACCAATGACCTTAAAGCTTTAAGTCACATAGAGGAGTGACCTAGAGATTTTGAAGGAAATACTTATACTTTTTACTTGACATACCTTCAACATAAATATATTTTTGTAAAAGTCAGTCTATGTTAAGTGTTAAAATTGAATCAAGGTGATAATCTCAGGCCCCTAACGATGGGAGGAACATAACAGAAGTACACCCAGTAGGGGCAGAAAAGGGACAACCACAAACTCCTCAGTGTGCCCTAGAATCATTAGGATAAATGTAACCTACTTGACTTTGGGAGATAGAGTCAGAGCATACCACACTACATTATTAGTTATTAAATTTTATTCTATTGTGTGTGAATTGAAGAAAAAAATGACAAAACAGTCTATAATTTTATGATCAACAACATTGTTATGGGTATCTGTATACATTGGCATCAAGTTTATCCTCATTGAAACAGGGCCTATTCACACACACGCACACACATGCACACATTCACTGCAGACAACGTTAGCTAATTGCCCACAATAAACTAAGTAACAGACATTTAGGGACCAGCCTCCAGGCCTGCCTAATCTACTGAATTCCAGCATCAGGAGAACATCCTGCTGCTGTCTTACAGCTAGTGTAGTAATCAGTCATTATGAGCAGCTGCAAACCTTCTCCCACTCCAGCAGAGGGCTGCTAACTCTTCATTATCTGTCAGAGGAGATATAGCTGTCTTCAAGTAATTGAAGGGTTGCCATGGGAGAGGGATTAGATTCATTTTGTTTGGACCCTAAGGGCAGAACTAGGATCAGTGAGTGGAAATTGCAGAGAGGCAAATGTGGGATAATTGTAAGGGAAAAGAAACAAAAAACCAGACTGTCCTATCAATTCAAACTGTCCAAAAGTGAAGTGAGCAGCCTTGGGATTTAGTGGCTTTCCATTGACTGCAGTCTTCATGTTAAGGCTAAATAACTACATCTGGGTTTTTTATTCACATACAGAATAGATTTAATAAAGTTGGAGATCACTTTCAACTCAGAGATTCTATGTCCCTGTGCTATGGTCCTCCAACTGGGGGGACACATTCCTTCCTTCGAAAGAAGAACTCTTGCTCCAAACATACCTAAGAAAAAATTATTATACATGTAGTGCATTTAAAAAGTCATTGTTAATTTTTTGGAAATTGAGGTTTGAATCTGACTCTCGTACATAGACACTTTATAGTCATGCACAAACTACTCTTCTGGTCTGAATGTGCAGAAAGTTTTAAAACGCCAGGGGGTAAATTAGGAATTTGTCAAATTCTCTGCTTTTGACAGAATGAAGACTTTTGGCTGATATCAGGATCATTAGGTCCCCCTCATTCTACTTTGTACCACGGTTTTAATCTTCATTGGAAAAAAAGCATCACCCACCACCCCATCTAGCGGGAGAGTCTGCATGGCCCTCCCACTACAATAGCATTCAGTGTATTTCTTTGTTTATCTTTTACTCATATGCTTTCAACCATGATTTCTATCCTTTACATTCCTGAATTTCAGTAGATTACAGAAGGTCATAGGATCATAGATTTATAACCATAAGGAACCTCAGAGTTTACGTAGTGCAAATTCCTCATTCTATAGATCAAGAAAATGAAGCTCAGGGAGTTTAAGTGACTTTCCCAAAGTCACACAGGTGGTTAGTATCAGTCAGGATCTGAACCCAGGTCCAGAGCTGATATTCTTCTATTTTTTTTGACAAGTGGCAGTTAGCACCAGAGGCATTATCTGAGCCTAGGTCCAATTTTCTTTTTACTGTACCATGGAGATATATATATCTTTTTGTTTGATAAGTAGTGCATTTTCCCTTACTTGCATAGCACTTTAAGTTTTTAAAACACTTTGCAAATATTGCCTCATGTTGTCCTCACAATAAACATGAGATATTATTATGATTTCAATTTATCAAGAAACGGAGGCAGGCAGAGATTGAAAGACTTGTCCTGGGTTACATTGTTAGTAAGTATGTGGCTGTTGTGAACTCAAGTCTTCCTGACTCCAGGTCCAGTACTCAGTCCATATTTGCCTCTTACTCGTCTGTTAAATCTGTTTCTTTAAACATTTAACTCTTCCATTATCATATCCTACTAATGAATTATAAGTTTTTATTTTATATCTAGTTTTTCTACTTGATTACTCTTTAAGAAAAAGATTTAAAAATATGATTCCATGTTTCTTGTCCTTATGTCTTTATGACTTACCACTCAATTAAAATCTATAGTCCTATAGCTCAAACTAATACTCAAACTAAGCTAATACTAATTTCTCAGACTGTGGGTATTCCATTTTTCTTGATCAGCATGAGATAAATTAAATGACCACTTCTCCAACTCCTACTTTTAAATTGTTAGTTAAGAAAATTCAGTAAGAGGTTTGTAGTAATGATTAAACTAATGTATGAGGTGAAATCCCACATATGTCTTTCTGCCACTGGTACCTTCATCTCCCTTTTCCCCACTTAGGGGAAACCTGCCGTTGTGGTCTTTTTGCCTTCCTTATAGTAAAACTGACTTTGTGAAACTCATTGAAGTGAAGATGAAAGCTTCATCCTTCCCAGTAGTATTTACATGTTATTGGGAGTGGGGGTCAAAGCTTTAACCCATAAGACAGAGTTTGGATCAGTGACTTAGATTTGGGCAAAGGTAAGGGAAATCTTAAGAATTCAGATTACATTATATCACCTCTGAGTTCCCTTCCAACTCATTAAAAAATTCTCTTTTAGTACAGAAGATGTAAATGTAAATTGTCCTACTTTTGAAATCTGAAAGTATTTTTCCCCCTCTCTTGTTTTTGAGTATAATTCTGGCTTTATGAAGGGGTAGTAACAATATAACTCTACTTCATTTGATATTTGGTCATGTGCTACCTTTCATGACCCCATTTGGAGTTTTCTTGACAAAGATACAGAAGAGGTTTGTTATTTCTTTTCCAACTCATTTTACAAATGAGGAAACCGAGGCAAACAGGGTTAAGTGACTTGCCCCAGGGTGAGGTAATTAGTAAGTGTCTGAAGCCAGATTTGAAGACAGGAAGATAGTCTACCTGATTCCAGACACAGAACTCTATCCGCCATACCACCTAGCTGTCCACATTTTACAGAATACTACAGTAGGTATTTAATGAGGAATCACAGGTCTATTTTTAGTTACTCTACTAATTCCCTAACTGGACTACACTTTCCCTTAACTGCTATATGGGAAATAGTGGTGCCAATACCACAGCAATATTCCGAGGATCAAACAAAACAATACAAACGTGGAAAGTATGAGAATATAGAAGTATATGATGCTCTATGGAAATTTAAGTTTATGGTTAGAGTAACAAGGAGACTAGAAGTTTGGGTTGAGGGGGGCGGAGCCAAGATGGTGAAGTAGAAAGACGCACATACACATAGCTCCGAACCCACAAACCACAGAACGGCTAGAGGAGACCAAGCCAGGGCGAATTCTGCACCCAGAGACCATGGAGTATTGGAGCGAGGGAGATTTCTGCTCCGGAGAGACCTGCGGACCTCTCGCGGGGGGTCCTTTGCGCTGCGGACTGGGCTCCGGGACGGGGAGCGGAGTGCGGCCCTGCCGCGGCCGCGACACTGAGGGGAGGAGATCCGAGAGGGCTATGGGGACGGGATCTCCAGTGGCCACGCGGGTCCCCCCACCCACAGAGGGACCTGCAAACCTCTCGCAAAAGGTCCGTCGCGCTGCAGATGCGGAGCCCAGCCCAGACCTGCGGCGGCGGCCGCGGCTCCGAGAGGCACAGATCTGAGAGGACTCTGGAGGCGGGATCTTCAGGGGCGGCAAGGGCCCCCCCACCAACAGGTGACTGACGGGGGTGGGTGAGAGAGTCTCTTTGGAGGGTTGAGAGGGGAGTGGGGTGCCCCCATGGCTCGGGCCCCCCCGGGAGGTGGGGGCTGAGAGGCGGCTGCGGACGGGGGCTCCCGAACGGGCAGGAGCCTGGATCCATTGTGGAAGGTCTGTGCATAAACCCCCAGAGGGAACTGTGCCTGAGAGGCGGCCCTGCCCCTGACCACCTGAACTTAATTCTCACACTGAATAGCAGCCCTGCCCCCGCCAAAAATCCTAAGGTGGGAAGCAGCATTTGAATCTCAGTCCCCAAACGCTGGCTGGGAGGACCAGGAGGCGAGGTGGGTGTGAGGAGAACATTCAGAGGTCAGGCCACTGGTTGGAGAAAATGCCAAGAAAAGGGAAAAGAAATAAAACTATTGAAGGGTACTTTATCGGAGAAAAGACACTTCCTCCCTTCCTTTCTGATGGGGAGGAACAATGCTTGCCATCAGGCAAAGACACAGAAATCGAGGATTCTGTGTCCCAGCCCACCCTATGGGCTCGGGCCATGGAAGAGCTCAAGAGGAATTTTGAAAATCAAGTTAGAGAGGTGGAGGAAAGACTGGGAAGGGAAATGAGAGGGATGAGGGAGAAGCATGAAAAGCAGATCAGCTCCCTGTTAAAGGAGAACCAAAAAAATCTTGAAGAAATTGGCACCTTGAGAACTAGCCTAACTCAGCTGGCAAGGGAGGTGCAAGGGGCCAATGAGGAGAAGAATGCTTTCAAAAGCAGAATTAACCAAATGGAAAAGGAGATTCAAAAGCTCACTGAAGAAAATAGATCTTTCAAAACTGGAATGGTACGGATGGACGCTAAGGACTTTTCGAGAAAGACAGATATCTCAGAACATACCACGCAGATTCGAAAAATGGAAGATAATGTGAAATATCTTATTGGAAAAACAACTGACCTGGAAAATAGAATCAGGAGAGACAATGTAAAAATTCTGGGACTACCTGAAAACCATGATCAAAAGAAGAGCCTAGACATCATCTTCCATGAAATTATCAAGGAAAACTGCCCTGAGATTCTAGAACCAGAAGGCAAAATAAATATTCAAGGAATCCGCAAAACACCGCATGAAAGAGATCCAAAAAGAGAAACTCTTAGGAGCATTGTGGCCAAATTCCAGAATTCCCAGGTGAAAGAGAAAATATTGCAAGCAGCTAGAAAGAAACAATTCAAGTATTGTGGAAATACAATCAGGATAGCACAAGATCTGGCACCCTCTACATTGAGGGATAGAAGGGAATGGAATAGGATATTCCAGAAGTCAAAGGAACTAGGACTGAAGCCAAAAATCACCTACCCAGCAAAACTGAGTATAATACTTCAGGAGAAAAAATGGTCTTTCAATGAAATAGAAGACTTTCAAATTTTCCTGATGAAAAGACCAGAGCTGGAAAGAAAATTTGACTTTCTAACACAAGAATGAAGAGAACCATGAAAAGGCGAACAGCAAAGAGAAATCATAAGGGACTTACTAAAGTTGAACTGTTTACATTCCTACATAGAAAGACAATATTTATAACTCTTGAAACATTTCAGTATCTGGGCACTGGGTGGGAGTACACACACACACACATGCACACATACATAGAGACAGAGTGCACAGAGTGAATTGAAGAGGATGGGATCATATATTAAAAAAAAAATGAAATCAAGCAGTGAGAGAGAAATTTTGGGAGGAGAAAGGGAGAAGTTATGTGGGGCAAATTATCTCTCATAAAAGAGGCAAGCAAAAGACTTATTGGTGGTGGGATAAAGAGGGGAGGCAAGAGAAAAACATGAGGTCTACTCTCATCACATTCCACTAAAGGAAAGAATATAATGCACACTCATTTTGATAGGAAAACCTATCTCATAATACAGGAGAGTGGGGGACAGGGGCACAAGCAGGGTAGGGGGGAGGATGGAGGGGAGGGCATGGGGAGGAGAATGCAATATGAGGTCGACACTCATGGGGAGGGAAAGGACCATAAGAAAATAGAAGTAAAGGGGGACAGGATAGGATGGAGGGAAATATAGTTAGTCCTATACAACACAACTAGTATGGAAATCATTTGCAAAACTAAACAGATACGGCCTATATTGAATTGCCTGTCTTCCAAGGGGAAGGGGTGGAGAGCGAGGGAGCTAAGGAGGTTGGAACTCAAAGTGTTAGGACCAAATGTAATGTTCTTACCACTGGGTAACAAGAAATACAGGTTAAGGGGTCAAGAAAGCTATCTGGTCCTACAGGACAAAAGAGAAGATGGAGACAAGGGCAGGGAGGGAGGATAGAGGAGAGAGCAGATAGGTCACAGGGGCAATTAGAAAGCTCGGGTCTGGGGGGGGGAGGGGAGAAAAGGGGAGAAAATTTGTAACCCAAAATTGTGTGAAAATAAATGTTAAAAATTAAAAAAAAAAAAAAAGAAGTTTGGGTTGAGACCTTGATATTTTTTTTGACAGAGGACTGGGTCTTTCATGTTCCTCTTAGGAATACGTAACATATAGAAAGAATAAAACATATGGAACCAGGAGACCTGGGTCTGAATCCTGAGTCTGGCACACAATAGCTGTATGGCTACCTGCAAATTATCAGCTCCAGATAAATGTGCTTCCTCTCTGTAAAATGGGGATACAAACTTTTGTACTTTGCGAAGAATTGGTGGGAGAAAGCTCTTGGTAACCCTACAAGCATGAGCCATCATCATTACTATAATTATTCTTATTATTCTCTGACGTCAAATCCAACTACTTACTCCTCTCCTCTAACACTGATAGTAAGATTTAAGCTGAGAACTTCTCTGTATTCAGGGCTCCTCACTTGTTGGACCTTGGAACATGGAATGAGATAAGAAAGCAAGTTCTGACTTGTATTTCCCTATATGAACTGAGGAAAGGGTTCATTTTTGTGTGCATAGGGTTCTATGTTCTTATAGGAAGCAGTATAAGTTGGTCTAATAAGCACTAGACATTAGTTAGAGTACCTCAGTTATAGTCCCAAATCTGCCCTACCTGACTTTGTAACCCTGGGAAAGTCGCTTCAACCTTTCTGTCCTCTACTTTTCTTAAATACAAAAAGAGGAGGTTTGATTAGATGATCTCTGCTTTTTCTTCTTGTTTTGTTTTGTCTATGGTTTTGTTTTTGTATATGGGCAAAATTTGTTTTGCTGTACTATGCATATTTGGGCAGCTAGGTGGCAAAGTGGATGCAGAACCAGACTTGGAATCAGGAAGACCCAAGTTCAAATCTAGACTCTGACACTTACTAACTGTATAATCCTAGACCAGTCACTTAACCCTGTTTGCCTCAGTTTCCCTCATCTATAAAATAAGTTGAAGAAGGAAATGATAAAGCACTCAAGTATCTTTGCCTAGCAAACCTAAATGAGGTCACAAAGAGTCAGATACAAGTGAAATGATTGAACTACAACAATAATTACATTTTATGCATATTTATTATGAAGGTTTTCTTTTTTATTGTTTAGTTGTGGAGGTGGGGTGAGGTCAGCAAGAAGGAGAGATAATAAATGCTTGTATAAGTAAACAATTAAAATTCTGATTTTAAAATGGCAGTTAACTTTCAGCTTTGCTTTTTGCATAAGATATCCTTGATATATTTTCAAGTTGCAAGGTATATGCTTATGTGTGTGTATGTATGTATACAAAATATATTCTGAAATGTAAAGATAGGATCTGTGATTTTATTAGTGTGCAGAATTTCCAGGGCAAGGCACCACCTCTACCAGTGCAAATCAGAACCTTCTCTACACCTACAAGTATCTTATAACACAGAAAGGTTAAATATCAAGTCACATTACTGGGATATGGCATAGGTGAGTCTCAAATCTAGAACTTTCTTTCCCTGAACTGAATTTCTCTTCATAGCATTACACTGCCTCTAAGTCATACATATTAAGAAGTAAATCTTAAAGAAGTCTAGTTTCTTGGCACCCACGAACTGACCTGTGTTAATTTACAAGATTCCACCACCCAAACAGAAGTTGTTATATTTGTACTAAAGGGCTTTAGCAACTGCTGTGTCTTGTAAAACTGTTATTAGGACTGGATCTGCTTTGTAGTATTTTAACCTATCTACAAACTGATTTTCTCAACGAGTAAATTTTGAAATGTTTCTTTTATCTTTTAAAATAAAAAAGTAGCATTTTTTAATTTGTAAATATAGATCTATTCTAAGAAACTATAAAAAAACTGTATTGGGCAAAGCCAAGATGGCAGAGTAAAAGCAGAGACTTGTTTGAACTCTCCCACCAAGACACCATTAAAAAATAGCTCTAAACAAATTCTGGAGCTGCAGAACCCAAAGAATGATGGTATGAAGCAATCTTCAGTCCAAGACAGATTGGGAATTGTCTGTTGTGCCAGTTTGGGAGGAGATCATAATCCAGCATGGGCCACACTGGTGCAGACAGGGCCTGAGTAGGTCACAAGGGACTGAATCACTGGCAGCTGTGGTGGTTCCCAGACTTCGTGACCCACAAATGCTGAAGACAGCATAGAATATCAGTGGGAAAACTCTGTGGGACCTATGTGAGATAGCAGCATAGTCTCTCCCAAGTCACAGGGCTCTGGAGAGGGTGGAGGAGTCCATGGCAGCTACAGCATCAGTCGAGGCTGTTTCTGGAACTCTAGTCCCACAGATTGTGGGGGAATCTGGCAGCTGCCAATACACACTCACTGCCATGGGAAACAGAGAACTACCTTGACAAAGAGCTCCAAAGTCAAGTAATTGGCTGGGGAAATGAGCAAATGCCTGAAAAAAGAAATCAGACTACAGAATCTTACTTTTGTGATAAGGAAGATCAAAACATACAACCAAAAGAATACAACAAAGTCAAAGCTCCTACATCCAAAGCCTCCAAAAATAATATGAAATGGTCTCAAGTCATGGAAGAGCTCAATAAGGATTTTGAAAAATAAGTAGGAGAAGTAGAGGAATGGGAAGAGAAATGAGAGTGATGCAGCAAATCATTTGCTTGCTAAAGGGGACCCAAAAATATGCTGAAGAAAATGATACCTTAAAAGCTAGACTAACTAAAATGGCAAAAGATATCCAAGGAGCCAGTGAAAAGAAGAATGCTTTAAAATGCAGAACTGGCAAATGGAAAGGGAGCTCCAAAAACTCACTGAAGAAAAAAATTACTTAAAAATTAGAATGGAGAAGATGAAAGATAATGACTTTCTGAAAAACTAAGAACTGTAAAACAAAACCAAAAAATGAAAAAAATAGAAGACAATGTGAAATATCTCATTGGAAAAACAACTGACCTGGAAAATAGATCCAGGAGAGACAGTTTAAAAATTACTGGACCACCTGAAGGTCATGATAAAAAAAAAATTTCTTTTAAGAAATTATCAAGGAAAACTGCCCTGATCTCTAGAAGCAGAAGGTAAAATAGAAACAAAAAGAATCCATTAATGCCCTATTGAAAGAGATCCCCAAAGGAAGTCTCCTAGGAATATTGTAGCCAAATTCCAGAGTTCCCAGGTCAAAGAAAAAATATGGCAAGCATCCAGAAAGAAACAATCAAGATAACACAAGATCTAGCAGCTTCTATCTTAAGGGATCAAACGGCTTGTTATATGATATGCTGGAGGTCAAAGGAGGTAGGATTAAAACCAAGAATCACCTGCCCAGCAAAACTGTGTATAATACTCCAGGGCAGAAAATGGTCATTCAATGAAACAGATGATTTTAAAACATTCTTGATGAAAATATCACCACTGAATAGAAAATATGATTTTCAAAGACAAGAATCAAGAGAAGCATGAAGAGGTAAACAGGAAAGAGAAATCATAAGGGACTTACTAAAGTTGAACTGTTAACATTCCTACATGGAAAGATAATATTGTTACCCTTGAGAGTTTTCTCAGTATTAGCTAGAATATTAGATATTAGTATTAGGGTAGTTGGAGGGATTCCATACACACACACACACACACACACACGCATATACACAGAGGGCACAAGGTGAGTTGAATATGGCTGGATGATATCTAAAAATAAAATTAAGGGATGAGAGAGGAATATATTTGGAAGAGAAAGGGAGAAATGGAGAAATAAAATGGGATAAATTGTCTGTCACATGAAAGAGGCAAGGAAAAGCTTTTATAGTTAAGGGAAAGAGGGGAGAGGTGAGAAGGAAAGAGTCAACCTTATTCTCATCAGATTTGGCTTAAGGAAGGAATAATATGCACACTCAATAGTGTATGAAAATTTATCTTACCCTACAAGAAAGTAGGGGAGAAGGGAATAAAGGGTTGGATGATAGAAGGGAGGGCAAATGGGAAGAGGGAGTAATTACAAGTAAACACTTTTAAGGAGGGACAGGGTCAAAAGAGAGAATAGAATAAATGAGGAGGCCCAGATAAGATGGAGGAAAATATAGTTAGTCTTTTACAACATGACTCTTATGGAAATGTTTTGCCTGACTACACATGTATAAGCTATATTGAATTGCTTATCTTCTCAATGGGGGTGAATGGGGAGGGAGAAAGGGAGAGAAGTTGGAACTCAAAGTTTTAAAAACAAATATTAAAAATTATGTTTACATGCAACTGGAAAATAAGACATACAGGCAATGGGTTATAGAAATCTATCTTGCCCTACAAGAAAATAGAGGGGAAGGAGATAAGAGAGTGTGTGTGTGTGACAGAAGGGAGGGCTGATTGGGGAAAGGGTAATCAGAATGCAAGCTGTCTTGGTTTGGGGGAAGGGGAGCTATGGGATGAAAATTTGGAACTCAAAATCTTGTGAAAGTGAATGTTGAAAATTAAAAATAAATTAATTAATTAGAAGAAAAGAACATAAACAATAACTTACAATTATAACAACTTATCTATCTGACATTTTAAGGTTTGCAGAGTATTCTGTCTTTTACAGATTGATAATTTGTGGCAACTTTGCATCAAGCTAGTCTTTTAGGATCATTTTCCCAACAGTACATGCTCATTTACCTCTGTGTCATGTTTTGATAATTCTCACAATATTTCAAACTTTTTCATTATTATTATATCTATTATGGTGATATATGATCAGTGATCTTTAATGCTACTTTTGTAATTGTTTTGGGGCACCATGAATTGTGCCTATATGAGATGTAAAACATAATTGATAAATGTTATATGTGTTCTGACTGCTCCACCCACAAGTCATTCTCTCTCTCTCTCTCTCTCTGTCTCTCTTCCCCTCTCCTGAGGCATCCCTATTCCTTGAGATACAATAAGGCCAACTGGTAGTCAATTAATTTCTAGCAATACCACTTCTAGGTCTGTATCACAAAGACATCAAAAAAGGGAAGAAGACTATTTGTAGAAAAATATTTATAGCAGCTGTTTTTGTGGTGGCTAAGAACTGGAAATAGAGCAGATGTTCATCAATTGGGAAATGCCTAAATAAGCTGTGATATGTGATTGTGATAGAATATTATTGTGCTATAACAATGGACAAGCAGGATGATTTCAGAAAAACCTGGAAAGACTTACATGAACTGATACATAGTGAACCTAACAGAACCACAAGAATGTTGCATGTAGTAACAGCAATATTGCACAATGGAGGACTATGAATGACTTAGTTATTCTCAGCAATACAATGATCCAAGACAATCCCAAAGGACTAATGATGAAGCATACTCTCTGCCTTTAGAGAAAGAACTGATATTGATTGAATACTGACTGAAGCATATTATTTTTCTTTCTTTCATTCTTTTTCTTTGGATCGTTTTGTACCAAATGACTAACATGGAAATGTTTTGCATAATTGCATATGTATAAACTATATCTGATTGCTTATCTCCTCAAGGATAGGAGAAGGGAAAGAGGGAGGTAGGGAGGCCTAAAATTAGAACTCAAAACTTTAAGATAAGTTACAGAATTGTTTTAACATGTAATTGGGGAAAATAAATGAAATTAAAAGAAAAAGAACAGCCAGCTAATAACCCTATAGCAATAAGGCAGCGGTGTGACCCTGGGCAAGTTAATTAAGCCTGTTTGCCTCAGTTTTGTCATCTGCAAGATAATTTGGAGAAGGAAATGGCAAACCAATTCAGCATCTTTACCAAGAAAACCTTAAATGGAATCATGAAGAGTCAGACATAACTGAAAAAGTCTAAAAATAATAATCTTCCAATGGTCTCCAAGTGTTTTAATGAAAGGAAATTATCAATTGACGCAGCATATATCATTTTGGTTTATTTTAAGAAATTGCCAGAGCCACCCCAACCTTCAGCAACCACCACCCTGATCAGGCAACAGCCACCAACATCAAGGCAAGACCTTCCACCAGCAAAATGATTCTGATGCATATTTTCTAAGAATAGATTTTTTTTAAATTAAGGCATGTGCATTTTTTTAGACACAATATTATTACATACTTAATATACTATAATGCAGTATAATTATAACTTTTATATCCAGTAGAAAACCAAAACATTTGTGTAACTCACTTTGTTGTAATATTTGCTTTATTGCGGTGATCTGGAACTGAACCTGCAGTATCTCTGAGATATGCCTGTGTACACGCACACACACACACACACACACACACACACACACACACTCTTATATACATATACACATAGATAGTTATTTATATAATTAAAACATATAGTTACTTTGATAACTTTTGGTAACTATTTCAATATAACTGCTTTCTTGGTTATCTTAAGAATTTCATTTTATACATTTAAAATATTATTTTGAGAAGAGATTCCCAAGTTTCCCTAGTCCACCAAAACGGTCCATGATATAAGATAAGATTAAGAACCTATGCCCTGTGCAATGCTGATCAATCACTTAAATAAGCTGACAGTTTTTTTCCTGTCAAATTAACATGTAAATAAAGTATATCTAGGTATTTTTTTCAAAGCATTTGTGATTTCATTAATGTGGGAACTCAGTCACAGAAGACTGTAACTCCTACTTGCTTTAAGATATGGTTTCATGATTTGCACTGGTCCCCCAAATGCGTTATCTTGTGGCCAACCTTTCAGTTATGAGTCTTTCTGAACTTAGTAGGCTTCAGATCAAAGGCCATGATCTGGTCTATACTGTAAACATTTGTGGCTTGGTCTAGGACCTGCCATAGCTGCTGTGTTACTGGTATAAAATGTAAGAAACATTCTAGGGTCTTATTATTACCTTGAGTCATTGGAGTAAATATTACTAGTGTTTACTTTTTACTCATATTAGTTTATACTGCAAAAGAGATCAGACTCTAACACTTGCACCCTATGAGAATTTAAATAATTTGTTAATAGTACTTAAGTCTTTAGTCTCAGTTTTACTGCTTTTCCCAGAACTTTGGATTAATGCACATACCTTCCAGCACATCAAGAATTATACCATAGATGTGTGTGTGTGTGTGTGTGTGTGTGCATGTGTGCATGTGTGCATGTGTGTATGTGTGCATACTAAAATTTGTGTTCTCAGTACAGGGGAAAACAGCAAACTCCAAGAGAATGTCTATGCAGATGCTACCTATCAGTAACTTAAGACTATCTCACAACCAACTGCTGTTTGACAATGAATCTCAAATACAATTGTTGTGTATTATGGTCTCACCATTCTAAAATAAAATAGCAATTAAAAAAACAAACAACAAAAACCCTTATAGTTTTATTAAGACTGGACTTTGTAGTAATCCATAAAACTAAGAGCAAAATAGAAAATTAATGGGCTAATGAGTACTCTACTAATGAACAAATGTACGTAAAATTATTATAGTACTAATAAATATTAATATAAAACTGATAGCAGAACTTATGCTATTCTTATCACTTTGAAAACAGATTGCTATACCTTCCTTTTGTCAGTAGATTGTGGGACAAAGTAGACTTTGGATACCAAATGTCACATATGTTGTTAAATGTGTTGTTGATTTTTTCTTTAAGTGTTTTGCTTTGTAAACAATGGAGGTTTCTAGGGAGGGAATAGTGATGGTGATAAAAATACTTTCTACCATTTTGAACACATTTGAGATCCCACCAAGTCCTTGTCTCACTGATTAGAAGCTTGGTAAAAGTATCCAAGGTCTATTACTTTGGAATTTATGCTCTACTTCTACCTAAGAAGGAATAACAGTGTTGGCAGTCCTGGCTCTGATTGTCACTAGCATTTGAGCTGAAGAATGACTAAACCTGGCTTTTGGAGGTTTTCACAGCTGTGACTTATGGAATATAGCCCAAGATGTTTTTTTATTTTGTTGATTTGATATGAGTTTTCAATAGTGAGAGAATAATTTTATCAGGAGGTTGCCATGACTTTAAAAAAAGTGGTGCCAATAGTTTTTTTTTTCAAAAAATTAATTTTGTATTGTACCTTTTGATTCTATTTCTTTCACCTCCTCCATTCATAGCACCATCTCTTGTAACAAAAAGTACAAAAAAAATAAAGAGAAAATTTTTTTTCAACAAAACTAAGTATTGCATCAAGTGAATCTGACAATAAATGACAAATTTCCACACCTCTAGTCTGCCATACTGGAGAACAAAGGAAAGCAGGTGCATTTTCTTATCCCTTTTCTGGAGTTGAGATGGGTCACTTTACTTCGGCAGTATTCAATTTCATTTGATTTTGTTGTTGGTGTTCTTTTCATTTTCGTAATTGTGACTATTGAATCAATGGTTTACTCTGATCTGCTTACTTCATTCTGCATCAGCTTTTTGAAGTTTTTCTGTGTTTCTCAGCATTATAAAGATTCGCCAGTTCTTCTGGTTCAGTAATACTCCTATGCATCAATAAATTTAAATGAACTAAAAATGCCTTTTGATAATGTCTACTTGTTTTGAAAATATTTAGGAATGTTTGAAGGAGGAGACCATCCTGATCTATTTAAATAAAATTTATAACTGGGCCTTCGAAGAGCAAAGTGCTGCTGAAATTAGTGGTCTTAACATTTAAATATTCTACCTTTGGTGTTAGACAGAACTTCAGAAATAAAGTAGAAATGTAGTAGCCTGCCTAGACTGTCCCTGGCTGAGGAAAAATCATTAGAGAGAAACATGAAGGATGTTACCTTTCTGTCTTTTTTTTTTATTTTTATTTTTTTTAATTTTGTAATGTTTAACAATCACTGCCATACAATTGCGATTTTATCCCTCCCCCCTACTCCCCACTACCCCCCTCCCTCCCCACGACTGCATACAATTCTGTATAGATTCTACATATACTTTCCTATTGAGTATATTTTCACTATAGTCATGCTATGTAGTCAGACTAAGATAAATGAAAGAAATCGTATAACAAATCAGTACCTTTCTGTCTTAATGGCTAGCTTTGATTTTTGTTTCGGAAAAGCTAAAAATAGAACCTTGAAAATTTGTCAGGGAAAGGAACATATTACAATAACTGATTTTGCTTCTAATCCTATTGGAATTCTCTGTAGGAATAAGGAGAGGGACTGAATATAGAGAAATCCCAGGTGAGGAAACTCGCTCTATTAATGCAGATTGTCATTCTCTACAATTTGCTGTCTTGGACATTTGCCTAGAATACTGAGAAGTTAAGTGATTTGCCTATGGAAATAGTATGTGTCAGAATCAGAAATGGAACCCAGGTCATCCTGGTTCTGAGGTGGATTCTCAGTATCTTCCTATCTGTTCTCCCTTCTTTTACTTAATCTGTAGGGGGCAGCTAGGTGGTGCAGTGGATAGAGCACCAGTGCAAGAGTCAGGAGGACCTGAGTTCAAATCTCACTTCAGACACTTGACACTCAGTAACTGTGTGACCTTGTGCAAGTCACTTAACTCCAATTGCCTCATCCTGGGTCATCTCCAGTCATCCTGATGAATATCTGGCTCTGGAGGAGAAGTGAGGCTGGTGACCTGCACAGCCCTCCCTCACTCAAAACAAAGTTAATTGCCAGTCATGTCATCATTTCTCTGATGGCATAGTCTTCTTCGGCAACAAAGGACAAACACACACAAATGCAATTTCAGGGCTTATTTATTCAAGGCCTGATTTTCCTGCACTTTGAGACTTCTTTGATAAACTTGTCAGCTTGCTGAGAAAGCACTTATTGGAAGAGGAAATAGTCATGGACATCATCAAGCAAACTGCCCCCCTTCAATACCTTGATGAAATCTCTGTGAGAACCAAGAAACTAATTATTATGAGCAAGTATGCTGACCATTATACTGAACTTCTAACTGCACAAAAGCCTCCAACTCATTTTAATAGTGTAGCTGTTTGGAATATAGATCTTGGAGAGACCTCTGGGTTTGTTGACATCTCTGCTTTATTTATTGGCATTTCCTTCAGGTGACAGTATTTGAGACTTTTGGTTCCACTGTCTTCCTTGTCTTGGCACTGTATCCACCTCTACCTGAGATGCTGGTGATTGGGTTGGACCAAGCATTTCTCTCTCTGCATACATTCACAGCTTCTTCTATTTGTTGTTGCCAGTATTCACAATTGCTTCTGTTTAGCGAGGAAATGGTATGTGCTGCACACTGTTTGAGGTGAGCCAAGTCAAAGACATCAGACTGTTCAAATAGTTTCTTCTAACAGAATGTTCAGTTCACTGGAAAATTTCACTTGAGTTGTGGCTCCAACCAACTACCATCCAGGATTTTCTGTAAAATCAAAGCAAATCAAAAATACCCTTTCTGTGGAGGCATGGCTAGTAATGATATTTTGGGGGGAGGAAAACCAGACATAAATGTCATTTGGTGCCAGCAATTGACTAACCACAAGAACTATTAACCACAAGGAGGAAGGTAGAGTCAGCCTCTACTTGCTTTTGTTTTGTGTGTCATTAAGCAAGTATGCATGAGAAAAAGCCTGATGCATGTTGTGAGGAGCCAAGCATCAATGGAAGGGTTACTACTCTGATCTAGTTGAATCTCATCCATTGAAAGAGTGTGCTTTATGGAATTCTCCAGGACAGTGAACAGTTAAAAATTTGGCTAATAACCCCTCTGCCTCATCTAAATAACAGTGACAGAGTCTATGAGTTATCATGTAACATTAAGCAAGATAATGACAGTTATCCCCCTGAGGATATTTCAAAATCACAATGAAATAAGAAGCAATTTGTTGAGGATCTTTCCCTGTCAGTTGCCAAAGCATTAGCATTCCATCTGCTAGGGGAAACAGGATTAGCATATCCCTGGTGAAGTTGTTAATGGCAACTTTTTAGAACTAAATAAATGCTTTGTAGAGTACTTCAGAAATAGATGCTGAGCACTACATTAACTGTCTTCCCTGGACAGATATTGTCTGATTTTTTTAAAGGCACCTATTAGATGAAAGATAGCCCAGATAGAAACTGGGACAATTTTTGCACTTGAGCAACTGACAGCAATGCCATATTGTACGTCTCCCCTTCTTGTTTTTGCTAAGGATAAGTGGAAGTAGTAAGAAGGAAGTTGTTTTTTTTTACAAAGCCTGCATCTCAACTGAGCAGTTGACACACGGGGGCTGTGGCCTGCGTGTACCTGTGTGCTTGCATGCTCACCCGGTAGATTAGCCTTCATCCATCTCCCTTCCCAGTACTGATTCATTAGGGGCTACATCTGAAAACTCTTGTACTGCTAGCTGAGGGAAACAGTTTCATATGTAAATCCCTTATAAAAATACCTCCCTCTCCCCCCCAAAATTGCCTTCTACCATTTTGAACACATCTGAGATGCCGCCAAGTCCTTGTCTCACTGATTAGAAGCTCTGTAAAAGTATCCAGGGCCTATTATTTTGGAATTCCACTGCTCCATGCTCTACTTCTACCTAAGAAGGAATAACAGTGCTGGCGGGGAATCCTGGCTCTGATTGTCACTAGCATGTGAGCTCATGAATGACTAAACCTGGCTTTTGGAGGATTTCACTGCTGTGATTTATTCATGTATATATAGCCCAAGATGTTTTCTTATATTGTTGATTTGATATGAGTTTTCAAACATAATTCAAATATCCAGAAGACTACAGAGAGTCTGTTTAGTCTATAAAAAGTGTCAAACTCTTTCCCTTGTACCAATTCTACTTCTACCTCTTCCTACTTGTTTTGTTTCCCTCTATTGCAGTTATGTGACAAAGATAAACATCTTCCTAAAATAAATATTTCTAGATTCACCCTCCAATTTCCTTAAAAATCATGGTTATAGTATTTTATATTTATTTTAAGAATAATAATGTAATATTACAATGTAATATTAGAGTTAGAGAGGACAAAGAGATCTTCTTGTTCAACCGCTCTCTGCCTGGTTTCAACTCCGCTGATCAAGACACCTTTTTGCCAGGTAGCCCCTGGTCTCCTCTTCCTCCCTGCCTTTCATACCTCCTTTTGTTTATTGTCTCCCCTCTCTACCTTGGATTGTGAGGTCGTCAAGGTTAGAGACTGTTTTTCTTTTTATTAGTTGTATCCCTAGTGGTTAGTACAGTGCCTAGCATGCAGTAGGCTATTAATAAAAGTTATTGGATTGGATTTAACTTTTTCATTTTCCAGTTGAGGAAACTGAGGTACAGAGAGATTAAGTAGATTGTCTAAGGTTTTATGGGTAGTTAGAGACAAATTGGGGACTTAAACTTGGTTCTGACTCTAAATTCAGTGTTTTTTTACTCTAACCACAATAACTTCATTCTTACTAGTTCCACTTATCTTTAGCAACTGTCATTTCCAATGTATCCAGCCTAATTACTTTCAACTACAAAGATAGGTCTTATTTTCATGATGAATTTAATGTTGCCTCTTTTCAAACAAGGATTTTTGTAGGACTTTATATTAAAAAAAGTTTCACGGTATCCTTAAAAATGGGAAATGTGAGTAAAACTTAAGAGTACATCTGCCCCTAATCCATACCCTTTGTTGTTCCTACAAAAAAAGAAAATGGTATGTTCTCCACTCCCACTTTATCTCCAAAAGGCAGTCACAAATTACTTTACAATTGGTAATCTCAATTATAAAAATGTGAGGATCCAATTGATTAATAATTTAACACTTGAACACTGCTTCTGTCCTCTCCCACACAAATGAATATTCAAAAAAGTTGCCTTAAGTTCAAGAAATTCTTTGGATCAATGCTCACTCAAAATAGGGTTCATAAGTCCCCACCAATGCCTTCATTATTACTAGCAGCTAGAGTGTACATCACTTCAAAACAAATGACATATCAAGTGGTATAATAAAGTTATATTAAAAGATTATCCCATGCACACCTGGGCCAAACTCTCCCACAGGTTATTACACCACTCCTGGGGGAGGGCACACATGCAGAATAGTACATGTGATCAGAAAACACAAAAATGGCACACGTGAAAAGAATAAAAGTGAAAGAGCATATGACAAAACATACTGCACAAAAAGAAGGTTGTTTTGGTGGGGTGGGTATGTTTAACCAGGCTATATGCATCCTGTGCTGTAGAGTTTCTGATGTTCATTAACGGCTCTCTGCTGTGTATCATGTATCATACCTTTCTTCTCTGATGGTTCTCATGTTTTCATTCTCTCTCAAATACTCTCTAATATTTGGTGGTCTTCAGTTCTTTAGTCTCTTAGAGGCCTGCTGTTGCTCTCTCTTACTATATACACTAAGGTATGATAGCTAGTAAGCCTTTCTTCTGCAAGATTATTGCTTTTATTGAATAGATGAGGATTATCACCTAGCATGCCTACCAGGTACCAATAAAACCTAGAGGAAGCCCCTGAGCTAAGATTCAGTCTATTGTTTTGACTACTTTTCTTATTGTGCCAGTTTTAGGTTCTTGGTCCAAGCAACTGGGGTCAGCTAAATGATTCAGCGGATAGAGAGCTAGGCCTGGAGTCAAAAAGATCTAAATCAAATTTGATTTCAGACATTAGTTATGTGACCCTGGACAAGTCACTTAACCTTGTTTAACTCAGTTTCCTCATCTGTAAAATGAGCTGTGCAAGGAAATGGGAAATATTTGCCAAATAAACTCCAATGGGGTCATGAAGAGTCAGACATGACCGAAACAACTGAACAACAATGGCAACCAAGATTACCATATGACTTGTGGTTATAAAATCTATAATAATGCTTGCTAAATATTTGATTATCAATAACCATTTTGAAGAACCCCGAAAATAATCTCCTTAGGAGATATGTGATAGTTGGAGTGAAAAGACTCCTTTTAACCCCAACACTCTCCCTGACTTGCAAGCAAATGAATTTGGAAAAAAGAATAGAAAGTTGGTTAAAACAGCTTTAGTTGGGCTCTGCCCTTGGTCTTCTTGTTAATCTTGTTATGCACACCCAGCAGCAACAATATCACTTGTTTTTTGTAGTGCAAACTGATTAGTGCAAACCTCACTGGTCTTTCTACATCCACAAAAACAGCCAATCAACTTTCATTTGTTTGAGTTCTTAATATGTACCAGGCACTATTCTAAGGACTGGGGGCACAAAGAAGGTCAACAACAATCCCTGTCCTCAAGGAGTTTTTATTCTAATGAGAGAAACAACATGCAAACAACTCTGTACAAACAAGATGTATAAAGGATGGACTGCAGAAAATTTAGGAAGGCAGCATTACAATGGGCAAGGGAAACTTTCCTGAAGAAGATAGAATTGTAGCTGAGACTTGAACAAAGCCATAAAAGCCAGGAGGTTGATATGAGGGGGAAGAACATTCCAGGCATGGAGAACAATCCAGATAAAGAGGTGGTAAAGAGACTACACAGATTTTCTCAGAAAGAAAGCAATAATTCACCTTGACCTTTAATGACAACACCAGAATACTATGATTAAAAGTCTTTAATCTTATGTGATCAATACTTTATTCTTTTTTTGAGTTTAATCTGCATTATTAATAGTTTTCAATCACTTTATTAACTCTGGGCAATCAACAAAACAATGAACCAAGTCCAAATTTGCAGCATTTGTCGATTGCTGAGGGGTAAATACACAAAAATTTAACATTCAACTCTTGAACTGACTCCAGCACTAATCTGCTTTTATTATACTTTATTCTCTAAAATGAATTTTCATTTTCCTTAATATGGTGGCATATTAATTTAAATTGACATCAGTATTATTGCTTGACAGTTAGGGCTGTCTCTGATTGTTTATTCCTTTGTATTTTATTATCAGCTTCTTTACTTACTGTAATCTCTGTTACGATTCTTACCACCCAAGACCCTAAATAAGTAAAATCATATGCAAGCACAGATTTGAAAAGCTACTACAGAACATGTTGCATTGCAAAAGCCTTAGATGAATAGCCTGCATATTCAGAAGGAAAATGTTAATCTTTTAAAAATCCCATCAAATTTTAATTAAAATATTTCAAAGTCAAAATCCTTTTTTTCTCTTTTCCCTTCCTTCCTTCCTCCCTTCCTCCCTTCCTCCTTCCTTCCTTCCTTCCTTCCCCTAATTCTAGCAACTGTAGGTTTGTTCAGAATTGAACGGAAAGGTAAGAGAATGAGCATTTATATAGCTCCTACTGTGTGACAGACAGTGTGCGACGTGCTTTTATAAACATTATCTCATCTGAGCCTCATAACCTTGCAACGTAGATGCTACTATTATCCCCATTTTGTACTTGAGGAATCTGAGGCAGGCAGAAGGTAAGGAATTTGCATTTACCTTTGAGAGTCTGTTTTAAAAATTAGATGTAGACTAGAAGTTCATACTATAGAAGTGTCAGAATGGGCCTTGTAGAAGAATTCCTCCCTTTCCCCTTCTTTTTAACATAAATAGTTTTAAAATGCCATAAATTAAAATAACATTTAATAATAAAATAAGAAGATCTAGCTGATATATGATTCTCTAGGTCAGTAACAGGAGAACTCATAGGAAAACAAGTGATTTCTATGTGGAAGTTTGATGTTCTTGGCCATCCTTTTTCCTCTAGTCTATAACAGGTATTTTTTCTTCTATGTGTAGGTTTGTCATTACTTGATTTTCTTGGATCCTAAATAACAACATTAGTCATCAGTTGAAGCATACTGCAATGAGATGTGCGTTGATGCCTCCCTGCTTGGTCTCTATCTCAGCTGGGAATCAGTTTAAATAAGCTGATGCTTTAACTGGTTAACAAGGCCAGGTCTCTGCAGGAAACATCTCATATTGAATTACAGATGTTGAATCATAGACTATTAGATCTAAAAGGGACCATGGAGTTGATCTACTACAACCTCCTTATTTTACAGATGAGGAAAATAAACATTAATGTGCCCTTTTGTTATCAGGTCCTCGAAATATTTTCCCCTTACCCCCTTTTAAAAATTATTGGTTGTGTATATGACACATAGTGAAATACCATGGTAAAATGTTAAATTGAATAGATACCTCATAGAACTATTCTTGAAAATGTAAACATATATATATGTATGTATATATATATATATGTATATATATACATACTCAAATATTCTTAGTGGAATCATTTGAAAACTACAGGTATCCTTTTAGCCAAGCGTTAGGACAATAATCCCTCTATTACTGTGGTAGTTTAACAGAAAAGAAGATGCAAAAGGAGGCACCATATTCTTCCTAGGGTTATCTGGAAATCTCGAGGGCCAACTCAGGGGATTCCAGTATATGCTAGTACACAGCACTGGTGAGTCTGAAAGCCCTCTTCTACTGCTCCACTTCTGGTTATTCATGTCCCTAAAGATTTGTTTCCTTGGAGGGCAAGGATAATTTTTGTATCTTCAGCATGTAGGACAGTCCTAGTCCCAGGTAATAGCTGCCTAGTAAATGCTCATGTATTCATAGGTTATGACATTCCAGGTCTCACTTCCATGCTTTTTCATGTGCCTGCAATGTACTTCCTTATTACATCTGCCTCTTAGAATTCTTAGTTTCCTGTGTTTTCTTTTACAACATCACTATTATGGAAATACATTTTGCATAACCGTATGTGTATAACCTACATATCAAGTCACTCACCTTCAAGGAATGAGGAGGGGGACAGGAAGAGGGAGAGAATTTGGAACTCAAAATTTTAAAAATTGAATGTAAAAATTGTTTTTCCATAGATTGGAAAAAATTAAATATATAAGATGCAATTGATTTCTTTGTGGGAGGGGAAAGTATATTTATGTACCTCTTCCTATAGCCTATCCAACATTTGTCATTTTTTTGGTCAACTTTGTCTATCTAGTTGTTGGGAGCTAACAGCTGAATACTGATTTAATTTAGATTTATCTAATTATTATTTTGTCATGACCATTGATAGCTTGGATATTTTCCTTTGAAAACTGCCTATTTATAACCTTTTAAAGATATTTTGTTTTTAATTTATGGAACAAAATAAACATTTTCATAACATAGTACAATAAAAAGATGATTGCACATGAAACTGTAAATCTACTAATATGACGTGCTATTCCTTTAAAATATGTTATCATGTAAATTTCTTTTTTCCTTTTTTCTTCCACACCCTTTTCTCCCACCCTAGAGATAACTACCATTAAACAGATATATATATATAGATATATATATATATACTTACACATATAATGTATATGTATATATATAAATTATTCTATGCATACTTCTATTTATAAGTTATTTCTCTGGATGCTGATAACATCTTTCTTCAAATGTCCTTTATAGTTGTGAGGTATTTATAGCAGTCAAAATAACTTATTCACTCAAAGTAGTTCTTAAGATGATATTGTTGTTACTATATACAATGTTCTCTTGGTTCTGCTAATGTTGCTCTTCCTTATTTTATAGAAGTTTTTCATGTTTTTTTAAGATCATTGAGCTCATTTTTTCTTACAGGACAATAGTATTCCATCACAATCATATACCACAATTCGTTCAATCATTTACAAATTGATGGATAACCTTGCAATTTCCAGTTCCTTGCCACCAAGAGCTGCTGTATTTTTTGTAAATATAAGTATTGTAAATATATTTGTAAGTATAAATATTTTTTATTTTTCCTTAATCATCTTTGGAAATAGATCTAGTAGTTGTATTGCTGCCCATTTATATCCTTTTAACATTGATTAATTGGTAATGATAAGGTGTTTACATTCTGTCAGGAATATTTCATACATATGTATACAATATACAAAGTATATATTTTAAAATTTCAAGTTAATTTTAGGAGGGATCTAATGGATATTTTGTATATAATATTATTGATACTGTGTAAATCGTTTTACTGGTTCTGATTGCTTCATTCAGCATCAGTTCAGATAAATTTCCCCATTTTTCACTGAAACCCTCGCTTTCATCATTTCTTACAATCCGTTTGATTCATATACCATAAATTGTTTAACCATTCTTTAATTGATAAGGACCCCTTAGTTTTTAATTCTCTGTCACTATAAAAAAAGCTGCCATAGATATTTTTGTCTGTGTTGATTCCTTTCTTCTTTTTTTGATCTGTTTGGGTTAGAGGTTAAAATGTATCATTGCATTTTATTGCTATGTTATTTTTATTATGACTGATTATCCACACTGTGTTAATAATAGTTAACATTTACATAGTAAGATTTGCAAAGCATTTTACATAATATTGTTTCATTAGATCCTCAAGACAATCCTGTAAGACAGCTGCTGTTATAATCCCCCTTTTCAGATGAGGAACCTGAGACTGCCAGAAGTTAACTGACTCATCCAGAGTTACTCAGCCAATCAGTCAGTCAGTAAACACTTATTAGGAGCCCACTACTATGTACCAGGCCCTGACCTAATAGTTATAGTCATTAAGCGTGGGCCTGTGTCAAGATTTAAACTTAGATTTTCCTGTCTCTAATTCCAGGGCTCTGTCTACTCTGCTACCTTACTACCACCATGAAAAGTTTTAAAATGAAAGACAATGAATATGGAGTCCTTTCATTTGAGAGGAGTGGAATGGTACATGTGCTGTTAGATACGATTGACCCATGGTGTCAGTTGGGTTTGGTTAACAATTTTTCTTTATCACTGGGAAATTAGGGCAAGGGGACTATAATCAGAAATGAGTGTCATGTAATAACAAAAGATTTCAATAAAACTTTAAAATAAACAAGGAGAATGGGATTGTGACTGTAGTGCATAGGCTCTGGGATGTATCACACAAACTCATGTTCAGATTAGCAGGTTGGATCCCCATAATCAAACTGACTACTACTGTTTTCTTCAGGATTATAAGGGTAATATTGAGGGAATGGAGGTGAATTTTCTAATGCTGTTGTTCATGAAACCTCATCTAGTACATTCCCCCAGTATTAATTGGCCAATTAACAATCACTAATATAAACTGACCAATTAAAATCAATTTTTACAAAGGAATACCCATGGAAATATAAAAATTTCAAAATGAGAACAAATTCTCCCTTCCTCATATTTTAATCCTTAATTGGGTTTTTTAATCCTTAAATTGGGTTAAGACTTAATGTGATTACTGTTTCTTTACTCTGAGAATCCTTTTCTCCCTTTGCATCATTCAACTTTTTTTTGTTATTGTTGTTGTTGCAAAGCCAATAGATGAGTTGTTCACTTTCTAACTATATCAAGTTAGGTTGAGTCAAGCAGGTCACTCCATTGCGTAGATATTTATTTGCCTCAGTTACTGTTATTGATATTACTGACTCCTTTTGCTGGATGGTTGGTGGTTCTTCAGATCCCTGTCTCTATTTTTCTCTGTCTCCCTCTCTCTTTTTCTTCTCTGTCTCCCTCTCACCTTTCCTCCTTTCCTACTTATCTATGACTAGGTTTCCCCATCTCACCTAGGGTGGAAGCACAAAAGTCACTCACAGACTTGACCCAACTATTGGTCAGCATGGAAGCTTTGACATGCTCCATTCTTGAACTGAGCCAATTTGTTCCTCCTTAGAAAGCCTGGTGCTTCCCTTCCCCCTCAACTCTAGGTGGGTGGGGGGCACAGCTCACCAAATTGATGTCATATGTAATGTGGATATCCAATCAATTTTTTTCCTATTGCAGCTCAGAACTCCTGAATTCAAGCAATCTACCAACCTCAGCCTTCTTAGGAGGAAAGATAATATATGAGTGCTGCCATGATCCACTCCTCTCTTGACCTTTTGAAGTTCATGAGGCATATTTCATCTCTTATCATTTAGCTAAAATTAAGAAAGGAGAAATACAAACAACACAGAAAAAAAGAGTTGCCCTATGATTACACACTTTACTCTGTGTGAGGAAGGGAGAAACTTCCTAACCTGCCAGTTTACAGCAGTACTTCCTTTTATTACCACCAGAAAGATTACAGTTCCTCCAATCGAACTTTTTATATGAAAACTAAGTTCCAGTTCAGCGTCTAGTTAAAATGCTTTTCATCACCATACAGCCAAAAGGAAATAGTTAGAAGATATCTTCACAGAGGGGAAGGAAAAGGATCAGTGCACCATTCTTTTCTAGAAGGCTCATCAAGATTCTATGTGAATACTGGCCATGCCCTAAAGCTTGACTTACATTGGGCAATTTCCCTTTAAAAGATACATATTAGATAGCAGTGAAGAATATATAGAAAAATAATTAAATTTAAAACTTGGGTGAAGAATTTTGTGTTCTAGCTCATATTACCACGTTCTGTTCCCAAGGTCCTGTGTTATAGGAGACAAGTAATGCCTATCTGAATCTAAAAGACCAATGTATGGAGCTTAGGTTGGTCAGCGAGGAGTTATTCCTGCATTAGCACATTGAGTTTTCACCTCACATTTTTTTTTCCTTGGGAGGAGTGGGATGCTGCTTTTTGTGTAGTTCATTTTTATTCTTCTTAGCTTCTACATATGGAGCGTGTGCTAGCTCTTTTGGAAAGCATTAAGAGTATAAATCAAGTGTCATTATAGGTCTACAGACTTCTAATGTAGAAATAAATTCTTTGACGTAATGAAACATACTTCTCTCTGTACTCTTGTTTATTCATCTATTTAGCTTTTTCCCGACAGCATGGAGATGGATGGGCAAGGTTAATGACAACTAATGAATACTCAGTAGTGACTTTCGTGAAGAAGCCTTGGCAAAGCATGTGTTAAATGGAGGTATAATTCACAGTAACTGTTTTTCAAGGTATCTTTACACACTAGAGGAGATCAGTTCAAAGCACATCAAATGTAATTCTGCTGTAGTTTCAAAATTCTCAGCAAAATTTAGCATGGTAATGTTCTGTTTATAATAAATCATAAGATGACTATATTTTGTGCTGGGATAGAAACTTTATGCTCCCATCCCATTATATATTTCCTTCAAGTTATGATGCAAAGTACTTTGAATATAGAATCAAATTCTGAGTAACTTCAAGAAAATGGTTGACTCGAGAGAATAAACGTTGTAGAGCATTTATCTTAGGCTGCTAATTTGGATAGTTAATAACAAATTTATTTTGTGACTAGGGGAAATGGTTATCATCTCATTCTCATTCACCATCATCATCATCATCATTATCTTTCATATCACCCCTCAAAGTCAACAAGTTAGAAAGGCAAACAGTGATTAAAGCTCATATTAGAGTCTCCTCCCCATTTGTACTTGTCTGTCTTAAATATAGTCACCTTTTTTTCCTCTTGACAATATATGTCTAGCTGAGTACAAAGCTTCTACTAAAAATGAGGAGGGATGATGTAAATACCACATGCAGAATCTAGAACAGAGAACCATTTTAATATATTATTTTGCTTATAAATTCATTATTAGCCTGAGATAGACCCTGTGCTTGGAGACAGATCAAGTCAATAAGAGGTAGACTATAAAACCCCTCACCTAAGTTCTCAATTTTACCACCATCACAAAGAACAGGACTCTCAGACCCATGTAGGGACTAATTATAAGTAATATCGGATTTATAATTGGAATGGGCCTTAGAGATCATCTGGTTCAAACCCTTCATTTCATATGTGGGCCAACTGAGACCTCAAGGGTAAAGTGAATTGGCCAGGACCAGTCAGCCTGTAAACTAGCAGTTATTAAACAGTTACTAGGTGCCAGGGTCACATGGATAGTGAGTTGCATGGGTCTTCTGTTTCTGATTACAGAACTCTTTTTACTGTACCATGTCACCTCCTGAATGTTTGAAAGGTAATTTTCAAGATATTTTACAGATAAGGAAACAGGTTTAGTGAGGTTAAATGACTTACTCGTGGTTACACCTTGTAAAAATCAGAGCTGAGATCTCAATTCAGAGCTCTCTGACTTGTATTTATTCTATCCTGTGACATCATGGTCATGCTGCCTGTCATAAGACATTGAATTGCTTTGCATCATGCTCATGCTCATGTAATATTTTTACTTACTGCATTAGACTCTTCCCTTTGTTCTGCCTTTAGTAATTTGTACCACCATTCCGAGGTTCAATAGTCATTAGAAAAGTAGGTTACAAGCAAGGCCCAGGGTTTTAACACCAATAACAAAGAAGAGCAAGCTATATTTGCATGTTGTTTTATAATTTATGGAGTGCTTTCAAGCCAATCTTCTATCTGACCTTCATAAAAATTGTCTGTGGTATGCAGGATAAGGCAGTATTGTCCCATGTTTATCGATGGGGAAACTGATTTTTTTTTTTTGAATTTTAAAATTTGTATTTATAACCCTAAAGTTTAGCACAGCACTTGGAACATAGTATAATAAACACCATATATACCCATACTATACACATAGTTTAATAACCTATGCCTAATTGATCGATTATTTAATTGATGCATGAAGATGGTACAGAAGGAAATTTCTTTGTCCAATTCTGCAAGTTTGGTTTCCTGCAGGACCTCTCTGATCTCATCTTCCATACCAGAGATGACTGCATTTTAAAATATGACCTATACTAAATTAACATCCCAGAAATCTCCAAAACTTCTTATCTTCAACTACATTAGAGGGTGTGATCACTTCCTTTTTCCTAAATATCTTTTCAAATTCTATGATGCAACCCATGGGGTACTTGATGATATGTTGATACCATTTGTATCATTACAAAGAAGAGGGTGATATAATGCTTGTAATTTACCAGAATCAGTCATTTCAATCAAAGGACAAGTCAAGGGAGGAAACATGATTACTGCCTGCCAATATTTTAAGTTTTATGAATGCCTTGATATTTTGCCAAGGAAATTAGCAAACACTCAGCTGACTGGAGCTCTCAGATATGCCGAATGGATCTTTAGTCAGTCCTCCAAATGGCATGCACAAATTCATTTACATAGTCAAGTCTACCAATTAAATGTGGTGGAACATAGCAGTGCCAGTGTCCATCTGTTCTGGTCTTTTGACTATACAGATTAATTCTGACTTCTTTATTTTTTTCCCTCTTCTAGACAGCACTTGGCAATTAAATATATGAAAATATAGGAAATAAATGCTATTAACAAATTCAATATTTTGAATCAAAATTCTAGAAAAATCACAATATAAATTTAGACAAAATTATAAAAAATATCGTAAAGGTTATATAGTTTAACTTCCCTTCTAATATATGCATTTCTTCCATAGCATTCCTGACTGATGGTAGTCAGTCCTTTGCTTAAATATTTACTGTGATGGAGAGTTCACTATTTTACTACATAGTTTTTCCATCATTAGCCCCCCCTTATTTAGCCATAAATTAGCCATTATCCTGATATTATTCAATGAGTGAGATGATAATCTGGTTAAGTAGCATGTTTACCCACTGAGGAGGAATCCTGGGAAAGTACTAAGTTAGCTAATATTCTAATCTTCTCTCTCCAGTCCTACTTCTCTCTGAGTGGGGAGACCATTATCTAAATATTTTAAAGTATGTGGTTATTGTGGATTTACCCAATCAGAATTAGCTCTTGGTCTCTTACCTCATAGAAATGTCACATCTTCCGTAATTCTCCCCCCCCCCCACATATTTTCTTATCAATCATTTCCTGTATCAAAATGATCACAAAGAATTACAAGTCTACTCTAAATTCTGCACATATACACAGGTATATGAACCTATGTTTACGGACTAAATCTGTGGTTTCCTACTAGAAGTGTGAGGATGAATGAATCATTTAACTCCTCTGAGCTTGTTTCCTTTTCTGTAAAATTTGGATAAGACCTATGATTTTATTATGATAGGGAATACCTGATGAGGAAATGCTATCAACCAAAGTAGATCAGAATCTGCTCTGCACCAGTCTTCAAAATTTGTGTAGGCTCAGAAGCAACATTACTTGCCAGGGTCAAAAAGAGGTATGACATTAACCCAGGTATTTCTGACTTCAAAGCCAGCTCCCTATCCCCTGTGTCACAACCTTCTCTTGCCTACATATTAATAGATGGGAAATTACTGGCTACATATGTGATATTCACTTTTGAGCCAGCTTCCTCTGTGCAGTCACACCATTGAATGAATTGGGCCAAAAATCAAAATCAACACAAAATCAGAACTGGATTAGATTTAATTGTGACATCTCCCATTTATCCCATACAATAATTTTCTGATTCAGAAAACAAGCAACTGGACAAAAGTAAAGACCATGACTCTGGTTATTAGCATTTATGATAAACTAATATAAATCAGTTACCACAAGGAAGAGGCTAAAAGATCCCAGGAACTGCTTAATATAGCAAACATTTAATCTCTTTGCCAATCAGAGAATCATAGGAGTCAAGTGTAAGTGATTTACGATGTTAGCTTATTTGCAAAATAATATTTCCTCATACAGATGAAGTTGAAAAACAGTAAAAAAAGATTGTAAGCCCACAGAAAGCTTCACATTTCTTCAACTAAGGCAGCCTATTTCCAGATAAAATTGAGAATAAAAATAAATGTGAAATGGAACAAATTTTCCATCATTTATGCAGCAATCTATTATCATCATCAGTGACAGTAAAATACCTAATTTTATCATATCTATACTGAGGGTTCTATATGGGGAAGTCAAAATGCCATTTATGTAAAGACAGTCAGGGAAAACTCACAAAATATGTAGAAGAAATCATGCTGAAAGTGACAAAATTTTAAAGGCTCTCAGAGATTGAGAAAACATCACAGAAGGGATGATTCCAAAACAGTGAAAAAGAATGTGAATGCAAATGTTATCTATCTTCTTCCTTTCCAAATTGAGTAAGTGGACTTCATTAATTACTGACCCATTGCCAGCTTTTTCATATGTATAATGACTTTGTGAAAATGCTCGTTCCATGTATTGAAGGTATGCTTGATAGAAATATTATAAAGAAAAAGGAGGGCTATATGTAATTTTTTTTTGTAGCAGACTACATACTCACAGTGACAAAAGTGACTGAAATGTGTAAGTTATTTCTGATTGCCAAAGGACATTTGATTCAATAGAACAAAACATAATTTGAAAGGTTCTTCTCTAAGACCACACTGCCAAAGAACATCGAGGTCCTATATTCCTCAATAGGTATATATGTCCATTTAAAATACCTTCCTATGATGTGCCTCTCACTAAATATGTCTTTGTATGCATGTACGCAAAGCAACCAAATGCAAAAGAAGCCTAGATTTTGGTAATCTAATAATAAGGAAGTATTAAGAAGGTTTGGCAAGCTCCATTTTCCTAGGTAACTATATGGTAATTAATGCTAGTTATAATTTTATTCAGCAACCTAGATTCCAACTCCCAAATCAAGATAGATTTTTTCAGTTTCATGTATTTATACAGTCATCATTTAATAAATTGAGGAGGTAGCTAGGGGGCTCAAAGGTTAGAGCACTAGACCTGGAGTTAGCAAGCCTTGAGTTCAATCCCGGCCTCAGACACTTAATAAGTCACAACTTTCTTTTGCCTTAATCCACTGGAGCAGGAAATGGTAAACCACTCCAGAATTGTTGCTGAGAAAACCTTACAGACAGTAATGGCATGCTGTGTTTCCTAGGGGCAAGAAGAGTTGGACGTGATTGAACAACTGAACACCATTTAATAAATATTCCAAAATGACTAGATAATCTCATATAGGATAAATCTAGATTATTTGTCTATTTAAGTTAGACTGGGGATGACTGCCTTAGTATGTGATCTGATCATCCAATGCTTATTTTGTAAGAGTGATCTTCATTATTATCCCAGTAATGGATAATAAATAATTCTGTAGATCTCATTTTATGCTTGAATCATGAAGAACTAGCTCTTTCCATGTCCTCATCAATACTTTCTATTTCTGCTATTGTGTCAGTATAGCTACTTTTGTCACACAGATCATAACCTCTATTTAATACTGTAGATGGTTTGGCAGAGTAGAAATATTTGTCAGTCTCAAGGCAATCTGGTAGTGATGATCTTCAAATTTAACTAAATAAGGCATCAATGCCTTATTTAGAGCATTTCCAGCTTGATATGTCTTCTGTCAGAACTTATGCTCCACTGGTCCACCCTTCAAGAACAGAGGGTCACTTCTGTTCCATAAGGTGGCATCAGACTAAACCACTAGTCCTATCACTCTTAAGTGCTGGAAGATTTCTTTATTTCTTGTCATAATGATATTCAGGAGTTTATGCCCTATTTTTTCACTGAGCATAGCTTGAGAAGTAAAATAAAATCATAAAAATTATAGTGAATCTGACTAATGTAAATAGTCAATTTGTTAGTTGCAGGTAAAAAAAAAATAACCAACGCTGTCCTTGTTTTCAACAATGGGATGTAACATATGAAATATCTGGATAGAATTCAAATACGCAATTTCTTCTGCATATGCAACCTCTGAATCTATTAACTCCTGGAACTACATTTAAGATGGAAGGTGCCACCTAAGTATATGACTTGGCACAAGTTATTAATGGAACATGCAAAGTTATCTCAACATATGCTAAAAAATGAAAATAAACCAAAATAACAGATGTCAGACACAGCTTTTCTTTTTTTCTTCCTTATTTAATATTATATTTTCCCCAATTAGATATAAAAACAATTTTAACATCCTTTTTTTCAAATTTTGAATTCTAAATTCTTTCCCTGCCCCTCTTCCCTCCTCATTGAGAAGGCAAGCATAGGGCATACGTGTATATTCATCCTTCATTGCCAAAGAAGACTATGCCATCGGAGAAATAATGACATGACTTGCACTTGACTTTGTTTTGAGTGAGGGAGGGCTGTGCAGGTCACCAGCCTCACTTCTCCTCCAGAGCCATCTGAATCCAATGACCAGATATTCATCAGGATGACTGGAGATGACCCAGGATGAGATAATTCAGGTTAAATGACTTGCCCAAGGTGACAAAGCTAGTGAGTGTCAAGTGTCTGAGGTGAGATTTGAACTCAGGTCCTCCTGACTCCTGCACTGGTGCTCTGTCCACTGCACCACCTAGCTACCCTTGGGCATATATGTGCAGTCATGCAAAGCATGTTTCCATTCATTCTGGGAATGAAAACACAGGCAACTTCCACTGCCCCACACCCCCCTCCCCCACAAGAAAAATAAAGAAAAAGTATATTCAGTCTGCATTCAGGCTCTACCAGTTCCTTCTCTGGAAATGGACAGCACCTTTCATCATAAGTCCCACAGAATTGTCTTGGATCACTCTATTGCTGAGAATAGCTATATTATTCATAGGAGATCATCATACAATATTGTACATGTACAATATTCTCCTGGTTCTGCACATTTCACTTTGCATCCATTCATGTAAATCTTTCCAGGTTCTTCTGAGAGGATCTTGGTTATCATTTCCAAAAGCACAATAATATTCCATCCAATCGTATACAAAAATTTATTCAGCAATTCTCCACTCAGTTTTCAATTTTTTGCTACAACTAAAAGAACTGCTATAAATATTTTTGTTCACATAGGTTCTTTTATTTTTTTTCTCTCTTTGGGATACATATCTAATAGTGATATTGCTTGATCAAAGTGTATAAATGATTTTATAACACTTTGGGCATAGTTCCAAATTGCTTTCCAAGAATAGTTGAATCAGGATACAACTTCGCCAACAGTACATTAGTGTTTTAATTTTCCCATATTACTTCTAACATTTGTCATTTTCTTTTTCTGTTACATTAGCCAAACTGCTTCAAGTTGTTTTAATTTGTATTTCTCTAATCAATAGTGATTTAGAACATTTTTCATACAACTATAGATAACTTTGATTACTTTGAAAACTGCCTGATTATATCTATTTTTGATCATTTATCAATTAAGTAATGGCTCTTATTTCTATAAATTTGACTCAGTTTTCTATATGTTTGAGAAATTGTCTTAATCAGAGAAACTCACTGTAAAAACGCTTTTTCACAGTAATGATTCCCAACTATATATTTCCTTTCATCTTATTTTATCCTGTTTATCCTTTCACCTTGTCCATTCTGAAACGTTTTGCTTCTGATTTTTACCTCCCCCAAACTGCCCTCCCTTTAGCTCTTCCCTCCAATCTTTTCTCTTATCCCCTTCCCCTCCTACTTTTCTATATTGTAAGATAGATTTCTACACCCAACAGAGTGTGTATATTATTCCCTCCTTGAGCCAATTCTGATTAAAGTAAAATTAACATGCTCCCTTCTCCATTTCCCCCATTTTTTCCTCCACTGTCAAATCTCTTTCAGGCCTCTTTTATATCAGATAAGTTATTCCGTTCTATCTTTTCCTTTCCCCTTTTCCCAGTGCATTCTTCTTTCTCATAAGTTAATTTTATTTTTACATGTAATTACACCATCACATTCACCTCCTACCTCTGCTTTCTCTCTACATATAGTCCTTCTAACTGCCCTAATAATGACAAAGTTTTCAGAAGTTATAAATATAATTTTCCCAAGTAGGAATATAAACAGTTTAACTTTATTAAATACCTTATGATTTTTCTTTCCTTTTTACCTTTTTATACTTCTTTTGTCTCTTTTATTTGAAAGACAAATTTTCTTTTCAGGTCTGATCTTTTCATCAGAAATGCTTGAAAGTCCTCCATTTCACAGAACATTCCTTTCCCCCTGTAATGTTAATGAGAGTTAAAGATCTTCCCCACCCATTAATAAGCTTCAGGTGAAGCCCATTAAAGGAAGTTTGATTAGGGGAGGCTTGTTTTGAAGAAAAACCCACACCTTTTGTTAATTTCTAATGAGGCACTGGGTCAAGAGGGTTGTGATGTCCTCTGGCTCTGAAAAGTGTATATATACTCTGAAGTGAGGTTTTGTTTTGGGGCTTACTCTTTGGAAGAAGGTTTCTGCATCAGATGAGCTTCTGGATAGCTGTTAAGGAGGCCCCTCCTCCCCCAACTTTGAAAACCTGGATGTTGGCGCTTCTTTCTCTGGTAACTATGTATGTATGTAGCGGTCAGACAGTTAGAAGCACTGTCTATTGGTCTTTATTTCTCTGCTTGTACTTTCTCTATTGGTATATGTGATTAAAGAAGGTTATTGACCCCACAAAAGTTGCTTTCCTTTTAGAAAAGCAGATCTAAGAATCTGTGCTAGTAGGTCATCCTGGATGTGTCAGGGTGCTTGCTGCTACACCCCCTACCCCAAAAAGATTATATTCAATTTTGCTGGGTAGGTGATTCTTTGTTGTAATCCTAACTCTCTTCCCCTCTGGAATATAGTATTCCAAGTCCTCTGATCCTTTAGTATAGAAGCTTCTAAATTTTATGTTATCCTGACTATGGGATCCATGACATTTGAATTGTTTCTTTTTGGCTGCTTGCAGTACTTTCTCCTTATCTTGGGAGGCCTGGAATTTCACTATAATATTCCTGAGAGTTTTCATTTTAGAATCTCTATCAGGAAGTGATTAGTAGATTCTTCCGATTTCTATTTTGTCCTCTGGTTCTGGAATATCAGGGCAATTTTCCTTGATAATTTCTTGAAAGATGATGTGTAGGCTCTTTTTTATGATCATGACCTTCAGGTACTCCAATAATTCATGAATTATTTCTCTTGCATCCATTTTTCAGGTCACTTGTTTTTTTCCAATGAGGTGTTCAACGTTTTCGTATATGTTTTCATTGTTTTGATTTTGTTTGTTTCTTAATATCTCAGAAACTCATTGGCTTCCACTTGCTCAATTCTAACTTTTAAGGAATTATATTCTTCAATAAGCATTGGTGCCTCCTTTACCAAACTGTTGACCCTTTTTTTCATGATTTTCTTGTTTTACTCTCATTTCCTCTACCTTTTTTTCTTACTTTATTTTAAAAATCCTTTTTGAGCTCTCCTGTGGCCATTTTTCTTTGGGGCTTTGCATGCAGGCATTTTGAGTTTTTTGTCCTCTTCTGAGCATGTGTTTTCATTTTCCTTGTCACCATAATAACTTTCTATGTTCAGCACTTTTTTTTTTTTGTTTTTTCCTCATTTTCCAGCCTATTTCTTGACTTATAATTCTATACTACAGTGGGACTCTGATTCCTGACTGGAGGGGGAAGCTGTTTTCAGAGGTAGTGCTGGAGACCTGTAAGATTTTGATCTAAGATGGCATGATCTAGGGTGATGTGTGTTTACTACTCTCCTATACTGTGTGCTGATTTGTGATTGAGTATAAGTACTCTTTTCAGACCTGGAACTGACTAGGGTCCCTGCTTTTCTTGTGGCTGTAAGCTGTGCATTGTTAGCACTCCTCCTCCCCCAGGACTAAAACTTAGAACTGTGACTCATATACAAGTTTAAGCAATGCAACAAAGTCCTGTCCCTGGTACCAGCAAAGGGAACCCTGTAAACTTCCTTATGACCCATTGCCTGATTTCCTTACTGTCTGTGGGCTGAAAGATCTGAAACTACCACTGCTGCCACTGATTCAGTTACCCCAATGCCTGCTTCTCATTTTCTGGGGCCCAGTCTATACTGGTGTAGCCTGTGCTAAACCATGTTCTACCCTCACCTTGGTGCAACAGACTCTTCTGCTGACCTTCTAAGTTGTCTTGAGCTGGAAAATTGTTTCACCACATTTTTTTTTTGTGTGTGTGTGTGTGTGTGTGTGTGTGTGTGTGTGTGTGTGTGTATGGGTTTTGGCACTCTAGAATTTGTTTAGCATCATTATTTATAGGTATTTGGAGGGATTTGGGGGAGAGCTCAGGCAAGTCTCTACCTTTACTCTGTAATCTTGGCTCTGCCTCCCCAGCCATAACTTTTCAAGGAGGTGTTAGAAATCTAAGGATTAGTGCAGTGCCTAATTGATGTTGCAGTTGGAAAATATGTGGTCTTTTGACATTTGCAGGAATTAGAAGCTGATATTTGATTTTACAAAAAATCTATTTTAAAGATAAATGCTAAAAAATTTCATTGACTTAATAAAGGACTAAAGAGATTTCCAGCCATGTTCTGCTAGTTAGAATTTCTCTAACATCTTCATACTTTCTGTGTTCTCTTTATCTGGTGACAAGTCACTGAGGATTTCCTACTATAGAAAAGGCAAACTCACAGTCTCAGGCAAAGTGAGGCCAGAGCTAGATTAAATATAATTTAGAAATGTTGAACAAAATAAATAAAATTCAATACAAGTTAGGCAATGTGAATTTGTGGTTTTCTAAGTAGGTTCTTGGCTAGCCAACATCAGTTTCTGTTAGTTTCACACCATTGCCCTGGTGGATTTGAGATTATATCAGTATCATTGCTTGCTGTTTGAATAGGAAACAGAGAACTGATAAATAGGTGTCATTAATAATCTCCTAGTTTTTCAGAAATCTTTTCTTATTTATTTTCCACAGCCCTCTTTCTCAGAATGTATAGAGACTTAGCATAGTTTTTCACAAGACCGTAAGAAACAAGAGCAAAGAGACCAAGTTTGTCAATGTCACACCATTAGTATTATTTAGTTTGTAAATTAGTGAAAAATAAGCGATCTTTGAATGCTTTTTGTGGTGACATACAAGTTCTAAAAATATTTGCTAATGAATGAATTTATATAGTATGCTATGTGATACCTTTAAACTGGGCAGCAAGAAAAACATCAGAAATAACATAAAGAATGGGTTTCATTTTTTCCTCTGACCTTGCATTCATTTATATTATTAAAACACACAGAGGAGAAAAGTGTTTTTTTAAAAGTCATTTTAAATATATTTATTGGACACTTCTAAATATACTTAATGCTGTATGCTATTTCTTCCCTTGGGTTCAGGGTTGTGGTATCCTGCTTTCTTGACTACTTCTCTTAATGTTTTGTTTCTATCTCTAGGGGATCATATTCAATCTCACAGGCTAATTTAATTATATTGTATTTGATTGTATCCTGTTCTCTTTTCCCTTTACACTGTCTACTTCAACATCAAACTTGGGATCTGGTGTTGATTTGACCTGGGACTCATAGGAGTTTGTACTTTCTTTGATCTCAGGTGTCCAGTTTATGACAGCAGGATCTCTGACTTCTTCAGGCCTAGGTTTAACCAATCACAGAAAGAGCATGGTGCATTCAGGAGTGGAGCCTGTCAAGCAACAGTGCCACCATCATGCTACCTGGGTATCTCTCTTCTAGACTTGATCACTACACCTTTTTCTTGCTGAATCTCTCCTCACTTCCTTTGACCATTTCCAAGTCAAATCTCTGTTGTAGGAAGGTAGTAGACAATCCTATAGAATGGAAAAGGTACACTAATATAGGAAATCTAAACCTCTTTTTCTTGATCACCATCACCAACAGTTTATTTTCCATCCTTGTTTGTTGTTATTTCATTGCTTGTTATCATCCAATTTAAATCACTCTGTTTCCCAGATATCCACTTTGCCCTACTATTTCAGTTCCTTTTCTTATGAGATCACAGAATCAGGAAATAGCTGAATTATAACTATAAGGGACCTCAGCTGTCACATAGTTCAGCCCATATGTGGAAGGATTTCCTAATATAACCTACCTGACTGGTGATCATTTAACCTCCTCTTATACATTTCCACTGCGGGTGAACCCACCATCTCTTGAAGCCCATTTTACTTTAATATAGATCTCATTATTTAAGCTTCTTTACAACTTTCAGTCATTACTCCTATTTCTGCCCATTAAGGTCAAACAGAACACATCTGTTCCTTCATATGATAACTCAATGCAACCATCTTGCCTTCTGCCCTCTCTGTACCCACTGCACCCCCACTTCCTGAATCTTATCTTCTCCAGGCTAAACAAACTCACTAGCTTCAGCTGATTATCACAATGGCCTTCACCCTCTGTGTCTCCCTCTTCTTCTGCATGCTCTCTAGCTTATTCTGTGACCTTTTTAAAGTGCAATGCCTAGCGCTAAACGCAGTGCTCCAAATGATGTCTAACTAGGGCAGTATATGGAAAGAAATCTCACCTCTTTATTCCTGGAAGTTATGCCTTTCTTTATGTATACCAACATGCCATTAGCTTTTTTGGCTGCCACACCATACTGCTGACTCATGTTGAGTTTTCAGTCAACTAAAATCCCTAGATCTTTTTCAGACAAACTGTTCTATAATCATGCCATCTCCATCGCATTTAATGTTTTTTCCTGTTCTGAGAATGGTCTCTAGTATAAAGTGTTCATTCACAAAGGAGAGGTCTAAGATCCTTTCCAACTATACACCTGTAATTATTGAATTCCTATCCATTCTTAAAAACCTGATTCAAATATCATCTTCTCCATAATCCATCCCTGAGTTCTTCAATCTCGGGCAGTAGCAACCTCCTCCCTCTGATACAGTAACATGCTTTGTTTTGCAATTCTCTAATGTACATATATTGTATGTTATATTTATCTGTTTATATTTTTTCCTGCTTTCAAACTGTAAGTTGCATGAGGGCAGGGGACATGTCATCTAACTCAAGAGCCTACCACAGTGTACTGCACCCTCTAGGTAACTAATAGATATTGTGAGCACCATTTAAGCATATTCTATGCAAATCTTTTTTAGAAAGTATTTAATTCTTTGTACTTGGCAATGGAGGATAGGAAAAATAGGATACACATGGGAAGGAATTAGAAGTACTTGTTATGTATCTATCACTGTGTCAAGTACTGGGGAGCAAATCTTGATGTTCCATAATCTTACTGGAAGTATTGTATTTGCTGTCTCTGCTCATCCAAATACTATGACTGGCCAAAAATGAATGTTGGGGAGGAGGTGATGAGCCCTTGTGTCAGAGTGGAATGAGGCCATGGGTGAGTTATCACCATTGGGTATACAAATAGGGATAGTGGAGGGGGGCAGGGAGAGTCAAAATCTAGCCCAGAGTATGTTTCTAGTGTTGATGGGAATTAGACTCTAGGGTTTAGAGCAGAACATAGCAAGGGGAGTCCTGTTAGACTTGTTGTTCAGTTGTTTCAGTTGTGTCTGCCTCCCTGACCACATTAGGGATTTTCTTGGCAAGAATACTTCTTTCTCCAGCTCATTTTACAGATGAAAAACTGAGGCAAATCAGGTTAGGCAACCTGCCCAAGGTCACACAGCTAGTAAGTATCTGGGGCCAGATTTGAACTCAGGAAGATGAGTCTTCCTGATTCCCAGCCCTGTGCTCTACTCACTATGTCTAGTGGAGTCTAGGTAGTGGTGGAAAGGTTAGGGCAGGTAAAAGAGAAATCTTCATATACTGCAATATCCTTCAAGAACTTAGAAAAGTTAATAAGGTAAAAGAGGTAAAGCAAGTATTTCTTGGTCTATTGAAGGAAACAACAGTTAGAGTGACAAATTTTATAACAAACTATAAGTTTAGTAGGAATTCAGAGAGGGAAGACATACGTGTGAATTGTGGAAGCTTTTGTAGGAGAAGTAAGCTTTACATTTGACCATGAACATAGATGACATGGATGAGTTACCAGGTTTAGCACTGAGCATGACTGCTGTAGGGGATATAGCAAGAAAATAAGTCTCATAAAATAGAGAGCACATGCTTTGAAGAAATGGTAAATAGAGTTGGGTAGTTAGAATGTGGACAGATAATAGGGAGCCCATAAAGAAAGCCAGGCAGATAAATCTGAGATATATTTTAAAAAATATAGGGTTTTTGAGAAAGGGAGCAATATGAGAAAAGTCATATTTTAGAAAAATTCGTTAAGGTAAATAAAGTAGAAGAAGTTCTAGGGATATGGTAGAGGTTAAAAGTGCTTGTCCATTGGTTTAAAAGACTGGAGTCAAAGAGACCAGCTAAAAGGTTCAGTAATTTAGAAATGAGAAACTAGACTCAAAGGTTGCATTCACTAATAGTAAATGGGAGGAGGGATAGGTGCTTGGGAAAGGGAAAATTTGAAATTGGACATGTTGAGTTTAAGGTAAGGAGGCAGTGACATGGGTAGCTCTTTTCTGTAGATGGATGAAAATATAAGATTGAAGTATAGGTTGAGAGGTCAAGACTAGAGATATAGATTTGGGAATTATCTGAAAGACAGTGATAGTGGAAACCTTGAGAGCAGATGAGCTCACTGACAAAGTAAATTTAGAGAAAGAAATGTAGAAAGCTGAGAATAGAGTTCTGGGGAAGATTCATAGCTGTCAGGAAGGGGGAAAAGTGATCAAAAGTGATAGAAAAAAACTTTAAAAAGCTGGAAAGAGAATGAGAAAAGTCTAATGTTACAAGGAGAGATTTTAAAGAAAGAACCTGTGATCAATGCCATAGAAAGGCCTGAGAGGATAAGTTTAAAAAAAAATGGTTGAAGAGAAAAAGCTAGAGTGAAGTTGGCTAGACATCAAAATGCAAAACCATCTGTTCTTTGAGAAGCAAATGGTAAATCAATAATGTAAAAATATACATAACTTAGAGAACAGAGGTTGTCAAGTTAGGTCCAGACCTGTGATTTCATTAATATGGGGAAACTACCCTAGGGTGGGAACTCCCTTCACAAATACAGATCAGTGACTTCTCTGTAACTTGTAGTCTTAGTTCCTTAACAGAGTTACTTAGAGTGAGATGATAAGTGAATTGCCAGTGATCACACAGCTAGTTTCAGAGGCAAGACCTAACCCCAAGTCTTCTTGACTCCAAGGCTGGTCCTCCACACAGTACAACACACTGCCTCTTGATTATATTAATGGTCTATCATCTCCCAAATTAGAGCTATCCAACTTGATGCTTTTATGGAAATACATCAGCATACTTTTGATTTCATAATTGTAGGCATTCCTTCCACTGATGCAGATCAGAGCCCTTCCATGCCTTTATTAAACTGTGTCATGAGTTACTTGGACTAAAACTTTTATCACTTGGTCAGCCCTTTGGTGATAAGTCTCATTGAACTTGGCTAGTCCTCAGAATCTAAAACGGAATCCATGTTAGAGCCATACTTAAGTCAAGTCAGTTTGTTAGGACTTGTTAAAACTTGGGCTTTCTTGGCATGACCTTCGATACCCAGGGTCAGGATCTAAGTTAAAACTCAGGGTAAACTTCAGCATCTTTAGGGAACAATAAGATATTTAAAAAATAATATGTATTTGAATTCTAAAGATAGACTGTATGTTGGACGGCATCAGGATGACAAGAATTCAGATCTTACTTTAAGCACTTACAGTCTGGGATAGTTTAATTTCCTCAAAATGGGGAGAGTAACAGCCCCTCCTTTATAGGGTTGTTTACATACATACACATGTATATATGTGTACATGTATGTGGTTTATAAATGTTATATAAATGTTACCTGTTATTTCATCAAGCAGATAGGTGACAAAGAGGATAGAGTACCTGATTTGGAATTAGGAAGACCTGAGTTCAAACTCTGTCTCAAACACTTATTAACTATGTGACTTTGGTGCAAGTCATTTAGTCTGAGTCTCTGTTTCCTCATCTGTACAATGGATATAAATTGTTTAGCATCTGATTCTTCATGATCTCATTTGGGGTTTTCTTGGTAAAGATATTAGAGTGGTTCATCATTTCCTTCTCTAGTTCCTTTTTACAGATAAAGAAACTGAGGCAAATGAGGTTAAGTGTCTTGCCCACATTCACAGAACTAGTAATTGTCTGAGGTCACATTTGAACATAGATCCTACTGACTGTAGACCTGGCACTCTATCCACTGGGCCATCTAGCTGCCTCCAATGGATACCTAATACACAGAGTTGTGACAATCAAATGGGTCATTGGTAAAACACTGTGCACACCGTAAAGCACTATATAAACGCTATGATAAAATATTTTATTATTATTTTAATCACCATGCTATTATATATGTATATACATATATGCATATATATGATCTATAGTATATTTATGTCTATATATAGTATATTTATATCTAGATATATATGTATATACTGTTTCAACAAACCATTATATTAATATGAGAAGGACCTGGGATTTTCTAAGTCTGGGAACTCCCTCCACTAATAGAGATCATATCCCACTCTGTAAATTTAACAAAGCCACCTAAGACTCAGATAAATTGGTATTTATATAATGCTTCAAAAAAAATCCTTGGATTTGTATGCTAGGAGGTATAATGGGTTGAGTGCTGGACTTGGAGCCAAGAAGACCTGAATTCAAACCCTGCTTCAGACATCTATTACCTGTGACCTTAGACTAGTCATTTAATCTCTCCACCTCAGTGTTCCCATCTATAAAATGGGTATAACCAAACTTTCTACATTTTTGGGCTATTATGAGGATAAAATGAGATAATACTTTGCAAGCCTAAATATTCTATCTAAATATTAGCTAATGATAATAATTGTTATTATCATTAAATTTTATCACATAGCTAGAGAATGTCAGAAGTGGGATTTGAACCAAGGTATTCCTGAATCCAGGTCCAGCATTCTATATGCCATATTATATTACCTCTTAAATGATTGTACATTTGACAACATTTATAAGGAGTGGGCTTCATATAAAGATGGTATCTTTGTAGTCCCTGGAGATGCCATGACACAGAACCTGCTATTGTTTTTTCCTCTTGGAGGAGAGAAGACAAGGCAATTGGAGTTAAGTGACTTGCTCAGGGTCATATAGTTAATAAGTGTCAAGTGTCTGAGGTTGGATTTGAACTCAGGTCCTCTTGACTCCAGGACCAATGCTATATTCACTGCATCACCTAGGTGCCCTGCTCTTATAAGGCTTATAATTTATTCATGAAGCAACAGAAGATGCGAATACCAGTAACTGTGACATAAAGGAGAGTGAGACACATGTAAAAGAGAGTACCACAAAAAAATACTTGACTGAATTTGAAAAAAGATCATCCTCTTTGAGGAGAGAGATGTCCATGGACTAGAAAACGACCAAGTTGAGATTGACGGGAAACAGGCACTTGGAGATGGAGAAGGAAATATAGGCTATTCATTCCACTCATGGGCAATCATGACACTAAGCAAGTTCTCAGAGATGAGAGGAAGCAGGGTGAGGAAATAAACTTTGATGGCAACATAGATTTCCCCTTCCCAATTTCCTTGTTCACTACACGGGACTGTAGAATTCCAGAGACAAAAGGTACATTATTGGCCCACTAGCCCAGGCTCTTTTTTTCATATATTGGAAGACTAAGTCCCTTAAAAGTTAAACAATTTGTTTAAGGTCAAACAAAGAGCTTTTGGTCACACAGAGAGCTAGTTTTCTTGCCTTGAGGACTTTTTCTCTCTGCCTGGTATCACTCTACCTCTCAGATTATATATACCAAAATGCCGTAAAAAAGGAATAAGGTGCTTTCATTATTAATTAGCGTATGCAATTTTGAAAATAATTTGAGTAACTCTTGAATGAATTTATCTATTCCTTTTAAAAGATTATGTTGGGACACATTTTCTACCATTTGGGCTTCAGGAGGAAAAATGTCACGCTGTTTTTAATGGTTTTCACTTGAGCTTCACAGCTCCATAATTAAACGCAAAGGTAAATGTCTGCTTCTTCCTGGGCTATCTGAACACCCTTCCAGCGTAGATTTCATTTCTAAGACAGAATATAAACAAAAAGTTGTTTCAATTAAATTCACTATTTATTTATTCTTGTTAGTAGTATGATACATATTTCTCCACCCGCCCCACCCCCCCAGTTTCCTTTACACTTTGGCCAGTCTCGTTGCTCTAGCCTATATAGGTCGTAGATTATAATCAGAGAGATAGTGTGACATAGTGGGTAGGGGGATGGAATCACGAGAGTTGCTTTCACGTCCCATCCTCACAGTCTTGGTAGCTGTATGAGCCTGGACAAATTTCACAGAATTTTTGTTTCCTTTTCTAAAAATGGAAAACACAATACTTGGAAGAAGTGTACATAGAGATGACTGCCTTTGGAGGTAGGGAAAATCCATTTTCAAGATTTTCCTTGTATGTATACTAGCTGTGTCAGCATGGGCAAGTGGCTAAATATCCAAGCTACATTTTGAGGATATAAATTTCAGAGGAGCTTCTGATTTGCATCAGTGAAGGGAATTTTCACTCAAAGAGTTGCTTAAAGGATTAAAATCACAGATTCAGTTCCTTTCTCCTAAAGTTACTCCCACATTCTTGTTATTATTCGTGTCTTACCAATCTGTTGTAAATAAAGTATTTTGCACTTAGATATTTCTATTATACCTGCCTTCATAACTTCAGTAACATTTTTCTCAGCATAGTTTAGGACTCCAATTTTCTTTGAGATGCAGCTCAAGTCCCACTTACTTCATGAAAACATTCCCAGCTACTTCAGCACATATTGATGTTTCCATTTTCTGATTCTAAATAGCTTACACCATGCAACTTATAACTGAATACATTTAATTTTATACACTGTATAATATCTATTTCTTGCTTCCCACAGGTATATATTGTCTCCTCAACTAGGCTATAAGCTCCTCATAGGCAGGGATCCAATCAATTTTCTGAGGAAATAATAGTACTAATACATACCTATATAAAATATTTAGCAGAATAAAATGTAATGATCAAAGACTCCACATTAAGAATCATAATTGAAGAAATATCATCATTATATATTTCATGCTTAAGAGACCTTAAAGGTTATTTTGTTCAAACCTCATATTTTACAGATGACTGTCACTCCCCTACTCAATAAAACCTAGTGGTTCCCTATTGCTTTAGGATATGCTGTGTGTAATAAGAACTGTTAGTCAGAGTCCAGGGGCACCCTTTCATCCTAAGGGGACCTAACCTTTGTACTCACATGGACCAAATTTAAGCCCCACAAAGGGCCAGGAGAAATATGTGACCGCAATTGGCCCAGCTCCAGGATATGTACATGTGGTGCTACTGGAAGGGTTCCAGACCCAGACATTCTCCATGGAATGGTAGGCACTGTTTTGTATAAATTTCTGATTGGCTTTTAAAGCTCTTTATAGCTTGGCTGCTCTCTACCATTTTATTCTCATGACACATGTTTTCCTTTTCCACATTCAATAGTTCAGAAAAAATTGGTCCTTATGTTGGTTTTCACATGCAGTGCTCCATTTCACCTCTCTGTCTTTCGCACTGGCTGTCCCCCATAACAAAAATGCCCCATCCCCCACAGAATCCCTTGCTTCTTTCAAGGCAGAGCTCAAGCGCTGCTTTCTACATAAAACCTCTCCTTATCACTCCAATTGATTACTAGTGCCTTCCCTTCATTATGTATATACATCTTGTCTTCTTTGATCGAATGTAAGTGCCTTGAGGTTAGGACTTTTTAATTTTCTCTCCTTTCCCCTCCCCCTCCCTCTCTGTTTTTATTAGGGCTTAGGAAAGTGCATGGCACTAAATAAATGTTTGCTTTCCTGGTAAGGAAACTAAGGTCCAGAGAAGTTAACCAATTTGCTCATGGTAATCATGGGAAGAAGTATCAAAAGTGGGCTTTGAACCCATGACACATGAAATGTATTTTTTCTGATCTTTCTCTCGTTGAGATATTCCAGCTGTGTTTTGAACCAGGCATAGTGTTCATTTAATGGTTAGCTGTGTACATGAATGATTCAGCAGCAGTTCAGATCCTTTGGGTTACAAAGTTCAAAGGATGATTTGCTGTGTTTATTTCCTTGTGATAGATTAGTTCCCCCCAAATACATATCCTGGAATAGTTCATATTTTAAATGACCAATGTGTCCCATGTATCTTTAATTTTGTTATCTAAATATTTGCAACAACACCTGGTTTCATCGTTTAGATTCATTAAATTTCCATTCATCAATGCAGTCTTTTATTTCCCTTGTTGAAATGAACCTTGTTCTACCTCCATTTTGGAGCAGCAGTACTGAAGCAGCAGTACTTCAGTACAGACAGATTTGTTTAACTCATTTCTCTCCAGAAGATGGGTTAATCCCTCATGTTTTCCTTGTAATAGTTTATGTTTAATTAAAAATATATTAACATCCATTTTATATGGAATAACCACTACTGCTTTTGCATATATTTAATACAAGATTGTACAGTATTTATAGCCTGATTCTATGTATGGTGGGATCTGGCTATTGTAAGCTAGTCAGTAGACATTTATTAAGCACTTGTTATGATCAAAGAACTGCTCTAAGTGGTAGGGATAAAAAGAAAAGCAAAAACATAGATTTGGCCCTCAAGGAGCTCATGTTCTTTTTTTTTTTTTATTTGTTCATTTGTTTAATTTTAATTTTAATTTTCACATTCTTCCCCTCCCTCAAACCTTTTCCCAGCCATTGAGATGCAAGCAATACAATACTATTTACACACATAGAGCCACACAAAGCATATTTACCTGGTAACCATGTTCTGAATTAGAAAAAACAAACAAACAAGCATAAACATAAAGAAAGGAAAAAATATACTTCAGTCTTCACTCTGAGTCCATTAGTTCTCTATGTGGAAGTGGATAGCATTCTATATCATAAGTCCTTTGGAGTTGTGGTGTCTTTCACAGTTGATTTTCCTTACAACATTGCTCTTGCCTTGTAGATTGTTCTACCAGTTCTGTTCTCCTTACTTATTGTCTTTCTAGGTTTTTCTGAAACCATCCCTTTCCACTTTTTTTTTTTGATAGCACAATAGTATTTCATTATATTCATATACCATAACATGGTTAACTATTTCTCATTTGATGGACTTCCCCTCAGTTTCCAATTCTTTGTCGCCACAAGAAAGCTATTATCTATCTGTCTGTCTGTCTGTCTGTCTATGTTTTAAATAGGTCCTTTTCCTTTTTCTTTGATGTCTTTGAGATACAGATCTAGTTGTGGTATTGTCAAAGGCTAGACACAGTTTTATAGCTTTTTGAGCATAGTTCCAAATTTTTCTCCAGAATGTTTGGGAGCTTCTGTTCTAATGGAGGAGATAGCATGCAAAAATAAAAATGAACATACAAGATATCTACCTAAGATACTGAAGTAGTTTGCCATTTCCTTCTCCATCTCATTTTACAGATAGGGAAACTAAGGCAAACAGAATTAAGTGACTTGCTTCAGGTCACACAACTAGTAATTTGAACTCATGTCTTCCTAACTTCAGGCCTGATGATCTAACCACTGTGCCACCTAGTTGCCCTATTTGGCATATAAGTACTAATTTATTTGCATTGTGACTTTCTTTTAAAAATCCATTTTAAACACTTGTTAGTGAAATTTCACAACTTTAGATATTTCACACAAAATATGTAAGTTCTTTTTTCAGGTTACAAAAGAAGGATAAGTATATATTAAGAATGATATGGGAAAAGGAATTTGATGTACTGCTCCCAGAAGATATAAATTCATAACAATTACCAATCATAACAATTACCAATCACTATTTCCTAGCCTAACTCATACATTCTTTCACTTCTTTTCTTTTCTCTTTATGGCATTTTTTTCCCTGTCAATCTTATCTACCTCAAACCAATAAACTTCTAGGCAATGATATGTGCTAAAAAGGATAGAGAATGCCCAACACTCAACCTGAAAGACTTATGTAAGCTGGAGGCCTACAACTAGGTTCTAATTTTGATGCTCTATGTAAATGAGCACTTTCAAGATAGTATAATAATTAAATCAATTTGTTTCACTCCAGAAAATGGAATTTTCTATATTGAAGAATTAGATAGTAATTGAATTGAGAAGCTCTGATAATTCTAGAGGGAAGTGTGTCATAGTGGTAGAGATCTGTTTTTGGAGGTCAGTCTCTGCCTCTGATATACATTATGTGAACATGGGAAAGTTACTTAGATGATGGTGACCAAGGCAAATTTCTAAGTCTATTCATTGTAAAGGGAGTAGGGGAAGGTTTCATATATGAAATTTGCCACACTAAAAATGCATAGATCTGGACCAAAAAGCAAAATAAGCCCACAAAACAATTTCTACAAAAACAATGAAGAGAAAAAAAGTTTGCTGTGTGCTAGACACTATGCTAAGTGCTTTACACTGAGGTTCCAGGTTGCTTCTTGTTTGGTACTCTGCGTTGCTATTCCTTGACAAAAGAGTTATTTTTTTTCTAATTGCATAATAAAGACAATTTTTAACATTCATTTGAAATGAAATTTTGAGTTCAAAAATTTTTGCTCCCTCCTTTCCATCCCTTCTTCCCAAGATGGTAAGCAATTTGATGTAGGTTATATATGTACAAACATGTAAAACACATTTCCATGTTAGTCATGTTGCAAAAGAAGAAATAGAACAACAGGGAAAAAATAAAGTAAAAATAGTATGCTTCAATCTGTATCAGACTCTTCTCAATTGTTTTTTTTTTTTTCTGGATGTAGATAGCGTTTTTCATAATAAGTCTTTTGGAATTGTGTTAGATCATTGTATTGCTGAGAAAAGTTGTCATTTATATTTGATCATTGTACAATGTTGACAGTGATTTATCTATTTTATCATTTTCCCAAAAGAAAGAGCTCTTAGTTTTATTTATTAGTTCAATGATTTTCTTACTTTCCTTTTTATTCATCTCTCCTTTGATTTTCAGAATTTCCAATTTATGTTTAATTGGGAATTTTTAACTTGTTCTTTTTCTATCCTAATTCATTGATCTAGTCTTTCTCTATTGATGTACACATTTAGAAAAGAACTGCTTTGGCTATGTCTCATAAATTTTGGTATGTTATCTTGTTATTATTATCCTCTTTGATGAAACTGTAGATTGTTTTTAATGCTTTGTTATTTGACCCACTTGTTCTTTAGAATTAGATTGTTTAGTTCTTAATTATTTTTAATCGATTTTTCTACTCACCTTTATTACATATAATTTTCAATGCATCATGATCTGAGAATGAGGCACTTAATATTTTTTTCTGCATCTGATTGTTAGGTTTTTATGCCTTAATATATGGTCAATTTTTGTGTAGGTGCCATGAACCACTTCCTTCCTATCCCTATTTAATTTTCTCTAGAGGTTTATCATATCTAACTTTTCTAAAATTCTATTCACTTCCTTCTTTCTTGATTTTTTTTTTTTTTGTGGTTAGTTTTATCTGAAAGGAAAAGTTGAAATTCCCCACTAGTATAGTTTTATTGTTTATTTTCTCCTGTAACTCATTTAATTTCTCCTTCAGAAATTTAGATGCTACCCCAATTTTTGCATAAATGTTTAATATTGATATTACTTCATTGTCTATGGTACTTTATAGCAAGATGTAGCTTCCTTCCTTGTCTCCTTTAATTAGATCTACTTTTACTTTGCTTTGTCTGAGATCTTGATTACTACCCCTGCTATTTTTTTTTTGGTTTGTTTTTATTGAAATAGATAAAATGTGGAGGAAGAAGTTTCTCTCACTCTATGCTAACTCAAAAAAAACTTACCTGGGTGGTGAGATTGGGGTGCAAGTGGTGGGGAACAGTGAGACTTTGGGAAGGAAATTATGAAGCTATACTCTCAGTCCAGGACTCCACAAGATCCTTGGATGATGAAGTAACTAGAAACATACCACCACCACAACCAAAGACATATTCAATGGAGCCATACACACTCCTGGGGACATAAACTGCAATCCATTCTGCAGATGAGTAAACTGAGGCTTCAGAGGTGCAGTGCATCAGTGCATGAAGGGCAACATCAGGTGGGATTCTGAATCCATGGCCTTTGACTTCCAATGACCTGACCTCCCACCCCTTTCCAGTATTCTTATTTGGTGCTTTCTGGAAGACCCTCCATACTCCCACCTCTCCTTTGGCCCCACTTCTTGGCATCCTTCACAGCCTAGTTAAGACCCTTCTTTCTATAAGAAGCCCTTTCTCAATCCTTGTTTCTAGTGTCTTCCCTCCACTAACCAATCCCTTCTTACCTTCTCTAATGTTTGTTTATATGTAATGGTTTCCACGTGTTCTCCCCAATTAGACAGTGAGGGCAGGCCTATTTTTTGCCTTTCTTTGTGTCCTTAGCTTCTAGCATAGGGCCTGGCACATATTATAAGTAATTTTTCAGTCATATCCAACTCTCCATGACCTCATTTGGGTGTTCATGGTAGAGATACTGGAGTGGTTTGCTGTTTCCTGCTCCAGCTAATTTTACAGATGAGGAAACTGAGGATTTAGGGTTAAGTGAATCACTCAGGGTCACATAGCTAGTACATCTTTGAGGCTATATTTGAACTCAAAAAGACGAATCTATCTGACTACAGGCGTGGAACTCTATGCACCAGGCCACCTAGTTGGCACGTAGTTGGTTGGTTGTTGTCCTTGGTCTTTGAAGAGGACCAAAATGAAATCACCATTGTAAAGTGAAATTTCAATGTGTCCAACTGTGGCTGATCAGACCAATATGAGCTCACAATGCTCTCCACAGGTTGGGCATAAATAGTCTGTATGAATATTCAGGGTGGATATCCCAAATTTGTGCATCCTGCATTTACTTTGTGCTGTCTCAATTCTGCTTTGCTCAAAGAGCACAGCACCTTTTCTTATGTAGGCATGCCATGCTGAGTGGTCCTGTGCCAATGCATCCCATGTTGTATAGTTAAATCCAGAGTTCTTGAGGGAGACCTTGAGAGTGTCCTTGTATCATTTCTTCTGGCCACTATGTGATCGCCTGCCCCATGCAACTTCCCCATAAAGTAGTCTTTTTGGCAAGCGTACATTTTGCATTCCAACGTGGCCAGCCCATCAGAGTTGTGCTCTCTGAAGCATAGTTTGAATACTTGGCAGTTCAGCTTGAGCAAGGACTTCAGTATCTGGTACCTTATCCTGCCAGTTGATTCTCAGAATCTTCCTAAGACAATTCAAATGGAAGCAATTCAGTTTTTTGGCATGGCACTAGTAGACTGTGTTTCACAAGCTTATAACACAGCACAATGGCTCTGTAGACCTTCAGTTTGGTAGTCAGTCTAATGCCTTTTCTCTCCCAAACCTTTCTTTGGAGCCTTCCAAACACTGAGCTAACTCTGGCCATGCGTGCATCATCCTCATTGTCAATGTGTACATCCCTGGAAAGTACACTAGCAAGATAAGTGAACTTATCCATAGCATTAAAAACTTCTCCATTTGTTGTAACTGACGGTTCCACGTATGGATGATGTGGTGGAGGCTGATGGAGCACCTGCGTTTTCTTGGTGTTAATTATTAGGCCCAAATTAGCACAGGCACATTAGCACAGAGAATTGATCCATACTTTGTTACATCTCAGCTTCAGAGGCACAATTGAGTGCACAATCATCTTCAAACAGAAAGTCATGCACCAACACTCCTTCCATTTTGGTCTTGGCTTGTCTTTTCAAATTGAAGAACTTACCATCAGTACAGTAGTAGACCTTAATGCTGTGTTCATCCTCATTGAAAGCATTTGACAACATGGCTGAAAACATCATGCTAAAAAGGATGAGAGCAAGCACACAGACCTGTTTCACTCCATTGGTGACTAGGAAGGTATGAAAGCTTTGTCCATTATCCAGAACCCGGGCAAACATGCCATCATGAAATTGTTGTACAATATTGATGAACTTCTCCAGGCAACCAAATTTTGACATAATTTTCCATAAACCCTCATGACTAAGTGTCAAAGGCCTTGGTCAGTTCTACAAACATTGTATACAGACCTCTGTTCTGCTCCTGGCATTTCTCCTGGAGTTGTCGGGCAGCAAACACCATATTGACTGTTCGTTGGCCCTTTCTGAAGCCACACTGGCTCTCAGGTATATGCCCATCTTCCAGGTGAAGGATCAGCTTATTAAGGAGGACTCTAGCAAGAATTTTGCCAGTAATGAGTAAGAGAGATCCCCCTGTGATTGGCATAGGAAAATCTATCCCTTTATCCTTATAGAGATGGACAACGGAGGCATCTTTGAACGATAACCTCCTCTTGCCATATAACCTGGAAAATTTCAGTCAGCTTTTGTATGAGCAATGGTCACCCTACCTTGTAAATCTCAGCTGGAATAGAATCAGTAGCAAGTGCTTTGCCACATGAAAGGAGCCTAATGTGCCTCAAAACCTCTTCTTCAGTTGGAAGTTCAGCTAAGTAGGGACTCACTGCAACCTGAGGTAAATGGTCAGTGGCTTCCGCATTGATTGATGATGGTCTGTTGAGAACACTATGGAAATGATCAGTCCATCTCTCTCTAGGATCATGTCCTTATCACTAATTAACGTGGCTCCATCAGCACTGAGTAGTTGTTATGCACCATAAGTTTTTGGTCCATAAATAGCTTTCAGAGAATCATAAAAGAGCTTTGGGTTGTTACTATCATCATAAAACTGAATTTCATCTGCCTTCTTACTGAGCTAGGAATCCTGCATCTCTCTAAGCTTTGCTTGTACCTTGCTTTTGATGGAATTAAATTCTGCCTTCTTAGAGGTAGATGAACTATCCTGCTGGTAAATCCTGTGGAGTTCTCAGTTTTCATTTAGCAGCTTCTGAATTTCCCCATCACTTTCATCAAACCAGTCTTGGTGTTTGCGAGTGTTCTGACCCAAATGAGCAAATGCAGTGCTGTATACTAAATCTCTGAGAGCTGCCCACTCCTTTTCTGCTCCACTGTTGCCAGCTGTCTTTTTGCTGCCTCCAAGTCAGCAGCAAACTGTTCCTGCTCAGAGAAGAGCTCTAATTTGTTGATATTAATTCTTCTGGTAGTCAATTTGCCTTGCGGGCAGCACTTTTGATGAATGTAAATATTTAGCTTGGAAAGGATAAGTCTATGATCAGTCCAGCACTCTGCACCACATACTGCCTTTGTCACTTTCACATCTTGTCTGCCTCTTCTCCTTACAATCACATAATCCATTAGATGCCAGTGTTTGCTGCGAGGGTGCATCCATTAAGTTTTATTGCATTTAGGTAAACAGAAGACAGTGTTAGTGATGATGTCATGTGATGTCCAAGTCTTCAGCAGTAAATGACCATTGCTGTTGCTGTTTCTAACTTCATTCCTCCCTAGGACTCCCTGCCAAGTCTGGTAGTCTGAGTCTACTGTAGCATTAAAGTCACTCAGAATTATAAGCTTGTCCTCTTTTGGCACATTGACAATAAGGGTCTTTAGTTCTCTATGAAATTTTTCTTTGACTTCATCAGGGTTTGTCATGTTGGAAACATAAGCATTGATGATGGTGACATGACATTTTCCTGCAAGTAGCAATTGCATTGTCATGAGCCTGTCATTCACTCCTTTTGGCAGACATACCAGCTTGCTGATTAGATTAGTTTTGATTGCAAAACCCATGCCAGCTTCACAGTGCTCCCCTTCTCTGTGCCCACTCCAGAAAATGATGTATCCAGCTCCAACTTCAGTAAGCTGGCCTTCATTTGCCAACCTTTTTTCCCTCAGGGTTGCTATTTGGATGTGATACCTGTTGAGTTCTTGCAATAAGAGAAGTTCTTCTTTCAGGTCTCCTGGATTTTGTGTTGTCTATAACTGTGCACACATTCCATGTGCCAGTGGTGAGTGGAATCATCTTTGCAGATGTTTTCGTACATTTTTTTGTGTTTCAATCACATAGTAGGATTCCCTGTGTGCTGTGGTAATCAGGCCAGGATTAGGTAAGCAGGAAATGTTTAGGGCACCTTTTCTAACCCTCTTCTTCACACCAGGAGGTGAGCAGTGTGATCCTTAAAAAGTTGTTCAGACACCCAGGGGGCTACCGGGTCCCTCTGCTGCTTCCAGTGAGAAATGATCCTGTGGCTTGAGCCACCTATGTGCAGGGTTGTGGCTATAGCTCCCAGTGTATCTGCACCTGCTGCTTCATCACTTGCCTGTCGCCTCAGGCATAATAGTAAAATGATATGGGTGATGTCTTTTGATTCGTGTTTAAATTGGATTTAAGTGAGGCAGAGTTGCACAAAGTCATCAGCCTCACTCTCTTTTCCTGAGTCGTCATCATCCAGTGGCAGAACAGAGTCAAGATGGCTGGTGATGGCTCAGGATGCAGTGGATAACCTTGGCGTCTTCAGTGTCTAACCAAGCTCTAAGCACTCCACAACCTCCTGCTTCATCTGCCTTCATGGCAGTTGGAACAAATTGTTCTCATCCACCCATTCCACCAGATGAAGTCTTATTATGTTTGGAGTAGATATCCCCCTAACTCACCAATGAGTTTGAGAACCCTTGGTTACCCTTAACCTGTTTTGGCCCAACTGCCTAAATGGCTTACCGGGATGTAGCTCCTGCACATACTGTAGCTTCTTGGAGCCACAAGTGAGAGTTAGGGGAAACAGATGGACACCAAAGGGGGAAAGAGCCCCCAAAAGGGCTCAGCAGCCATCACACCAAAGGTACTGGTCCTCCCTGAACACACCCTACACCCCAGCCAACTGGCACATAGTAGATACTTAATAAATATGATTGCCTCCAAAAAAAAATAGCTAAGCAACTGATGCTGGACTCTCTTAATGTTTCCTGAATGTCTGTCTCTCAAGAGTCTGTGGGACCCATCGGGTGTGGGGAGAGCCTATGGGACTGAACTGGCCTGAAATATTCCCACAGTTCTTGGACTTATATATACAGTTCCCATTGGAGGGTCAAGGTAAGGTGAGATTTCCTGATGAAAGCTGAGCCAACCCTTTGAAGTTTGTAGTGTGAGAGTTTGTGGGCTTTTTTGTAGGTTGGGAAGATTTCTTTGAAGGATTCCATCATGTTACCTAAAGACACTACAGGTTCTTTTTGTTTTTACTGAGCATCATTTCATGTAATTTTGCCATCTTAGAAGTGGAAGGGGGACCACAGACACCATCATGTTCAATCACCTAGTTTTATACATGAGGAAACCAGAGTCTTTGAGAGAGCAGGGACTTACTTTGCCCAAGGTCACACATGCTGTAAATGGTATAATCTGGATTCAGACATAGTGGTGCTGGCTCAAAAAACCAATATTCCTTCCACTGCAGCACTAAGGAGAGGCAAATTGCAAAAGTTCTATGAAAATCAAATCTTTTCATATTTAGGTGGGGGAGGGATTATTTGGTCTTGTAAGTCCTTTTGGGATTGGACTCCATTATTTTTGAATTTTCATTCTTCTGAAAATAACAGCATGATAGGATGTCCAAGATCACAATGATCAATGATTCAAAACTGAGATCCTTGTCTCCAGACAAAATCAGCAGGCCTTTTCCTTCCACTATGAATTGCTACTAATGACCTTGGGGATCATCTAGTTGCATTCCCCAAATTACATAGGAATTGGAGACCCAGAAAGGAGAATTGTTTAAGGTTACAAAGGTGATAAATGGACAACCAGGATTCTGAATCCAAATTGAGAGGTTTTCTTCCCACAGACTGCCTATCTCCTGGCTCAGAGGGAAGGAATGTTAGGTTCAGCAGGTTTGAGAAGGGAAGGACCTAGTTAGTTCTCCTTTCTCTCATCTATAACACCTGAATTTTCCATGGCCTCTGATCTTTGCAATCCAAGCATTCCGATGTATTGCTACAATTGAATTTCCAGGTGCTATTGGGGTCTTTGTAATCCAGGTAGTGCACAGGGCTAAAGCCCAGGCCTCCAGTCCGAAAACTCTGACCTGATGGGGAGGCTGGAGACTGGCCCAAGTGGAGTTCCATGCCAGTGGCAGGAATGGGGTTGAGGAAAGAATCATGTCCATCCAACTGGGACCCCATGGGTGAGAGGTAGATGCTGCAGTCTAGACCCCCCAAAACAAGGTAGAACTCCCATAAGGTGAAGAAGAGGCACTGAAAGCTTCTTGGGTTAGAGCACAGGTCAGAGTATAGGAAGAGGAGGCAGCATCAGAAACTCTGGGCCTTCATTGGGTGCATACAGGTGAGCCCCCAGCAGTCCCCATTGCTGCCAGTGGGTGTAGCAGTGGAGAGAGGGCAGGGCTCTAGATGGATACTAATGCTGAAGGAGGAGTGGCTGAGGGAGCTGGCACTGAGCTGTAGGGGCCTTATGGTTCTGGCCCAGGCTCTGCTCCACCTGGGGGTTGGGTGACACCGTTCTTGACTGATTGGGCCTTGGATGTTCCCCCACTTGCTGGTGCCTGCCGTTGCTGCTGGAGACACTCAACACAGAGGTTCTTAAACCATACCTAGATTCAGGATTCTGGTAGGTTGATTTTGCCTGCCATATTCTCTTGCCTGACGATATTAGGGTATCAGGTCTTGACAAAAAGACCTTCCAGGATGTCGAGTTGGGCCCAGGTGAATGTGGTTTGCTCTTGGTGTTGCTTCTTCAGCATGCCTGAGTAGCCAGCAGTAGTGTCATCCTGTAGAATCTCCAAGGCAGATGCTGCCAAGGCTAGTGCATTGACCAAGTAATGGCGTGGAGGTGACTTGAGGTAGGAGGACATCATGCTCCCAGGACCAGGGGCCCAGGGGTCCAGGCTCTGGTCTCCTTGATTTCTCATTCTTCTTCGGGAAAAGTCTATCTTCTTCCTTTCTCCCCTGCTTTTTTTTTTTAAACTTCAGCTAAAGTATGATAGATTCTACTCCAGTCTTTTACCTTTACTTTGAGTGTATCTCTCTGTTTCAAATGTATTTTTTATGAACAACATATTGTAGCATTCTTGTTTTTAATTCACTCTATCCACTTCCATTTTAAAAAAGCTTATCCTATTCATGTTCACAATAATGATTACTGTGTATTTCCCTCCATCCTATCAAACTCTTTCTTTTTTTCTCTCTCTCTCCTTTTACCCTATCCCTCCTTAACAGTATTTTGCTTCTGACCAACCCCTTCTTCCATTTACCCTCCCTTCTTTCAGCACGCTCCTTCTTATTTCCTTACCCTTGTTTTTCCCTATAAGGTAAGATAGATTTCTGTATCCAACTGAGTGTGCCTCTTATTCCCTCTTGAGCCAGTTCCTATGAGAGTAAATTTAAACCAGTGCTGGGAGACCTGTGGCCTCAAGGTCTCATGAGGGCTTTCACAGAAGAAGTTTGGATTCAGTCAAAAGGCATACTCGAGGACCTAGAGGGCCACATGTGGCCTCAAGACCACAAGTTTCCCACCCCTAGTTTAAATGATGCTCACCTCCTCCCTTTACCTCCACTGTAATAGGTCTTTTGTGCCTCTTCATGTAATATAATTTACCCCATTCTGCCTCTCCCTTCTCTCTTCTCCCAGTATAATCCTTTTTTTCAACCCTTAATTTTTTTTTTTATATTATCCCATCAAAGTCAATGTATACTCACACCCTCTGTCTATATAAACTCCTTCTAACTGCCTTAATAGAAATAAAGTTCTTAAAAGTTACAAGTATCATCTTCCTGAGCAGGGATATAAACAGTTTAACCTTATGAATAACATTGTTCTTTTTTTCATTTTTGATTGCCATTTCCTGTTTCTCTGCAGTCATTCATTTGAAAATCACATTTTCTATTCAACTCTGGTCTTTTCACTGGGAATATTTGAAAGTTCTCTTTTTCAATGTCCATTTTTCCCCCTGAAAGATTATACTCATATTTTTCCTGGGTAGTTGATTCTTGGCAGTAATCCAAACTCCTTTACTTTCTGGAATATTGTAAGCCCTCTGATCCTTTCGTGTAGAAGCTGCTAAATCGTATGTAATCCTGTGCAATCAATATTTGAGTTGTTTCTTTCTGGCTGATTGCAGTATTTTCTCCTTGGCCAGAGAGTTCTGGAATTTGACTATAATATTCTTGGGAGTTTTGATTTTGAAAACTCTTTTGGGACATGATTGGTGAATTCTTCAATTATTATTGTACTCTCTGGTTCTAGGACATGGCGGTTTTCCTTGATAATTTCTTTCTTTCTTTTTAATATTTTGTTTTTCTTCTCACTTAATAGCATTTTATTTTTTCAATTACATGTAAAAATAGTTTTCAACAATCACTTTTACAAGATTTTGAATTCCATTTTTTTTCTTCCTCCCCATCTCTCCTCAAAATGACAAGCAGTTTGATATAGATTATAGATGAACAATCATATTAAACCTATTTCCACCTTAGTCATGTTGTGAAAGAAGAATCAGAACAAAAGGGAAAAACCATGAAGAACAAAATACAAAACAAAAAATTAAAAATAGTATGTTTTGATCTGCATTTAGATTCCATAGTTATTTCTCTGGATGTGGATAACATTTTCCATCACGAGTCTTTTGTAATTGTCCTAGATTATTGTATTGCTGAGAAGAGCCAAGTCTATGAAAGCTGATCATCACATAATATTGTTGTTATGGTGTACAATGTTTTCCTGATTCTGCCCACTTCACTTAGCATCTGTTCAAGTAAATCTTTCCAGGTTTTTCTGGAATGTACCTCCTCGTCATTTCTTATACCATAATAGTATTCCATTATATTCACATGCCAAAATTTGTTCAGACATTACCCAATTGATGGGCATCCCCTCAATTTTCAATATTTTGCCACCACAAAAAGAGCTGCTATAAATATTTTTGTACATTTGGGTCCTTTTCCCTTTTAAATGATCTCTTTAAGATACAGACCTAATAATGCTGTGTGTTTGTCCTTTGTTCCCAAAGAAGACCATGCCATCAGAGAAATGATGACAGGACTTGCACTTGGCTTTGTTTTGAGTGAGGAACGGCTGTGCAGGTCACCAGCCTCACTTCTCCTCCAGAGGCATCTGAATCCAGTGACCAGATATTCATCAGGATGACTGGAGATGACCCAGGATGAGGCAGTTGGGGTTAAGTGACTTGCCCAAGGTCACACAGCCAGTGAGTGCCAAGTGCCTGAGGTGAAATTTGAACTCAGGTTCTCCTGACTCCTGCACTGGTGCTGTAACCACTGTGCCAACTAGCTGCCCCCCTAGTAATGCTATTGTTGGATCAGAGGGTATGTAGTTTGATTGCATGCAATTGATTGTTGTTGTCTCATTGCTGTTGTCTCATTATTGTGGTTCTCTTTGAAGAAATTACTGTTTGTTTCTATGATTTGCTGTTTGACCCACTTATTTTTTAGGATTAGATTATTTAGTTTCCAATTTATTTTTCATCTATTCATAGTCCTTTATTGCACATAATTTTTATTGCATCATGATATGAAAAGGATGGATTGAATATTTCTGCCTTTTTGCCTTTGTTTATGAGGTTTTTGTACTCTAATACGTGGTCAATTTTTATGTAGGTACCATGTAGCACTGAGAAAAAGATATATCACTTTCTATCCCCTTTCAATTTTATCTAGATGACTACCATACTAACTTTTCTAAAATTCTGTTCACATCCTTAACTTCTTTCTTATTTATTTTGTAGTTAGATTTATCTAGTTCTGAACAGGAGAATTTGAGGTCCCTCACTAGTAATGTTTTGCTTTTTCTTCCTGTAAGAAACAACTTCTCTCCTAAGAATGTGGATGCTATGCTACTTGGTGCATATATGCTTAGTATTGATAATACTTCATTGTTTATGGTGCCTTTTAGCAAGATGTAGTTTCCTTCCTTATCTCTTTAAATTAGGTCTATTATTTGCTTTTGCTTTGTCTGAGATCAGGATTGCTTCCCTCTGTTTTCTTTTTTTGTTTGTTTTTATTCAGCTGAAGCATAATATAATCTGTCCCAGGCCCTTTCCTTTATTCCGTGTTTGACTCTGCTTCAAATATGTTTTTTGTAAACAAAATATTGTAGGATTCCGGTTTTTGATCTACTTTGCTATCCATTTCTGTTTTATAGGAGAGTTCATCCCATTCACATTCACAGTTGTGATTGTCTCCATTCTATTTTTCTTCCTGTTTGTCCTCTCTCTCCTTTCACCTTTTCCCTCCTCAACAGCGTTTTGCTTCTATTCATTGCCTCTGAAAGTCTGCCTTCTCTTCTGTCAGTCTCTCTTCACCTCTCCTCCACCACCCCTTTGCTTAATCTCCTGTCCTTCTAATTTACTGTTGGGTTAAGATAGAGTTCTGTATTCAACTGACTATCTATATTCTTCCCTCTTTGAGCCAATTCTGATGAGACTAAGGTTCAAGTGATGCCCATTGCTCACCCTTCCATCTTTCCTTCATCTGTAAAAGGTTTTTCAAGCCTCTTCATGTGAAATAATTTACTCCATTCCACATCTCCCTTCTTTCTGAATCCAATGTACTCCTTCTTCTCATCCCTTAATTTTTTATGTCATTCCCTCAAATTCACATTATACTCTTTCTCTCTCTTTATGTATATTCTTTCTAACTGTACTATTAGTGGTACAATTTTTAAGAAATACAAGTATGCTCTTCCCATATAGGTTTATAAATAGTTCAGCTCCACTGAGTCACCTATGCTTTCTCTTGCTTTTTCCCTTTTTAGTCTTCTCTTGGGACTAGATATTGAAATCTTTTTTTCCCTTTCCTGCTTTTCCTTATGAAATCTTTAAATCTTTTCATTTCATTGAATTACTATTTTTCCCTTGAAGTATCATGCTTAATTTCATCAAGTACGTGATTCTTGGTGGTAGTCCTAGCCCCTTTGCCTTCCAAAATATCATGTTCCATGACCTCTGATATTTTAATGTTGTAGCTGCTAAGTCATGTATAATTCTGATTATAGCCCCTTCATATTTAAACTGTTTTTTTTCTGGCCACTTGCAGTATTTTTCCATCCACATGATAGTCCTCTAGTTTGGCTATAATATTCCTTGGAGTTTTTATTTTGAGATCTCTTTGGGTAGATGATCAGTACCTTCTTACAATGACTATTTTGCCTTCTTAAAATCTTAAACTCAGTGCACTCTGTAGATTGGACAATAATAGGTCCCTGCTCAAACTCCACTTAATGGCTGTTTTCTGGACCCTCTTTATTATCAAGAGAAATCAAAGAGAAATCAAGTGATTATCAATAGTAACTTTTTCACTTTCCCTCCTAGCTTGACTTAGTTATTTTTTTTCTTTTTCTCATTAAAGGGGCCATTCCCTGACTATTTCTTAAAGAGGCCTATTCACTGAATGAGTGTTATCTCGCTCTGTTCTTGTTGTTGTGTTTGAAGAGGACCATGACATCATGATGATGACATTGATGACATGATTTGCATTTGACTTTGATTTGAGTGAGGGAGGGCTGTGTAACATGACCAACCTCACTTTCTTCTCACCTCACTCTAAGTGAGTACCTGAAAAGACCTTAGCCTAAAAAGGCCAAGGTCTCCCATTGTATCGTCGGCCAATTCCAGTCGTCCTGATGAATATCTGGTCACTGGATTCAGATGGCTCTGGAGGAGAAAGTGACACTGGTGACCTGCACAGCTCTCCCTTACTCAAAACTAAGTCAAGTGCAAGTCATGTCATCATTTCTCTGATGGCATGGCCTTCTTCGGTAATGAAGGAAGAACACAACCAACAACACACAACAATTTTGCCCTCTGGTTCCAGGATATCAGCACAGTTTTCCTTGATAATGTCTTTAAAGATGCTGTCCAGATCCTCCATTGGATTATAGCTTTCAGGTTGTCCTATGATTCTGATCTTGTCTCTCTTCGATCTATTTTCCAGGTTAATTATGATATTTTATCTCTTCCATTTTTTCATTCTATTGCATTTGTTTGATTCTTAGTGTCTCATAGTCATTAGCTTCTACTCGCCTAATTCTAATTTTTAAGTTGTTTTCCTCAGTTAGCTTTCATACCCCCTTTTCCATTTGTCCAATTATACTTTTAAGCAGTTGTTTTTTATTTCCAACCTGTTGACTTTTTTTATAAATATCTTGCATGCCCCTCATTTCTTTCCCCAATTTTTTTCTGCCTTTCTTATATGATTTTAAAGATACTTTTTGAACTCTTACATGAGTTCTTTCTGGGCATTAGACTACTTCTTATTTTATTTGGGGTTTTGCCCCTAGGTGTTTTGACATTGTTGTCCTTTTTTGAGTTTGTGTCTTGGGCTTCCCTGTCACTATAATAACTTTCTATGGTCAGATTCTTTTTTTTTTTTTTCCTCATCTTTTTTGGAGGGGAGTGGCTTTTTTTCTTTCTTTTTAATTTTAGCTCTGCCCTCAAGGAGGAAGGGGCACTGTCTCTGGCTTCTTTTTCCAGGAGCTGCAGGCCCAGCTGTTTATCTGGTGTTGCACTGATGTTTCCCTGGGGCCTTTGGGGGATCCTCTTGTCTGGTGCTGCACTGAGGGTGTGGGTGTGAGGTGGCTGGCACTGATGGAGGCTGTATATGGGTAGCTGTTGCTGCTGGAGGACATAGAGGTCTGCCAGCTTACCTGGTGCTGACCTAGGTTCTAGTGCTGGTGTCTGGCATGTGCTGAGTCTAGTGGGGTGTTTCCAGGGGAGCTACACTGAAGTACATGGCTATTTGACTTGTTGAGGTTGCTCATATGCCCAAGACTATGCTGAATCAAGTGATGGTTCTCGGAGCTGGAGTCTGCCTGTTCCCCTGGCTATGCTGAGGCATGTGAGGAATCTTGGTGTTGGTATTTGCCTCTTCCACTTCATTGGGGTTCAGTATCTCCAGCTATTTTGTTGATGTGGGGCTTGCTTCTGACTTGCTGTGCTGGACCACACTCTTCTTTTCCCAAGTGAGACAGACCTTTCCTACCAATCTTCCATGTTTCTTGGGCTCAAAGGTTGTTTCACCCCATCTATTTGTTGGTTCTCCTGTCCCAGCGTTTGTTTTAGTTTGTGGTTTTCTGGATGTGAAATTTACTGCTTATTCCACCATCTTGACTCCTGGAAGTCAATTGCTTTATTAGTTAATCCTGAAACGAAACAATGGATTCAGTGTCATTATGTAAGCACAAGATGAGAATCAGAAGAAATGAGGTCAAAGTTCATCTACACTGTGCTAGATAAATGCCCTTGTTGTATTACATCACTTTTCCACTCTAAATCTTAGTCTTTTCATCTGTAAAAGGAGGTATATAGGATGTTATATTTAGATGTAAGGTATAACAGAAACCGTCTAGTCCAGGGATTTTAACCTTTCCTTCCTTCCTTCCTTTGTCTTTCTTTCTCTCTTTCTTTCTCCCTTTCTTTTCCCCTTCTAGCAGTCTGTTGAAGCCTATAGGCTCCTCCTCAGAATAACATTTTAAGTGCATAAAATAAAATACATATAATAATAAATAAAATCAGAAGTTAATGAAAATGATGATACATCTTTCCCATCCAAAAAAATCTAACCAGAGATGTCTTGGGGCGGGGGCTGGGCTATATTGCAAGTTAACCCCTTATCCAATCCTATTTCCTCATTTTACAAATGGTGGAACTAAAGCCTAAAGATCTGATAAGTGAACATAACAGAATTAGAGCCCAGGTTCTCTGATACCTAAGCTCAATATACTTCCCACTATACCAAAATGCTTCTCAGGTCTATGGCTTTTTTCAACTTTAACATCCTATGATTTGGGGACCTTAATGATGACTACTACTACTTACTATTACTACTACTACTACTTACTATTACTACTACTCCTACTTAATATTACTACTGCTACTACCACACACACATACACACACACACACACACACACACACACACACACAAACGCACACACAAACTACCCCTTTAGTGGATGGGTTGGGAATCTTATTACTTCTAAGTCTTGTAGTCTATTGCTCTAGTTTAAAAAAAAAAATGAACTTGACGGAAAATACTTACTTTAGCTATGTGAAAAATGAACATATTTCTTGTGTACTGAAGTAATTGGGCAAAGTCAAACAGTTTAAAAGTTCACTTTGAATAAACATTTACAATGTTTGAAGCTTAGTTGAATCTTGGCCAAACCACCCAAATCTTTCAAGTCTGCAAAAGAAGTTTGGAACTCCTTGAAGAACAGCCTGTCTCCTGAGCTTTTTTTTTTTTTTTTTTTTGGCACTTTTCAGCCCTGATTCTTTGTGGGCCAGAAATACAGTAAAATATTCTTTTCTGTAGTGTCAGAGTCTTGACAATTTTTCATATTAAGTGCATTGGATCTAGAAAATACAAGTAATATGAAATGAAAAATAAGTTAATGCAAACCATCTTCTAACTCTATCAGTACCCAGCTCTCTTTAATTTCCCATTCTGTTTTTCTTAATATTAGAAACACTTGAAACAATCTATTCCCCTTCCCCCAGGGCTTTTCCTTCCCCTATCATCCCCCTACTCCTTATCCACTAACAAGCAGAACTTCAGGATGGACCCCATACGGTGCCATACTGGAGCTTAGTTGCTTCTGTTCCTACTTGTTTGAGGTTGGAGACATGCTTTCCCCTCTGTGAGCCTCAGTTTCCTCAGCTTTTAAAAAAGGAATTAGACTAACTGCTTTCTAAAGTCATTCCCTGACATCATCATTGTAGCTTGCTGCATTCCCCCTCCCCAAACCTCTTCTTCCCCAATTCTGAGTTCAGGTCTTTTCTTCATCAGCATCATTGGTTCTGCTACATTAGTACCACAGGGACAACAGAAGTGGTTATGACAGCTGCTGCTGAATTTTATTGGGAATGATCAAGTAACAGAGTTTTAAAGTACTTTTACAGAATGATTTGACTTCACCAAAATATCCCAATTAAATTAAGCAAAAGAATGAAGCAGTGACAGCCTGCCTTATCTTCTGCTTGTTTCCAAGACTATTTTTGTACATAATTTAAGCTAGAATTGCAGGAATTAATGTACTATCTTTTCAGTTAGTTTTGGATGGTACCCTAGCTGCCAATACATTTGAAATTCATTTTGTCCCATATGATTGTTAGCATTCATATATTTCTTTAAAGTTTGCAAAACATTTTATGTGTATTACCTCACTGGATGCTGACAATACTGTGATGCAGGTGCTCTTATTGTTTCCATTTTACAGATGAGGAAACTGAGGCTGACAGAGGCTACGTGACCTGCCTGAGGTCACACAGCTTATATATGTCTGATGTCAGATTGGAACAAAGCATCTTCATGACTTCATGTCCGGCATCGTATCTATTGTATCACCTAGCTGTCAACCCAATCCTATTAAGAAATTAAGTACTTCTCTGAAACTAACCAAATCTAAGGTTTTCCTTTTTGCATGTGTGAGTAATAATGTTGATTAAAAAAAAAAAAGAACTGTGTATAAAAGCTATTATGACCTAGTAGACAGAGAGCTGACCCGGAAGTCATAGAGCTTTTCTTGTCACTGAGTCAGGGAAATCTGTGTTCAGGTCAATCCTCTGACTCACAGTGACTTTGTGACCACAGGTAAATCATTTAAAAGTTTTTTACCTTAGGTGCCCATGTTAAAGTGATTGGAAGACATGACCCCTAAAATGATAGGAGAAATGGAAATGTAAGGAGTTTTCCCATTAGGAGTTCTTCATTGAATGAAATCATGGGTTTGGACAAGAGCCTCCTGAAGGATATCTAATGAAATTCTAATCACAGAGAAAGGGGCAGAAGTGATACTTTTTGTGTCTGTCTCTGTGTCTGTCTATATGGCTTTCTATCTACCTATTCATTTATATCTGAATCTCTATCCATATATATGATATGGGAAGCTGCATGCTTATACCCACTGACTTGACCAGTTACACAAAAGACCATGACAAGTATTGAATAAACAACAAATTTATTTATTAAAGTGAAACAGTAAACAGAAATTGACATTCAACAGATTAGAACATACTAGAAAATATCTGAATATATTTATATAAAAATACATATGCATATACATAAATATATATGTATATATATATACACATATATACATATAGACAGAGAGAGACAGAAAACAGTAGACTAGACCTATGATTTCATCAATGTAGCATGCTCCCCCAAAAGGAAGCTTCCTGTACAAAGCACATTTCTGACTGCTCTGCAATTCATTGTCACAGAGATTGACTGGGGAACATGGAAACATTAAAGGCTTTGCCCAAGATGACATAGCCAGTATATAACAGAAGCTAAATTTGAACCCATCTTCCTGATTCTGAGATCAGCTCTTGATTACCATGCCATCCTGCCTCTTGACCATTAGCAATATTAATTAAAAGTTTCCCTCATTGTTAAATAATTCTACATTCACAAGTCATCAGTCTTGATGTTTGTAAGAAATTTTCTGTTCTACTATTGGTACGTCCATAACTGGGCAGCTAGGTGGCACAGTGGTTAGAGTTCTGGGCCTAGAGTCAGGAAGACCTGAGTTCAAATCCAATCTTAGACACTTACTAGCTATGTGACTGTGGGCAAGTCACTTAATCCTTTGAGCCAGAGAAGCAAATAGCAAACCATTTCTTTGTCTTTGCCAAGAAAACCCCAAATAGGGTTATGAAGAGTCAGATATGACTGAAATGACTGAAAATATGTCTAACTGCTGCTTTGTTATTTAACCTCTTTCTAATATTGCTGACTGATTGGTGGCCTTGGTAGAGTTGAGAGTGAAGCTGAGTGGTTTAAAAAAAAACAAATAATCTCATAAAGCAATTATGAAAAATTAATATATAATATATTTGTCATTCAGATGAAAATAAAATGGAAGTTTTCTACTTGTGCTATGCTGCCAGACATACAGATTATTTTATTCTTTCATTTTCTCTTTGGTTTTTTATATTAATTATATATAATTAATTTTTATATTAATTGTATTGTAATTATATTAAAATTAATTATATTAATTAATTTTATATTAATTAAAGCCCCATGGCTTTATTTTTCTAAACTCTTCATGGCATGATTAATACAAATTAATCCCAAGATAATCTGAACTCTTCAGACTTCAGGACAAAAAAAAAAACTTTCTCAAATTTTCTGCTTCTAAGCATCACAGTATGTTCCCTTAGCATTTAACATTAGGACTTTGTACGAAAGCATTTAGAAGATATGATCCTTTTGATGGTAGTACAACTTTATTATACCACCCTACTGATAGCTAAGTACAGTATATGTTCACTGAACTCTCAATTATTTAAAAAATAATTTATTTTCTGAGTTTAAAATACATGTGTCTATGCAAAATATATATGTTTATATGGACTGTCTTAATATATAATAAACTCATGACTCAAGGAAAATGTGTGTATATATCTATATCTATATTAGTATATAGAAATAAAATTATAGATCCATCCTGACTAAGGAAAGTCAGGAAGCCCAGAAAAATGTCTATACCACTGTCAGTATGTTAGGAGGAGCTCTTTTCTCCAGTCTCCAAGAAGAGTATTGGCTTGGAATTAATAATCACCTACACTCCCCATGCATCCCCTTGCCAAGCAATTGATTGTCTTGGGGAATGATTTTTTTAGGGGTAAAAAAACAGAAGTCACTTCTCTGATCATTTAAAAGACAAGAAAGCTGCATATTTATACCCGTGACTTGGCCTCTACTCGTCCAATGCCAGTTATATAAAAGACCATGAGAAGTGAAGAATAATCAGCACATTTATTTATTAAAGTAAAATAGTAAACAGACATTGAAGACATTCAACTGATTAGAATATACTGGTTGTTGTCCTTTGTCTTCAAAGAGGGCCAAAATGAAATCACCATTGTAAAGTGACTGTGGCTGATCAGACCAATACGAGCTCAGAATGCTCTACCACAGGTTGGACACAGATAGTCTGTGTGAATATTTGGGGTGATTATCCCAAATCTGTGCATCCTGCATTTAATTTGTGCTGTCTTAATTCTGCTTTGCTCAGAGCACAGCACCTTTTCTTATGTGGGCATGCCATGCTGAGCGGTCCTGTGCCATTGTCTCCATGCTGCACAGTCAAATCCAAAGTTCTTGAGAGTGTCCTTGTATTGCTTCTTCTGACCAACATGTGATCACCTGCCCCATGCAAGTTCTCCATAAAATAGTCTTTTTGGCAAGTGTACATTTTGCATTTGAACAACATGGCCAGTTCATCAAAGTTGCACTCTCTGAAGCATAGTTGAATACTTGGCAGTTCAGCCTGAGCAAGTACTTCGGTGTCTGGTACCTTATCATGCCAGGTGATCCTCAGAATCTTCCTAACACAGTTCAGATGGAAACGATTCAGTTTCCTGGCACTAGAAAATATTTAAAAGCGTATAAGCTTTTCTCTGAGAGTAATAGGAGATCTCAGCTCAAACCAAGAGAAGGAACCTGATCTCTTACATTGTTGATGTTCAGTTGTATCCAATTCTCCATGATCCCATCTGCTTTCTTTGTAGTTATTCTTTATGTCCCATTTTTCTGAGATAACTGCTCTTTTTTACCTTTTCCTGCCCAATTTTTTTTTAGAATCACCTCATCATACACAACTCAGCCCCAACCTTTCTTTAAAACTACCACGGTAATAACAGTTTTAAGAATACTATTACAACGACTACTAACTAATAATTACTAATATTAATAGCACTAAGTTATTTAATCTGAATCTGTACCTTATAATAAGTCTTTAATGATATCTTTATAGTTCTTCTGGATCTTTTATATTGAATTTTCCATTGAATTCTGGAATTTTTGTTACAAATACTTGAAAGTGTTTCAGTTCATCAAATACCCATTTTGTCCCCATTCATTCCCTGTGCTGGATAAGTTATTCTTGGATGCAACCCCAGCTCCTTTGCTCTTCAAAATATGTTGTTCCAAGACCTATCATCTTTTAGTGTAGAAGCTGCTAGGACTTCTGAAATCCTGATTGTTTTTCCATTGTATTTAAGTTTTTTTTTTTCCTTGTCACTTACCATATTTCCTCTTTAATCTGGAAATTTTGAAATTTGGCTGTGACATTTCTATAAGTTTTCTTCCTAGGATATCTTTCAGGTGGCAAAAGGCATATTCTTTCTGTTTCTGCTTTATCTTCTTGTTCTAGAACTCCATTTCCTTAATACTTTCTTGCAATATTGTATCCAGATTCTTTTTTTGATCAAAACTGTCAGATAGTCTGACAATTCTTATATCATCTCTCCTTGATCTGTTTTCCAGATCAGTTGTTTATATATTGAGATGTTTCAGATTCTCTTCTATTTTTTCTAGTTTAATTATACCTTGGTGGCTTATAATGTCATTCAATTTCATTTATCCAAATCTAGTTTTCAAGGAGATATTTTCTTTCTTAAGATTTTGTATTTCTTTTTCTAATTGGTTAACTTTCTATTCATAATTTTCTTGAAAAGTTTTTTTTTCTAATTTTTCCTTGTTCTCTTTTACTTGATTTTTTAATTCCTTTTTAAGTTCTTCCAAGATTTCTTTTTGTGCTTGTGATCAATTGACCTTACTCTTGAAGGAAGAGTAGCTTTTATTACTTCATTATCCTCCTCTGAATATGAACTTGGATCTCTTACACCAAAATAACTATCAGTGGTTGGATTCTTTTTCCTTTCCTTACTCATTTTTATTTTTAATTTGTACTATTTTATTTTTATCAGCTTAGTATTATTATAATCAAGTTTGAATCCCAAATTGTGGGCCTCAGGTCCTCCTTATGGTTGTTTTCTGAATTCTGTCTGGGGGCTCAATGTCAGGGACTCTTCTCTTCCTCCTCTAAGCCCCAGTCATGCAGTCCCCCCAATTTTCTTGCACCATATAATACTGTACTCATCAGGCTTATGTTCATTCCTCCTTGGCTACAGTCACAGCTGGGGATCATGTCTGGTCAGCACTGCTAAGCCTGACTTCTGGAAACACCAGGGGTCCTTCAATCTCACTTTACACCTATCATATTGGCTAAAATGATAGAAGGGGAAAGAGACAAGTGTTGGAGGGCATGTAGAAAAACTAGGATACTAATTCATTGTTGGTAGAATTGTGAACTGATCCAGCCCTTTTGGAAGGCAATCTGAAATTATGTCCAAAGAGTTATTAAACTACCTATACTTTTTGACCCAGCAATATCACTAATTGGTCTATCTCTGCAGATAATTAGGGAAAAAGCAAAAGAAACTATATGTTCTAAAATGTTTACAGAAGCTCTCTTTATGGTGACAAAAAATTGGAAATTTCAGAGATGCCCATCAGAAGTTGTGATATATGATTGTGATGGAATACTACTGTACTATAGGAAATGATGAACTCAATGATTTTAAAACAACATGGAAAGACTTGCATAAAATAATGAAGAGCAAAATAAGCAGAATCAAGATGATATTATGTACAGTAACTGCGATATTGTTTTAAGAATGGGTTTGAACAAATAAATTATTTTGACTATTATAAATAATCAAATTAACTACAAATGACATGAAGAAAGATACTATCTTCATCTGGAGAAAGAATTGATAAACAGAAGTATGTATAGAATAGTTTTATATATATGTACACATACACACACACACACACAAACACACACACACATACACTGCCACATCTATTTATTTCTAATGGTAGCCATCTCTGGGGTGTGGGAAAGGAAGAAAAGAATAAATTTACATGATGATTTTGTTGTATGTTTGAAAGGAATAGCAAGTTGTACATACTGGATTTGCAGTTTCATGTACAATCATCTTTTTATTGTACTATGTTATAAAAATGCTTATTTTATTATTCCATAAATTAAAAATTAAAATTAAAAAAATTGACCAGTAGAAAAGACTGATATGATAAAAAGGAAATGGAACAGAAGTGATATTTGTATTAAGAAATACAGATGGGATTAAGGATACAAGAATTGGTGTATTGTCAAGGCAATATTCTTAGCACTGATGGTGACTATGAATATGCTTGCATAGTTCTCAAACACAAAGTATAACTAACTCTCCAAACAGAAGACAGAAGAAAAACATTTATTCAGATGCCAGAAAGCCAAATCCCAAAACCAGAAAGCCAAATCCATCACAGTAGTCAAGAAGTCAATACACATTGAGGACTAAGGCATTCCCAAACCTCTCTCTCCCTGATCCCTTCCCATAAACAAACACTCAGGAGCCTAAGCTGTGCCTGTCTGCTTCTGTCCTTCCCAGTTCTCACTAGTCTGACCAACTTCCTCCCAGCTCTGTTCCACCCTTCCTGTTCTACCTGTTCAGCAAGCTCCTCCCATCACATGTACTTAAGCTTCCATGTGATTTAAGCAGATCACATGGGCCTATTAATCAATGGGAAAGATTTTCCCATTTAAATTACCATTATAATGTGTCAAGAGAGAAAATAATAGTGGGAAAAATGCAAAAATTGTATTAGAACAGGTGGTTGGCACTTGGAACATATTTGATGTGAATTGGAATAGATAACATGAGATCATAAATCTAGAGTTGAAAGGATCCTCTGAACCTGGCTTCTCCAACCTCATCCTTTTACAAAGGACAAAGTTTAAAAAAACTATGCCGACTCCCCCAGCCCAGGTCAATGACTTGCCTAAAGTCACATGAGTAGTAAACATCACTGATGGGATTTGAACCCAGATGCTTTTATTTCAGAATCACTGCTCTTTCAACTGGGCTCAGTTCAGTTTATTTTTTTGTAAAATGACTTTAATCTGACAGATATTTAGGACTTTTTCTCTGTGCTCACATTGCCTGTTTTATACCAAAGTGCAGAGGATTAAAATCTAGATGAGTTTTCTCTTACTCTGAAAACTTAATGCAGGAGATTTATAGTGTTGAGTTGCCCCATTGATATATACTGCTATCAGCTTTAGTCTTCCCAATCATAAATTGATGTTCAAGGATACTCACAAAGAATAAGTCATTTGTATGGAGGAAAATATAGCACTTGATAAAGAGGAGGACAAATACTTTGCTCTTCTGTCAAATAAATGTCCTAAAAAGGTGGAGGTCCATTTTTTTTTTTTTTGGTTCAAGAATTGTCTACAATACACCACATGAAAACATAAATCACCTTTCTTGTTTCTCCTTAAACACTGCACCAGCAACTAAGTAAAACAGATGTCCTAGATTCTTGGGTCAGGCTGTTTTTTCATGTGTTTGCACTTATTTTCATGTGTTAGTCAAAATAACCCTGACTCTTTCTTATTAACGCATTGTAAAAATACTGGAATAAACTAATGTTAAAATAAAACTATAAGATTATAGATTTAGAGCCAGAAGTGACCTTAGAGGTCATTCAGTCATACTGTCTCATTTTACAGATGAAGAAACTGTGGCCTGTGAGGTTCAGTGACTTAACAAAAATCACAGGCATGGAATGGCAGAGGAAGGATTCACACCCAGGAAGTCTGATCCTCAATCCAGTATTCATTCTTCTGGGTCATTCTGTAACAGATTAGTCTCTTTCCTATAATATTTCATGAGTCTAAAGTTCTTTTATCCTTCATTTTCTCCATCTTTTCCTTGATCTCCCCACTCTGTTTTCTTGTGATTTTTTTTAAACTCATGGTGACATTTTATTTGGAAGACACAGCAAATGTTATTTCCATTGATGTAGAGGCACTCAACCCCCCCCTCCCCCTCTTCCTCCCCCCTTTCCCCCCCCCCCCCAATCCAGGCCACAGCTTGCAGTAGCTATGAGAACTCTTGTAGGCACGAGGCACAGCAGGCATTTTCCTATGTACCTTGACCTAGTATGGCCTTCTATCTGTTGGTATGAGGCAATGGCAGGCCCCAAAGATGACAGCAATAAAGTATTGAGAACATAAAAGGAAAATCACTGGAGTTGCAAAGAGGTTGGAGAGAGTGTTGACCTTTCTAGAGAGATACTCATGTAAAGTCCCACATTTGAGTAGATATAGTTTTCACAAATGTATTTCATGACACACCTATGCCCTTTTACTCCTTTGAATATCACTAAAAGATCAGAGCTATCAAATATATTTACTTTTAGTCATTCAAATAACACTTATTGATTGCTTAAAGGGAAGGAAAGAAAAGAATCATTTATTTAGTGTTAACTATGTGCTAAGAACTATGCTAAATGTTTTATTAGTGTTATCTCATTTGATCCTCACAAACTTGTAAGATTGGTGCTACTATTATTCCCAGTTCACTGTGGAGGAAACTAAGGCAGACACAGGTTAAGGGACTTGCCCAGCTAAGAAGTGTCTGAGGACAGTTTGAACTCAGATCTTCCTGAGTCTAGATCCGGCACCCTGTTCACTGCACCACCAGGCAGCCTCCTGTGACTAGCACTACTAGAAACTATAGGATGGAAATTTTTAATATTGATCAATCAATGTCTTTGCTCTTAGTTTTGAAATGAATGTGTCTTTTGAGAATAAACTAACCCTATAATCATTTAATCAATATAAGTTTAGCATTTACCAGTTTGGTAATTTAAGAAACATACCTGCTTATTTATAAAAATCTATTTAGAAATTCTTAGAGGAGGAAGCACTCATACTGATGAAATCACAGATCCTTGATGCTTTGGTATACTGACATACTTGAAAATTATGTGATGGAGTCTGGTTTACAAAATGTTAGGTACTATCTTATCCCTGACAGCTGGAAATTACTTTATTACAGAACAGTGTTTTCATTCTTCTGCATCTTTTTCAAGATGTTGAAGAGCTTACAATAATTTCTTTCAAAAACACTTAGTATGCTACTTTACTTTTATTCAACCATAAAAAATGAAAAGGAAAATTCAAAATATGCTAAGGCTTATTCTCAAAATATTTTCTGCCTTAGAAGCAATCCAAGTAGCAAACAAGAAATTCCAAGGCTAATTCTCATTTGGGGTAAGCATTCCCAAAAATATCCCTTTCTGAACTCTATATGGCATTTTATTTATTCATATACATATTCAGATTGGACATACTCATAGTTATGTGAGCACAGATGTATTGCATGACAGTTATTCCATCTTCATATAAACAGAGACAGCCTAAACTGATCTTATGGAACTTTTGGCTGGCATTTTAGCCCATTTGTGGTCCTGTAAAATTCAATCTGTTAGGTAACATAGTTATTGCCTGATATCCTTGTGACATGACTCCTCCAGTGTATTTATCTCTATGATAGACTGCTTCCAATACTTTCCTCAGCCCTGATGTACAAAAATCTTTATTCTTCATTTATCATTCTTACAGAGAGGTAGTTGTTGTTATTATTGATGGTGGTGATGGTGGATCAACATATAAATACCAGGACAGACATCACTATGGGGTTAGGCATTTTTGTTCATGAGGGGTTCTCCATAAGCATTCTTTCCACTAATCAGAATTCTGTCATCATGATTTCCCATCTTGTAGAACATTTCTTGTTGATATCACCATCAATTATTCCACCAAAAAAAGCTTTTGCTAAGCATTACCCCATATGTCAAGCACTGCGCTAAATGTAGCCAATATGAAGCAAAAACAAAAGTGTTCCTTAACCTCAAGAAGCTCACATTATAATGGGGAAGACTACATATAAAAATCATTATGTAGAGGATAAATAAACAGTAGATGGAAGGTATCTTTAGAGAAGATGGAATTGTTATCAAGAGATACTAGGGAAGGCCTGTATCATGCTATTTCTGCTCAGTCCCAAAGAATCTAGACATTCTAAGAGTTGGAGGCTGGGAAAAAGACTGTTCCAGTCATGGAGAACAGCCAATGCAAAGACATGGAGATGAGATAGAATACCAAGTATGAGAAGCAATAAGTAGGCCAGTGTGGCTAGATTATAGCATGTGTGAAGGGAGTAGAAAGTAAGAAGTTTCAAATGGTAGGAAGAAGCCATGTTGTGAAGACAAATGCTAAAGAACACCATCTTGTCAAGGTGGTGACTGACGTACATATGTTCTACTAAGTCATTGTGGTCTTACCAGAAATATTCAATGATCAGTTATTAGTTATTATAGATTTTGAATTTTTAATGTTCAATATACCATTTTATAACTCTAGTATTCAGTGTGTGGTCCTAGGAATTTTGTTTTTTTTGCTTATGAAGCAAATTATGTCCATTGTCCATTGCCCTCTTCAGTAGGTGTTCAGGCTAATTCATAAATATTCAAGGTAAACTTGACTGCCTCAAGAGTTTTGATTTTGTGTGCATGTGCATATGTGTTCATACCTGTAAATCAATAGTGTAGGGAATTTTCTAATATGAAAACTCAAACAGTGTAGGTCAGCAGCTGATCTGGCTCCCTGAGAGGTTCAATAACTTGTCCATAGTCATATAACAAATTTGTGCTGTAGGATAAACTTGAATTCATATCTTTCTGACTCTGTTCACTTTTTTGAGAGAGTATCAAGTCAATAAAATTCTTAGAAACAAAGCATAAAAAGACTAATGGGGGAAAAAGTCTGGAAGCCTGGAAAGAGAAATGAGGAAATGTTACCAGTTTCTTGTATGTCTTGTAAAAATATTTAATAATGAGTATGATGCCATTTGTAACAATGCTTAGCCTGAAGTTCAGACACTGACATTAAGGCGTTTTTATTGTTTGCTTAATTATAACAAATATACAAAAAGAGGGAATATTTGGTTGACCAGCTGCCCGACTCCTATGGCACCATATGGAACACCATAATATCATTATACAAAAATGGGTGTTTTATGGGGTACAGATGGCTACTCATAATGCCTCTGTAATTCATCAAGCTACAGCATCTGTTATGTTGTGAGTTTTTCAAACAAACATAATCTTAAGTGCTTCTTTAAAAAGCAAAAACAACTGATCACCACTAAGACACCACATAGTCTGCATTGACAGATATGAAATAGAAATAGATAGAAATAAATTGAGTTCATCCTGGCTCACCATACCTTATCCAAATCATTCCTCTACCTGCAGGAAACCCAAAAGGACTTTCAGTGAGGCAGACTTCACAAACCATGCCAAGAAGACCTACCTGACTTTACAGTTGCATTGTATTCTGTGCAATCATTGATCAATAGACACAGTTATTTGCATAAACACACTATCTCCCTTAATGTGAGCTAATTTCAAAGAAGACACTAAAACTCAGATGTTTGAATACTTGCTATTTTTCCTGGAACTAATTTCCTTCTCACTTACGTTTATCCCTGAGTTTTGCAATATGCAGCATTCCCAGGTATGCGAATTAGAATGTTCAAATGCTCCACAAAGATGTAAAGTTTAAACTGTTTTTGTTCCGTTATGGAGGCAATAACTATTTTATGAGCCAATTCTTCTTTAGGCATCCTATATGTACAAAGGATGTAAATACAATTTGATTTGTCCTAACCAGAATTTGATTTAAATCAAGTTGTTTGCCCCCTTATCCCTTTGCAATGTCTTGTTAAACTCTACCTGGGATTACTTCCATCGTCTTCCACTTTTACTCCTATTCACATACTCCTAAAAAAAGAGCTAGAAAAAATCGAGAATCCATAGTAATTTGATACACCACAAATCTATATTACATAATCTTAATGGGGGCCTCACTGCAACAAGGGAATGCTTTGTTACCTCTTTAGTATATTTGATTCTCCATTAAACATAACAGCATCCCAAACTTTTGTCATCCTTCCTCAGTCTTCCTAAGGTGTTCTTCTACACTTTCACCTGAGAAGACCTTCCTTGTATTTCACCAAAAAAAACCCATTTAGATCATCTAAATTTTTCTTTCATATGTATTTTCATGGACTATCTCTCACACGTGGAATGCTTTTCCTGCTCACCTCTGTCTCATGGAATCTCTCTCTCCCTTTAGGTTTTTAGCTCAGACTTTTCCTGGTTTCCTCAGTTAGTGGTGTTCTGTCTCCCTTTCTTCAATAATGAGTACCTATTTTGCATAATTTGTATATTTACTCTTTTCTCCGTATATTATTGCCGCAGTATACAGCATAAGATTTTGAGAGCAGAGGCTGTTTTGATTTTTGTCTTGATATTCCCCAAGTTTAACATTATATCTGACACATAATAAGTGTTTCATAAGTGCTTGGTAAATTGATTTAAATTGAACGTAACCCTTAGTATAAGGAATTACTCAGAAAATATTATTCTGATCTAATATTTCATATCTTTTCAGGCATCATAATAACCAGCCACTTAAAATTTATTTATTAAGTATCCTTTCAAGTATTTTACAATTTTTTTCACATTGAAACAATGAGAATATTTATGGGGCCAAGAAATTGTTTCTACAGGAAAACAAAACAAATAAACAAATGACCTAAAAACCAAAACCAAAAACCACTACCATTACTTCAAATTTCACATTTTCATCTTGTATGTATTTAGAGTCACAAAATATGTTGAACGTTTTCATATGTAAGTCACTGGACCTACTCAAATGTAAGTACCAAAAGTATGTGTGGGATGTACCCTCCATTATAGACTTGAATATGCTTGAGAAGTTTCAGAAGGAGCCTACAGATCACTAGCATAAATAGGAAACAAGCAAAGGTCCTCAGGTACTACATTTTGAATTATGCAGAAAAGGTGGAAAAGGTGCTTTTGTACTCGATCATCTAGTCACTAATTAATCACTAACATTGATCCGTTTGCCCACTAAAAATCTGATTGCTAAACTAGTCATTTCTCATATAGTTTAAAAAAAAGTCCTCCTAAGATAGCTTATCAAAAATTCCCATGTGTTGGGGCATCTGTCAATATTATAACTTATTGGGGGTGGGGTAAACAAACTTAAGAGTTGCTTCTTGGTCATAAACTCTTCCTTTAGCTATAGATCTGAGATCTGTCCAGAAGAGATCTTAAGAATGCTTTGGAGGTAAAGCGTGGGGAATAGGGCAGGAAAGAAGAGTATTTTTGACTGTTGTGGAACAAAAGCAGAGGGTAGACTACAGGGGTCTATATGGGTCATGGCCACATGGGTCAAAAACATTTTATGCTCATGACCATAGTCTTTCAGAGACTCATATGTAAACTCTTTCTCAAAAAGAAAAGGGCAATTTCCAGAGTGCCTCATCCTGTAATTTTGCCTTCTATCAGTGTTTTCTTGTATAGTACAGGTTTTGGAGTTGTCTCTTAGCCCTAAATTTGAGAGTTCAGGAATAGACCTTCTATGAAAAGAAATGAGATTTCTTGGATGATTCATCTTGTGCATGACAAGAGAATTGTAGACATGGTCTCCATTGCCATTAATAACAAGGGAGTATCAATGGATAGAGTGCTGGGAGACAGGAAGACCTGAGTTTAAATCTGTCCTAAAATGATTACTAGTTGTGTGACCCTAGGCAAGTCACTTAACCCTGTTTGCCTCAGTTTTTTTCATCTGCAAAATGAGCTGGAGAAGAAAGTGATAAACCACTTCAGTATCTTTGCAAGAAAATTCCAAATGGGCTCACAAAGAATCAGAAAAGCCTGAAATGACTCAACAGTAACAAAAAGAAGGAGGAAAGGATCTGGACTTCAAACTTCTACAATACACAGTAGATATACTGGATAGTATTGGTCTGATGGTAAGTGATCTTGCCTACCTAGCAACCCCAAATGTATTCCCTTCTGAGGGGAAGCCAAACACTTGGGAGGAGCTATGGTTTAGTATGTGATCCTGTGGAAAGAGGCTGTCACTGTGAAACAGGCTGGCGGAAGGGCACTGCTCCACTAACAACCAAAAATCTATTTTATTTCTGAGGATTCAAACAAAGGTAATGCCATCAGTATGGGGGACTTTAGGATCTTAGGGAAAGCAGAAGAAAGAAGCTGATTATCTATGAGCTGATGTGAGGTCATTGCATCTTCTCTGTTTTCTACGAGGTGGAATAAAAGATGTCCAATATCTGATAAAAACACAATTATCTTGAGTACTTATATTAGATCTGTATCCATGTTTGTTGAGAGCTGGATGCAGGCTAGACTTATAAGCTTTTCCCAAAGACAATGCTGGGTAGGGTTATAGTGACCACAGTGAAATTATTGGGTTGAGGTACCATTTGTCCATTTAACCCATGTTTTTTGCCCAAGACGAAGAAATCATTACAGTGCAGGAATGATGCTGTTGGGGGAAGAGAAAGGAGGAGGTTACTTTTCCCCTGCAAAAGGTAGAATAGAGCTGTTCATATTCCTACCCCATTTAAAGGATCAAGGAAGAGTTTCATTGTTTTGTTCTAGTCAGTCAAGTTGTTGAAGAAGGCTAAAATTCACTCAGTGTTGACCCTACAACAACACGGAATGGAAAAAAGAAATGAGATATTTGGATGTGGAGACAAAAACAAGAAAAGGGACTCAGAGACAGAGAGACACGTAAGGAGACAGACAGACACACAGAAAGGCAGACAGACAAAGATAGGAAAGAGTAAAGGAGAGGGGAAAGTATTTGTTATTTAAGTGCCTAATCTGTGCCAGATGCTGTGCTGAGCACTTTATAAAATATTATTTTATATTAATAGAGATGAAGTGACAGGTTACAGAAGGAAGCAGCCTTAAACATAAAATCTGTCTTTCACTATGATTTTCAGCCTCAGAGCATATTTGAGAATATACTCTAGCTGCAAAGAATAGGAGATGTGGTACTCATAGCTTCACTCTTGGAATTAAGAATCTGGGAAACCTTGAGTCTCACTGTACTCTGGAAGCAAGGGAAATTATGCTGCTCATTCAGGAATGTGGTTAAGATTATTTTCTTTTACCATTTATTTCTGTCCCAAATACTCAGTGAGGTAGGGGAGGGGAGAATCAACCTATTTCACTGTGACGAGAAATAGAGTATTCAGTTTGGGAAACAAGTTAAAAAACACCTTGATAATAACTTGTTTTTCCCTCACCAAGCATCCAGGTAGTGAAATGAGAAAACTGTTCTTAAATTCAATGCAATAGTAAAATTGTAGTGTTTCCCAACTTCCTACTCCATGCCTCCTTTAAAAATGTTCTGACTCTTACTGTCTACGACATTTTTCTGGTACATATTTATGTAAGATTAACCAGCTAATCAAACATTTGTTGTTTTTGTTTTGTTTTGTTTCTTTGTCGTTTGTGCCTGAGGGCAGAGGATAGAGGCAATCAATTCCCTTAAAGGGAACATGATGTTTACGGTGTCCTTACATGCTCTTATGAAAGCTGGAATGATCAATTGAGCGCTCCCCCCCAGCCTTAGTGAAGTTTATAAACATAGTTAGCATGTGCTTGGACAGAACCATTGTCATCTTTTGGTAATAACACCTCTACATTCTTGGAAGAATGTCATGATTCTGGCCCAAGTTTCTTCCTGCTGACCACAGAGGGAAAAAAAGAGATTTTTGTTGTCGGCTCCTCTCTATTAATAACTCCCCAAATAGATCTGCTTACCTGGCCATTTCTCACAAGGTCTTTTAAAGTTGCTTTTATAAATAGCAAAAAAGATAGCAATAGTGTTTGCTAAATGAAATCCAGAAAATAACTGTTACAACATGGAAAATTGTGTCCAGTCTATTTGCAAAGATGTATGCTTTCTTTCAAAGATAAATCTCTCCTCTTACACATAGTTCTCATAATATTTATATTCATCCTTTTTGCCCCCACTCCCACCCTCATCTCAATGTGCACACCTCTTCCTACTGAAATCCTTTTAGTATAATTCTTATTAATTATTTCAAAGGTCATCAAAGGCAGCATGCATTGCATTGGCTTCAGAATTATAATATAAAAGACCAACAGAGAAAACCAAGACAGATGTTAGTGGAACCACAAATTTTCACATCTGTAAAATCCACATGCATTCCTCCTGAGAGAACAAAGTGCACATCTTAAATCAAATTCCAACTTTCCCACAAATTGCCCCCAATTAAAAGGGCTCCACCCCAGTTGTTCTATCCAAGGAATTCTACATTTTTGTTCCTTTTAATCTTACTAAAAACTTAGATTGCCTCTAAATTTCCTTCCAGCTCTCACATTCTGAATTTTTCTCCTGAGACCAGACTATGAGAGAAGTGGAGGACAAAAGCAGAGCACATAAGTGTAAAATGGCTCATCTGGTATGTGCCTTGGATTCTCAAGGGTTTTTTTATGTTAGATCCCAGAGTAGAAGGACAATATATCTTTTTTTGAATTCCATAAATACAGTTTGCTCAGCTCTACTCAAGGCGAGGGGGGTGGGGGTAATCTGATTGACATGTCATTCTGGTCATTTTATTTTAGTGTGCACTACTTTAAGAAAACCCTTAAAATATTCCAACTTATTCTTTAGTGGGGAGGGAGAACTTGTTCACTTCTTTAAAAAGCCTTTATATTAAAAAGAAAAGAGCTTGGAGCTTCTTTGAACATTAAACTGTACTACCCTATTTATGAGTTTCTATACAGATTGTCAATTATTTGTTTATTTGTTTTTTGTCTTTGTATTCCCAGTAACTAGCAAAGTGTCTAGCATATAGTATGAAATTAAGAAATGCTTCCTGGTTGATTGATGGCTGTATTCAAAGTGTAGTCATTAATAATTCAATGATAACATGAGCCTAAAGAGCTTCACTGGAGTGTCCAAGGGATAAGCCAATTATGGTTTCCCTTTCCTCTAAATAAAAACAAAATAAAACAAAATCTCAGTAACTTAGCTAAAGACATATATGACATGATTATCAAATTTACAAATGATACAAAGGTGGAAGGGATAGGAGGATAGATAAGTTCCTTTAAGATAGGGCATAGTAAAAATGGTATGTGCAAAAATGTAAAAAAAAACCCAGATATTTTTAGAAAATGCGAAGTCATTTAGGGGAAGTAGAATTTAGACAAAGCCAGAATCCCTGAAAGTCTTAACCAGAGAGGATATTAGCCTGAACTAAATAGTATAACATTTAATACAGATAACTCTGAAGTCTTAAACTTGTGTTTTTAAAAAAATTCAATTCACAAGTATGAGAAGGAATGCATGTGGTTAGATTGCACTTCATCTGAAAAGGACATTAGATTTCAATGGGTCAATGTGAATCAACAATGTGATTCTTTAAAAATAGACCTGTTATTTCATCACATAAGAAACTCCCAGTGAAGAAAGCCTTTCTTCCAATCCAGATTGACAATTGATCTGTAAATTTTATTCATAGGGACTTATCTAGTGACACTGTGAAAGTCATGCAGCTCATTTGACTGAATTTAATTTTTCCTTGAATCCAAAATGTCCCTGCAATCATTGTGCCTTCTGCTTCTCAGCAATACTGTGACATGACCTTCAGAAAAGCCAATACGAACTTGGTCTTGATTTTATTGTAGCTTCCAGTATAAACAGTTGTTGAGTGTCTCCCCATATTCTGTTTTGTTTAATCATTGTATGGACTATTCTACTTACCACAGTTTAGGGAGAGCATCAATAAGCTGAAGAATCTGCAGAAAAGGCTGCTAGGCTGATAAGAGACTTCTTGAATATGTATCATATGAGAATCACTTGAAAGAAAAGATGATATTGAGCCTGGAGAAGACAAGATTCAATAGGGACACATCACTTGTGTTCAAGTATTTGAAGGGCTTACGCAGTATTAGATTTGATCTCTTTGGTTATGGTGAAGAGAACTGGGATCAATGGGTAGGTGTTCCTAAAAGATAAACATAGGCTTAATATCAGGAAAATTTCCTACCAAATAAAATTGTCCAAAAATGGGGTTACCTCCCTGTAGCACCAAAGTGACATCCACAGCAGCTGCTATGGGTATGCATACATATTTCCAGGGTAAATTCCCAAAATATGAACTCTTTTCCTCAAAGATGAAACTAAGACATTGATTCAAACATCAGAAAGCAAAATCCATCATGACCATCCCCAAGTCTTCCCTCAGGTCTCCCCATAAACAAACTCCCTTAGGCAAAATCAATCCCTCTCTCACTCACTCACTCACTAGCTGCTCTACCTGCTCTCTCTCTGTAATCAAAAGGGATTATGGACTGCACAGTACTTTTACTTTAGGTTCAGATCTTAAGAACCAATGGCATGAATTCAAACAGGCTTAATAGGCAATTAAGTTTTATTCACCAATACTACAAACTGAAAGTTAGCCAGTATATACTTATAATCTAATAGATAACAGTTAAGACAGAAAAGAAAAAGAGAAGAAATACATCACCAACCAGGAAGAGAACTTCATCTCTTTGAGACGACTGGGGAAGCTGAAAAGGGGGGAGGGGCAGTTGGCAAAGGTCCTGGCTGGGAGAATGGACAGAAGCAGGCATTTCCACTTCTGAAGCAAAGACCTCCAAAGATCCTTCTCCCACTCAAGGAAAAACAACCATAGAGCAAGGAAGGAACTCAACCAAAGTTCCAGATGTCTGCTCTGATGTATGTGCCCAAGGACTGGCCAGATCTTTGAACACAGGCAGCCCTCCTTTAAGGAGTTTTATGACTCTTAAGATAAGGGTCTTTTCACCCCAGCTACATGGTTTGCTAGTTCTTCCAATATTTATGTGCTGCTTCCTTTGGCACTTCTGGTTATGCATATCAACTTTAAATTATATTCCTTATGTGAGGTCATGTGGCAATCATACAAGAGGCTGGGGAGAATCCCCTCAGTTTTCCCCATACTCTCAGCTCTACCTCACTCACTCTTCCTGCTGTACCCTTCCTGTTCCACTCATTCAGCAAGCTCCTCCCATCATGCCACATGACTCAGGCTGTGGGCTAGGCCACAGTCCAAAGCAGGTCGCATGGGCCTATTAAGAGGCAGGGAAGATCTTCAGATTCCTTTAGCATTGCATTCAGCACCAAGATCTTTCATGTCCATTAATAGGTTAATGGGAATTTATGGGTAACTGCTGTCAATATAACTTCACAACAATATAACAGTGATAACACAAAATAAACAGAAAGACAGTACCTTCAGGTGGGGGCTTGAGCACAACCTAAAGTGAATGGGACCCAAAATCCCTTGGGGTAAGGGATGAAGTTCTCTTTTATAACAACTTCCTGCTGAGATTGGATGTAGAGTTGTCCCTGACTCATGAGGTCCCATTCAAGGGATCAATTCTTTAGTTGGCATCTGGAGTTTGGTTGATGCCAGGTCCAGGGGTGACACATCATAGTCTTGGGCAGAGGATAACATCCAACTTAAGCAGTCAGTCACCTGCAAATGGAAGACACTAATCCTGAGGGAGACAAATCTAGCAAACAAGTTGGACAAAAGCCAAAAAGAATAAAGAGACAATAACCAGAAATGGCAAATATAGCATCAGTCATGCATCTGGAGTCCATGAATCCACTGGAACTGCACTAATTTCTATCTTTCTTACTGCATGGTTTCCATATATAAGGGAGGCCTCTGCCCCAGTGTCTATTAGTGCTCTAGTTACAGTAGTTGATCCATTTTTCTAGTTTATGGTTAAACTGATACAGGGTCTGTAATTCTGTCTGTGTACTTCTTTAATCTGAGCTGGAACTTGGCCAATTTCTAAATCTCTGGGTTCTTCATTCTGTAGCCTTGGTTCCCAGTTTTCACAAAATCCTGAGCTATTTTAGCCCATTCTCTCACCAGAGAGGAATAAGGTAAATCCTCCCATCCTGGGATACCCATTTCCTTCCTTACAGTCTTACAACCTCCAATTAGAGGTTTTATATTTTGAGATCCTAATCGCCATTTGTAGCACCAATATTATACCTACAGCAGTTGCTATGGATATGTCTGTGTATTTCCAGGGTAAATTCCAAAAATATAAACTCTCTTCCTTAAAGATGAAACCAAGACATTTGTTCAGATACAAGAAAGCCAAATCCATCATAGTAACAAGGAAATCTACATACTTTATCAATCCATCCCCAAGCCTTTCCTCAGTCAGACATCTCCCAAAACAAGCTACCTTAGGCAAAATCACTCCCTCTCTCACCCAGACTAGCTGCTCTGCTCTACCTTCTCTCTCTCTCTCTCTCTCTCTCTCTCTCTCTCTCTCTGTCTCTTTCTCTCTCTCTCAGCTCCAACTCACTCTCTCTTTCTTTTCTGCTCTATTCATTAAGCAAGCTCCTCCCACCATGCCAGGTGACTCAAGTTGTGGACTGGAACAAAGCTCAAAGCAGGTCACATGGGCCTATTAAAGGGGGAGGGAAGATCTTCAAATTCCCTTACCATTACACTCCCTCAAGTGACAGGGAATTCTCCTCTCCTCTCCCCTGATTGTAGACATCTTCACCAAGAGGCAGAATTATTAGTTGTCCAATATGTCATAGTAGTGATTCCTTTATGGCTATAGTTTGGATTGGATGGCTACTGAAGCTGCTTCCAACTCTAAAATTTTATGATTTTGTGAACTGTTATGGCCAAAAAACCAAGTAGCACCAAGGAATCACCTTTTTGGAGATGAACCTTTTTGGACTCAAGATGTATCAAATGATGAGTAGACAGTTCATCATCAGAGCTCTGCTTTGACAGAACCTGCCCTACTTTGCTTTCCACTGACCAAAACTCTGAGGACCCAGGGTTAAGTAGTGAGTCACCAAGGTAAGACTTTAATAGAAGACTCAGAATTACATACTAGATCTTTTTTCTTTTCTTTTTTTCTACTTGACTGTCACTTGCAAAGACTTTTTTGACTCCCCTCCCCTCCCCCCCCCACCCCCCACCCCCCGCTTCTATCCTACCCCAAGAATGTTAACAAAAGCATGGGAAGCTTTATCCTTTCTAAGCTTCTTAAAGATATTAGGTTTTATTTGTTTGGTTTTTGTTTTTGTGATCAAGGTTTTCTCCTCCTTTTTTCCTTCCTTGGTTATAGCCCTTCCCTATTTGTATTGTTTCTCAGTTATAAGGTAGAGAACCTGGAATTTATGAGTCTGAAAATCTCTAAGGAGTTATAACCCTATTCTAAGTAAGCTCCCTGATTTATTATTTCATTTGCGATGTCAAAACAATCCAAAGGAATATTTGATCCGTCAGACTAGAGAGTGGTTTTCATTATTTCCCCAGTCCTAATACTATACATTGAATGCAGTAGTAGTATAATAAAATAAGCTTATTAATTTTTTTTTGGCTATGAGGTTTGTGATGTGTGGGAGAGCAGTAAAGAAATTCAGGACTATTGAATGTCAGCTGCTGGCATCTTCAAGTATCAACAGTGACATTATGATAATTGTTTATGGTCAAAGAGTAGACTGCCACCTCTATTGCAAGATATCACTTTCCTCACCCCCTATGAGACTAGACTTCGAAGTCCCTGGAAAACCTGCCCCTTAGCCTGAAGCGGGGGTGCTGTCCTCACAGGGTGATACTTTCAGTGATCTCATATCTATAGAAAGGGAATAACCTTTTACTAGCTTTTTACTGATCTTGAATCCTTCTGTGAGACTCTTATATAACCCAAAGAGTTTATGGGAAATGATCCTGTGACTTGTCTTATTTCTGTGATTCTCCCCTAACCCAGCTCCTTTGAGCAAAATTGTCTCCTATTTTTGAAAAGAGAAATTCCTCCTCCTCCTTCTCCTCTTTCTCCTTTTCTTTCTGCCTGTCTGTCTATCGATCTGTCATTTATTCTGGTCTGTTAGTTTCTATTTCTGTGTCCCTCTCTCATCTTTCTCTCTGCCTCTTGAGCATTTACTAAACATAACAAACAGTTTGAGTCAACAAGGTATATTTAAAAAAAATAAACAACTGGTTAAATCTCATAAACATGAAAGAAAATAGGGAAGTTGGAATTTTCAAATCCCACTGATGAAATTGGGAAGAGATAATGGGAAAATCCAGAGGGAAAGGGATTAAATAGAAAATAGGGAAAATAGCTTCTCTCTAAGGGGAATGTGATCACTGTATGATCTTGCTTCTTCATTAATACAGATTGAATCTTCATTACTCATGCTCTTAACATCTTCATTGTCATTGTTTCCCTCATGCTGGCACAGCTTCTATCAAATCCATTGTATTTCCTTATTGCTTATAATGGCTTTTCCTTAGTCAACTATAACATTTCTTTTTCTCTTTCTTTTCCCCCTACTCATCCTCAAGGTAAGAGGCAGGACTCCAGAAACTTTAGGAATATTAGGTAAACCATTGAACTAGTGGTTATGTTCCTAGATTTCTCAAGTCTTCCAAATCAATATCCCTAAAATAGAACCAAAGATAGGTTACACATTGAATTCCAGAACTCTAAAACATATCAGCAGCTAATTCAAGTAATAGAATCATTATTTTTTTTCTGTAGAGCCTGGAATCTAACAAAGGGCAAGCAAAGGCAATTACCTGAATGAAATATCCTTTATTAGCAGATATGTGACTTGGTAATAGAGGGATCTTATTGGACTGCCTCCATTTTTGTGCCAAAAGAGGAGTGAGAGTTGGTCAGGTTTTTTTTATCTTTATGTCTACTTTGTGATTGGCCTGACACCACATCATTGGGAACTCCCCTAACAATCTTGATTGGTTAACATTTTAATGAGCAGACGTGATAAGAGTTCACAGCTCCTCCCAGATCATTGGAAGGGGTGAGGAAAGGACTACTCTTCGAGTAGGCAGAGCCGTGCAGCTTTACTACACGTAGGAAAAATGGCTTTCAAATGTGACTGACCCACCTTTATTTGGTATTTAAGAAATGGAATATTAGCTGGTTGATGAAACCCAGCTTCCTCTGGTAATCTTTGTTTAGAAAAAATAATATAAGCTATCTTGTTCAGTTTTCACTGGCTTATTTTCCCTTTTCTAGATCAGTTCACCCCAAATCTTGATCAAGGCAGTAGCAAGCACAAGGAGACAAGTCCCTAGGGGAGGATCTGGCTCCAACTGGCTTTTAAAAGTAAACAAAACATAAGAGTCCCTGTCCAGGTAGATGTCTTGACAACTGGAAGTAGATTACATTGAACAGCTAAAATGTACTGGGAGAGGTTTTTTCTAAGTTAACTTAAGGAATGCCCTTTTGAACAGAGAAGGAAATATTACAAATTAATATTAATAATCAAATGAAATGGCCCTAAATTAATTTTTCTCATTTCCTACTAATAATGCAGAAAGATGCACTCATACAATAGTCAAATTATTAGCATTTTTCATCAAAGCCTGTCAGTGTCAATAACTTACTTATCTGACTCATCCCATTATATTTGGATTTCTTGGTCATGATGTGTATAGGCTTTGTTGCAAAGTTCATTCCCACACTCAATTACATTACAAAACACTGTGGGAATCTTCAGAATGAAACTATTGTCAGTTTTTATATATTTTTATTATGATGAAGGACTTTGATTATCTGTATTTATGACAATTATCACAGATTATTAATGCTTCCAATAATGAGGAAACCCTTGTTGAAGCCAAAATTGCAGTTTCATTTGCTGTGCTGGATAATTTCAAAATAGGTAATGCATTTTGAATATAAAATATGGTCAATTCTAAACAAAAGAGTTCCCTGGGACTTGTTAAGTCTTTGTGCTTTAGGCTTTTGTTTTGATTCTTATTCTTGCTTCTGTCTGGCAAAATAATCTCTTAAAAATTTTTTTTATTCCATAACACTGGTGTCAAGAATAACACCTCTCTTATTATTAGAAAATTTTACAAAATGTGTACATATAGTATACATGGTCCTTTGACCAGCAATTTATCTTAATCTATGATAGAATGAGATGTTGAATTGTTTTATTTTCTACTGTTTCTCTTGAGCTTCAGTTTCATCATCTGTAAAATGATGTATGCAAGTGAATAAACTTATTTGCCCCAGCGTAATGGGTCTTACTGACTACACCAACTTTTCAGAATATCTATGTATTTTTGATGTCCTTCCTTGCTGCTAGGATCAACTCAGATGTCACCTCCATGAATTTTCCCTGACATATTTCCCTTCCTTGCCATTTACTGTTCCCTATCCCAGAAGCAGTCAAAAGTCATGGAGATTTCTTGGTCAGTCTTGTACTTTAGGATGATTATGTTGGCAGCTGTGTGGATGATGTTTTGAAGAGGAAATAGACTGAAGCAAGACTTTTAAAATAGTGTAGACAAGGGGTAATTATTATCTGAACTATAATGATAGAAATTTGAGAAGAGAACAGGTATGAGAGGTACTCTGTAGACATAGAATTAGCAAAGCTTAACACTGGTCATGGGAGACTTAGGGAGAAATGAGAGTGAAGAAGGATGACTAGAAGATTACAAATGAGGGAGTAGAAGGATTATGGTTCTCTTAACAGAAACCAAGAAGTCCAGAAGACAGGTAAGTAGGTTTAAGGGAAAGATAATAACTTTTGGTTTGAGGTATATGGTGTCTAAGATGCCAATAACTCACTCCACTGGAATTGTCTAAAAGTCAGTTTGTGATGTGGGACTGAAGCTCAGGAGAGACACTAGGCTGGCTGAAACTGGCAAATTGTGACAAGTAGGCATTCAGCTTTGATTTAAGCATGGCTAATTTATACATAAAAATGCTTAATTACTATAAGCCCATGAAAATGTATCTCCATATGGCTTTCCTTCCCAAAAGCACATCTGAAGCAAATGAAGGAAGAAAAAGCATGAAGCAAATTTCTTTTTCTCTTCTTAAGCTAGTGATTATTCTCAAAGAACCACTTATTGCTTTTGCTCTTGGCTTAAAGACCACAAGGCCTGTACATTAGCCAAACCTCGTCAATGTGTGATACAAATTAATTACTGTCATGATAATTTCAGATTTATGACACTTTCTATTTTGGTAAGTCAAATGTTGGATTCTTACAGACTGCTCTGTCAGAAATGAATTTCAATTGTGGCTGATTTAACAACCACCCAAAATAATTCCTTCACTTCTGTTCAAGTTCACTTTTAAATCAGTAGTTAAGATTTCTGTTATCAAAAGCTTTAGTACTTGAAAAATATGGTTGGACTATTTGACATTCTTAATAAAAATTCTTGGTGACACAGGGTTTTCAGGGATGGGTGACGGATCATATCCATCTGATGACAAAAAATTAATGAGAGCCCAGGCAGTTTCTGAGCTGACCTTGCACATTAGCTCCCTGCCCATATGTTCTCCATGCTGTCTCCCTAAAACCTGCAAGCTTCTCCCCTCGGTGTTTTCTATCAAAGGTATTTATGGAGTTTCTATTTTCCCCCTAAAAACTGGATTATCTGAATTTTAAATTCTAATGATTGAGTTTTAATATGTATGTGTCATCTATCTTGCTTTTTGTCAAGCAGAACTAACCCTCCTCTAGTTAACTCTCTTTTTCTTAAGGAAGAGACCCAAGATGTTTGATTTAACTGGTTATGGGAACACACAGTACTGAAATACCCTCTACAAGCACAGATTCAAGGCTAATCTATAACTTTTGGTCTTATAGAGTTGCTTGGGGAACTAAGAAGTTGTCTCTTGCCCCAGCGCAGCGTGGCAAATGGAACTAGGGATTCAGTCTTTCTGAATCAGAAGTCAGCCTCCTATCCACTGCATAGTGCCTCTCAATTTGATTTCATTAGTTTCTGAATATATGCTTGAATATTCAAATGTGTCTATGTTCTCATCAATGTGAATATTCACTTCAAGGACAGATCATAACCCATCCAAGCCTTCCTGTCTGATGTGGATCTTTTCTATGTCCTCCTAAAGTTCACCACAGGGTCTACCTAATGTTCCAGGGGATTCTCTCACTTTCTCTTGACCTCCTAGGTATTTGAGAGGAGCAGAGAAGCTGTACACCAGTCTTGGCAAGTGATGCACATCTCCCATCATACATTTCTCCGAGGCAAATATTTTCCTATACTTTCCTTGCATCTTCCTATTTATTGCCCTCTGAGTGATACTCAGTTTTAATTCTTAATATACAGAGACTGTATATTCAGTAGCCATCTCATTCTATATGTCCAAAACAGAACTCATTGTCTTCTCTTCTACCTCCCCCCCACACACACACACATCCTACCTTCCTTATTAACTGTAGATGGCAACACCATCTTCCCAGCCCCTTGGGTTTGCAACCTAGAAATTGTCCTGGATTCCTCACTATTTCTCACCTACCTCCCCCAAGGTTTTTGCAAGACTTTTTGATTTCACCTTTGCCACTTCATATATGCCCTCTCCTCTCCTTTGACACTACCACCACTCTAGCACAGATTATCATCACCTCATTCCTGGACTATTGCAATAGCCTGTTGATGGGTCCGCCTACTTTAAGTCTGTCCCACTCCAAACCACCATAGATTTAGCTACTAATGTTCTTTTCCTAAGGCCCAGATCCAATCATGTCACTCTCCTACTTAGTGAACTCCAATGGCTCCCTACTGCTTCTAGGAGCAAATACAGAATGTTCAGTTTGGAATTAAAATCACTTCATAACTTAGCTCCCTCCTAACTTTCTAGTCTTCTTACATCTTACTCCTTTACATATACTCTTTCATTCAATAACAAAGACCTCCTAGATATTTCACAAACAAGATACTACATTTTTTAGCTGCAGGCATTTTTCTCTGACTGTCTCTCATGCCTGGAATACACTTGCTCCTCTGCTTCAACTGCCTGCTTCCTTTAAGTCCCAGCTAAAATTCCACCTTCAAAGGAAGCTGTCTTTAACCTTTCTTAATTCTAGTACCTTTCTTCTATAAATTATTTCCTATTTATCCTCTATATAATTGTTTGTATATCCCCCAGCACTTATCACAGTGCCTAGCACGTAGTAGACACTTAATAAGTGTCTATTGATAGATAGGCAATAGATAGAGCACTGGTCATCAAATCAGGAATACTCATCTTCCTTGAGTTCAAATCTGGCCTCAGACAGATAAGAGCTGTGTGAGCCTGGGAAGCCACTTAACCTTGTTTTGCTCAGTTTCCTCATCTGTAAAATGAACTGGAAAAGAAAATGACAAACCACTCCAGTACCTTTGCTGAGAAAACCCTAAATGGAGTTTCACAAAGAATCTCAAAGAGTTAAACACGGCTAAAATGACTGAGCAACAACAAAGATGGCAAATGCCACATCCTAATCACCATATTTCAACCTCATTACTGACAATTTCCTGTGATGGGCTTAGCTTGAGTTATGAAATACTTCAATATTTCAATACATGTGTCAATAAAAATGGACAGAATGATAAGACTAAATAAATGAATTTATCTAACAAATACCAGAAACTTGACAGCACCCAGTCTTCATAATTATTTCTATAGTTGTGCTCCTGGCCTGATATAAAAGTATCTAATATTGACAAAAAAGAGACAAATTTGTTCTTGAGTTTTACTATATTGCGATGAGTGGAGAGGTCCAATGCAGGTTGTGGATAAGCTTGAAGCAGGAGAGTTTTTCAGGAAGATTTTGATTGAGAATCACAGATGGAAAGTCTAGCTTTAGCTCTGTCACTGACTGCCTTTATTTGTGAAGATATAGTTCTCTAATATGAAGAGAGTTGTACTCATTTTAAGTTTGATAATACCTTGTCACAAGCTGTCACCCTTTTCTGAGTCATATGCATGCTCTCTTATTAGGAGTAGATTTGGTATTTGTAAGATAAGGAATTCAAGGTTTTTATCAGGTACAAGCAGGTGTCTCTCTCCCAGCATGTTAATTGATAAAAAAGCAGATGTTCTTCAACCTTCATCTAGTATTCTCACTGGGAAGAAAAATGGAAAAACAAGAACCTACTGTAAATATGTCTTTGAGGGGGAAAAAATGTGCCCCCTGTTGTATAGTTTTTTTTCTATTTCTTTTTTCATTTCTCTAGAAGCTACAAAGATCTACAAGGAAAGTGTTCATCTCATAAATGACAAAGAACAAAAGTGCATATAAATTCCAGGGAATACACATAAATACAGAAACCATGGAATTATATGTAATTGAAAAGTAAGGGCGAGAAAGAAGCACTTGACTATTTGATCCAGTTACCTTCTTATTAGACAAAATGAGGGACAAGTTCCTAGCTCAGTTCTTTTCCATGTCTGTTGATAATGTTTTATGGTAGCATGGCAAAGTGTAGGTATTCTGAAGCTAATTGCCCTGCCTCACACTTCCACCTTTTTACCCAGTCTTCATTTGGAGTAAAGATGGGATACGGTAAAAGAGTATTCTGATTTGTCTGAGTGTTGAGGGCCTAGTATTCAATCCAATAAACATTTATTAAACGTCTTTAATGCATTGAGTACTGTAAAGAGTACTGGAGCATGTAAAGAGAGATAAGATTTGGTGCCTGTCCTATGCGCATATTCAAGTGATACAAAGTAATATGTAATACTAAGGGCCAGATGTAGTCAAGTGCTGGCTACCTGGATATAAAGTGAGAATGAAACATACCACACTTAATTCCTATTGAAATTGTAAACCCACTAAAATTTCTAGGTCTTTTATTGATAAACTGTTTTCTAGCCATATTTTCTTCATTTTATACTTTTCCAGTTAAATTTTTGAACCTAAGAGTAAGATCTTACATGTTGGATTGATCCCAGTTTTTTATCTCAGCAAGAACTTTTGGAATCCTCAATCTGTCATCTAGCATGATTCCCTTTTATGCTTATTTCATTTGCATATATGAAAAGCATCTAATACCTGTTCTTATCTAGGTCATGGATAAAAATATTTAATAGTGTAACACAGATCCCTGGGCATTCCCCAAGAGCCCTCCTTCCAAGTTGATATCAGATTAATTCTGGCCTCCTGACTCCTCCAAGCACAATATTCCATCTCTTGATTCTGGGGATTTTCTCTGGCTGTTCTCCAAGCCTGGAAAGCTCTCCCTCTTCTGTTCTACCTACTAATCCTCCTGGCTTCCTTTAAACCTCAACTAAAATCCCTTCTTTTATTGGAAGCCTTTTCCAACCCTTCTTAATAATAGTGTTTGTCCTTTGTTATTTATTTCCCATTTATCCTGTATATAACTTGATTAATATTTATTTGTTTGCATGTTGTCTCCCCCATTAGACTGTAAGCTCCTTGAGGCCAGCGGCTGTCTTCTGCCTCTTTTTGTATCCATGGTGCCAGGCATATAGTAGGCACTTAATTAATGTTTATTGTTTATTTGATTTATTGATTCTAGTCATCCAACCAATTTGAATCAACTTTATTTTACTATTAACTGGCCCACATCTTGGGCGGCAAGGTGGTGCATTTGATAGAGTTCATTGGATTAAGGAAGACCTGAGTTCCAATCCAGTTTCAGATATTTACTAGCTATGAAACCCTGAGCAAGTCATTCAACCCTCTTTGCCTCATTTTCCTCATCTGTAAAATGAGCTAGAGAAAGAAACAGCAAATCACTCCAGTATCTCTGCCAAGAGAACCCAAAATGGAGTCGTGAAGAGTTAGACACAATTAAAAATGACTGAAGAACAGCAAAAGCCCACATCTCTCCAGCTTTTGCTAGGAATCAAAGTTAAGAATGCTGACCTACAATTTGAATATTACATTCATCTATTTAAAAAAACTGGAATAATATTTTTCCTTTTCCAATTCTGTTAAACCTCTTCCATTCTCGAAGATTATTCTGAATTTGTTGTAAATTGTTCTACAATGACATCTGCCAGTTCCTTTATTACCAGAGGATGCAGTTCATCTGATGTGGGAGACTTTGTCTCACCAACGTCAGTTAGGATCTATCTCCTCTCTTATCAGCTTCCTATTAAGTAATGACCTCTCTCTCTCTCTTATTCAATAATTAGCTACTGATGAATTTTGAACAGAAGAGTAGCTTAACAAGAGTTATGCATCAGAAAGATTAATCTAGCAGCCAGAGGAAAGTGGGTTTTGTAGGAGGAAAGAGGAGAAACTGGAAGATCTGTTAGGAGATTATCAAAAACATCCATGTGGTTGGTAGGTAAGAATGGTCTGTACTAGGATAATGGTAATGGGGAATCTAGTGAAATAAAAAATCAAATTCTTTTCTGGGATTCGTGTTGACCCATATATGGCCCATGGGGAACAGCTATAGAACTAAGTAAAAATCACTCTCCTTGCTTGCAGTCTTCAACCTATTTGAGTCAAGGAACATTTAAAAATAGGAGGCCAGGATTTTGTCCTATTTCTCAGGACTCAGTGTAGGGGTGTGGAAAGTGAGGTTAGGCACCCTTCCTGTCAGCTGATCCTCTTTGACTCACTAGTTGCAAATATGGACCTTTTAGGCAGAGACCTCTGTACTGTCAGAAATATAAATATAGCTCAACAGTATTACTTTTTTAATGTAGCATCTGGGGATTTTAATTTGCAAATAGCAATGCATTTGTACTTCTTCCAGTTCTACCAGCAAAGACAGGCAGATATAGTTTTCTCCCTTTCTCTATTTTTTCGATATGATAGGAGTCTTACCTCTGTGAGTGATAAGCATCCCTCCTGCTGCCAGTGGAAGGAAGAGAGTGAGAAAATTAGGCTAAAGGACACCTTAGGGGTCCTTACATGAAATGTCACCTCAGCTGTAGCAGAAGGCTCTCTCTGTGGGGTGTCAGGTTGGGAAAGAGGTTCGTTTTTCTTAAACCTCAAAGATAAGCAATGAAGAGAAAAGTACCAAGTTCTCTAAAGAAAGGAGATGAAAGTGATGACCAATAGCGATACCCAAAATGTGATGAACAAAGATTTGGAAAGCAATATAGGAGACAGGCCAGGTAATTTTTTTTCTGGGAGTGGGGAAATGGGTCAAGATGCGGAGAAGTTGTTAGTGGCTATTTTTCTCTTAAGCTCAAACTGAAATTAGAAAATGCAGTAGTGGAGCATGAGGGCAATGAACAGCAAACTGGGAAACTGCTGAGTCAGTGAGTGGGGAATTAATAAAGTGAAGAGTCAGTTGAAGGTCATATTAGCGATGTGCAGTTTTACAAAAGTATTAAGATGTATTTTAAAATTGTTGTAGGAAGTTGAGATTCAGAATGGCAAGGGACCTTGGAATTTTGATATGAAAGAAAGCATCTTTACACATTGTGCCTAAAGTTTCTGCCAGCTCACATTCTTTGTTGAAATGTAAAATTAAATTGAAGGCAAAGCAAATGCATCCTCGCAGGGTCAGCTCTTTTATCTCAGGGTTGACAAGCCACAAGTTATTAAGCCATGTAAATTCCTGAGGCTCCACCAATTTATAAGACCCCCTCATAACAGCTGTTGGCAGACTGTGTGTAAATTTATTTGGGCTGATGTTTCCAGGAAGGGAAATAATTAAAGCATATATGAATCAAGGCCTGACACACTTCTGTTTTGAAGGGTACACATTTGTCAGTTTAATATTCTGTATATTGGTGATTGTTCTTTAGGAAAATATTGACAATTTATAGTTTTCTGTTTCCCAGTGGGGCCCTCATTATTACCCAGCAGTCTTGGCTATTGGCTATTTTAGTCTGCATAGTGTTTGCTCCAAAACATCTCTTCTCTAGATGTACTCATTATTCTATGTGACTTTGCTTCAATGACTGACTTACATTAGAGAGAAAATTGAGAACATTTGACTTGAATGGCCTCAGCTTCCCTCTCCTTATCTTTGCAACACTCTAGTGTTCTCCCCTATTTTCTCTTCCTTTCCTCCAGCTTTTGAGTAAGAAGAGTACTTTTTACTTTCTAAGGGTCTTCTGGGACCTAGCTCCAACAATCAACCATCTCATGCATTTCCATAATTCCTTTGTTGGTTAATTCTTCCCAGTTCACAAACTCAAGTGCTCAAGGCTATTCTGTCCTAAAAAATATATAAATAAAAATGATCCATTTGATCCTGCTAACTCCCTTCAATCTCATTCTACCTTTTTCTACCCCTTCGCTGAAAAATTTCTAGAAAGAACAGTCTATATTCACCGACTCATATCTCTTACCATCCTCTTACCTTTTAATCCTATGCTTTCAATGTATTGAAACACTTGGGGCGGAGCCAAGATGGCGGAGTAGAAAGACATGCATACACATAGCTCGGAACCCACAACCCATAGAACAACTACAAAGAAGTAACTCACGGCGAATTCTGCACCCAGAGGCCACAGAACATTGGAGCAAGGGAGATTTCTGTTCCAGAGAGACCTGCAAACCTCTCACAAAAGGTCCTTCATGCTGTGGACTGGGTGCCGGGACTGGGAGCTGAGTATAGCCCTCCCGCAGCCACGGCACCAAGAGGAAAAGATCCGAGCGGGCTTCAGGGATGGGATCTCCAGTGGCCACGCGGGTCCCTCCACCCACAGAGGGACCTGCAAACCTCTCCCAAAAGGTCCGTCATGCTGCACACGCGGAGCCCAGGCCAGACCTGCCGCGGCCACAGCACCAAGAAAAGCAGATCCGAGCAGGCTTCAGGGACAAGATCTCCAGCGGCCACACACGTCCCTCCACCCACAGGTGACGGGGGTCGGTGAGAGAGTCTCTTTGGCGAGTCGAGAGGGGAGTGGGGTGCCCCCATAACTCAGCCCCGCCCCCGGGAGGTAGAAGCTGAGGTGCGGTGGCAGACCAGGGCTCCCCAATCAGGCAGGAGGCTGGATCCATTGTTGAAGGTCTGTGCATAAACTCCCTGAGGGGCGGCCCTGCCCCAACCTTAGCACCTGAACTTAATCTCACACTGAATAGCAGCCCTGCCCCCGCCAAAAGCCCTGAGGCTGGAAGCAGCATTTGAATCTCAGACACCAAATGCTGGCTGGGAGGATCAGGAGGCAAGGTGGGTGTGAGGAGAATATTCAGAGGTCAAGTCACTGGCTGGGAAAATGTCCAGAAAAGGGAAAAGAAATAAGACTATAGAAGGTTACTTTCTTGGTGAACAGGCATTTCCTCCCTTCCTTTCTGATGAGGAAGAACAATGCTTACCATCAGGCAAAGACACAGAAATCCAGGCTTCTGTGTCCCAGCCCACCCAATGGGCTCAGGCCATGGAAGAGCTCAAAAAGAATTTTGAAAATCAAGTTAGAGAGGTAGAGGAAAAGCTGGGAAGAGAAATGAGAGACATGAAGTCAAAGCATGAACAGCAGATCAGCTCCCTGCTAAAGCAGACCCAAAACAATGTTGAAGAAAATAACACCTTGAAAACTAGCCTAACTCAATTGACAAAAGAGGTTCAAAAAGCCAATGAGGAGAAGAATGCTTTCAAAAGCAGAATTAGCCAAATGGAAAAGGAGATTCAAAAGCTCACTGAAGAAAATAGTTCTTTCAAAATTATAATGGCACAGATGGAGGCTAATGACTTTATGAGAAAGCAAGAAATCACAGAACAAAGCGAGAAGAATGGAAAAATGAAAGATAATGTGAAATATCTCATTGGAAAAACAACTGACCTGGAAAATAGATCCAGGAGAGACAATTTAAAAATTATGGGACTACCTGAAAACCATGATCAAAAGAAGAGCCTAGACATCATCTTTCATGAAATTATCAAGGAAAACTGCCCTGAGATTCTAGAACCAGAGGGCAAAATAAATATTCAAGGAATCCACAGAACACCACCTGAAAGAGATACAAAAGGAGAAACTCCTAGGAACATTGTGGCCAAATTCCAGAGTTCCCAGGTCAAGGAGAAAATATTGCAAGCAGCTAGAAAGAAACAATTCAAGTATTGTGGAAATACAATCAGGATAACACAAGATCTAGCAGCCTCTACATTAAGGGATCGAAGGGCATGGAATAGGATATTCCAGAAGTCAAAGGAACTAGGACTAAAACCAAGAATCACCTACCCAGCAAAACTGAGTATAATACTTCAGGGGAAAAATTGGTCTTTCAATGAAATAGAGGATTTTCAAGCATTCTTGATGAAAAGACCAGAGCTGAAAAGAAAATTTGACTTTCAAACACAAGAATGAAGAGAAGCATGAAAAGATGAACAGCAAAGAGAAGT